>NC_081782.1:8886340-9201340 GCF_963082965.1 Carassius carassius | reverse complement strand
TGTTCTACATAATACAAGAATAAACAAACAGACAAAAATTCTGCTGCTCTAACAGCTGTATTAATCTGTTTTTTTTTTTTTTTTTAAGTAATGCCCTTAATGTGAATAACAGTCGATTAATCTTTTAAAGTCAATATGAAACAGCATTTACATCACATTTTACTTTAATTTATCTATTGGGAACCAAGGTGGTCATAAAGCTAATAAAAAAAATAAAAAAAATACTAATTTGACCAGCAATGTGTTCAAAGTACATTACCATTTTATGCTCACCAAGGTTCATATTTTAATTTGATAAAAAAATACAGTAAAAACTGTAATATTGTGAAATACTACTACAAATACCGGTTTTCTTTTTTAATATACTTTAACATGTAATTTCTTATTGTAATTATGACGTTTTTTTATAAAGGCATTACGCCACTCTTCAGTGTCACACGATCCTTCAGAAATCATTATACTACGCTGATTGTCATCATAGATATACATTGAGTTAAATGTAGAAAGATCAATCCAGGCAGAATCTGCAACCCTGGAAGGACACGTTTGGGTATATGATGCGTAAAATGCCAGTGACGTTTTTGTAAATGACATAAAATAAAGACTGCTGCCTGCATGCCAGCTGGCAGAACCTTGGAGAGCGTGTAAGGAATGAGGAGGAGACGAGAGAGAGAGATAGAGAGAGAATGAAGGGGAAATATTGTGAGGCTGCAAGTGTGTGTAGGTCAAGTCATTCTTGCTGACTCAGAAAGCTTAGCAGAAGTCAGGGCATCTTCAGATGACTGATACTCGCTGTTCTCTCCTCCTCTCTTACAATATTGCTGCTAATTATATCAGCTACTTCAGTCATCATCTCCAGAGATACACTTACCTCAGAGACCTTCAGGACCATGAAAACATTTCAAAGGATACAGATAAATGAATAACAGAGCGTAACCAAGCATGGCTCACTGAAATGGTAATAAAAACTAGGTTTTTGACATGTTCTAAAGGAAATGTGAGTAATGCCTAACCATACAAAACTGTTATGGTGCCAGAGAGTTCTGTGGTTGCTAGGGTGTTGTAGGTGGTTGCTAGGTTAAACACGAAGGTTAATGAATAATTTAATCAAGACATTAATACTATTAATTAAAAATTAATAATATAATATAATACATTAATATCTAGACTGCAATGCCACAGTGTGTCTTTCCACATTGTGAGAGTAACAAACTGAAAATGCAAATAAAAATAAAGCAATAAAATACTGACAGATTAAAAGTATCACAGTCAAATTTAGAACCTAGTTTGTCAGTGACAGATAACATTTTTAAAGCTCTCTCTTATTAAAGGGCCAGCCATTTTTAAGGAGATTTAGATGGATTTTCGGACCCCTCTAACATGTGCTAATCTCTTGAGATATAGTAACTGCAGGCTTTTTAAGGTTGAAGGGAAAGATGGAAGAAACGTTTCAGGTAAAAATGCTTCTCTTGGATTGCCAACATTTGGACGTTTTTTTTGGTCAAAAGATCTGCTTTGGCTTCAGCTGAACCTTCTGCATTCAGTGGCACTATCAGATCAGCTTTGGCCGGTCCCACTGTGCCTGAAGCCGTGCCGGCCGATTGAGATCTTTTCCACCACTCCCTAGGCATGGAGTGCACCAATTAAATCAGCTCGGTGCTCTATTAGGATTTAACCGGGAAAAAAAGGTACCCATTTCTATAGAGACCATGACATTTCCAATCCCCCTACTGGCACCACCCGTTCACCTGTGGAGATAGCCTTGGAGTGGTAATAACTTTTGACTCAGGGGGGCTTCTGTGATCTTCAAGCTTCCAAGATGTGGTCTCAAATAAGCCTCCACCTGCCAGGCCGGCTCTTAGAGAGAGAGAGGCACCGCTGTGTCCCGTTGCGCAGTGAGCTCACAGGAAGTCTGCACCGGGCTGATATTCCACAAAGCTGTCCAGGAGCACGGAAGCAAAAGCAGGTTATGAGTGACAGCTTCCTTTCACTCTCAAACGTGACGGTTGGAAAACAGGATTATCTCAGCGTAATTCAGACCGTGGTCCGTTGTGAACTTTGAGAGGCGCTTTTGGTGATTATATTTTTTATTTCTCCTTCGAGAGAGAAGATTGATATGCTCGTGTGTCTCTCATCAGCTCAAAGAGGCGGATGCGAAGAAACGAGAACATTTAAATGCTCAGCGTGAAAACAGTCAGTGTGAGCTCGAGAGAAAGACGCGGCGATGAGAGAGAAATTATAACTAGAGTTGTCTCTCCTCAGTGTCCCTCCAAAATCTGATTGGGCTGACAGCATGAGTGCTTATTTGGCACAGGGCTGTCTGAACGTTTACATGCTGCTACACGTCATGCACGAGTAACATAGGAAAAAACACATAAAACAATGTCCCATTGGGATAACTACCTCTCCCACTCAAAATGCTTTGAAAGCTTTAAATGGCCTTGTTTCTGTCCCCCACTCTCCTTCCACCTTATGCTCACTAGAAGTTACGGCTTGTTTTTTTTCTCCCCACAGCTTGATGCAAAGCTTTAATGAAGCCTCAAAGGTATTGGACATTATATACAATTACCGCGCTTACACAGCGAAGAATGGCTGAAAAACGTACGCTAGTGCTGCGTAGGGGCTCCAGTGGACCGGTGCCAACATGGTGTGAGGGAGAAAGGAAAAGAGACACATAATACAGAAGAAATGGCATCATCCACATATAATTAGACAGAATTCGCGCAAATACTCAGCCTCACTTAAAGGGCATGTCCTCTCATATGAGTGTCAACAACTGTGGGGTTCTGCTGTGTTGCTTTTGTAGATGAAGAGAGAGGTAGAGGAGGCGAGAAGGATAAATGGATAAAGCAGATTGGATTGATAAATATATTCGCTGCATGCATCGCATGCGTATGTGTGTGTTTTAGCGAGGTCTACATGACTATTTGTGCAGTTTGAGGCGAGCACGCAAAGAAGTGGTGAAGGACTCTCCAGGCTGCAGCACTAATTAACTCAAATGCCAATACATTACCTGCCTGCTTTCTTTGTTTTTGTTTTTTAACGAACTCTCACACTGTCCCACTCCACGGGCCCATGTTGGGCACAATAATGCGTCATTGAAGAGCACAGTAAGATTGAATATGCACCGTGGGGGTTGTGGGTTTATTGTCACTGGAGATGGATCCTGTGGAGTGGTGTAGCAAGAGGCCAAGGTTAAGTAGTCCCTCACGAATTACATGAAGATGCAACTGAGATGACATTGAGAATAGCAGTGGAAAAATGAGTTTTTGTGCATCCAAGTAATGCATGTTTCCTGTATTTAGTTAAACAAGCAAATTTACCTTCCGCAGTGATTTGAAGTAAATCTTTAAGCCTCTGAATCATAAATAAAGCTTTTTGTCAGATTCTAATTGGATAGACATACCACATGCGCTAGAGCGAGTTTAGGCATATCCCTCCATACTCTAATGACAAACGCATTTGCAATGACAGATATATACCAGACTTCAGGAAATTATACTTCCTTAGGCAAGCCACTCCAGCGCGGAGCCTGAGCACCCGGTGCCCTTCTCCCCTATTCGCTGGCTTCCTTTCCAGGCAGTGATCCTTTTTAGATTTGACTTAAAAAAAAAAAAAAAAAAACACTCACAATCCATTAAAATGAATTACATTTTGTTGACTGATTTATCATCCCCTGAAGGTTTCCAACAAGAATAACTTGGCATTAAATGTCACCTTGAAATGGATTAAAGGAGAGACAGATATTGTAATTGTTTTCACTGTCTGCAAATAAGTTTTGCTGTGTTTTTCAGGCCCTCCCGACAGTCTTTATCAACGCCGTGGGGGGAAGCGGCAATTCAAAATGTAGCAGGGATTCTTTTGAAAAGACAGCTTGTCAGTTTCATCTCGACGTCAATGAGGAGTCAACTGGCCTGCTGGTGCCGTTGCCTCGGGAGCCGAACTTCAAAATGAGGGAGTGAATGATTCGGATGATTAAAAAGAAGACTGGTACAAGCGCTCTAATTTCTCTCCACAGCAGGTGGTTGACATCCATCCTTCCAAACAGCTGGTGGGAGGGTGGGCTAGGGGCTGGCGAGGAAGGGGTCTGGGCCCGGTGCCCTCGTCACCCGCCTTAATGACAACACACTACTTCCCAGCGTCCAAACAGCAGCCACATGCGCAGATGTTCAATCTGCGTTTCTGACATATTGCCTTTGAGACCACTCAGGGACCCCAGAGTGTTTTCAAATTGTCTTGTATGTCTGGCCGTCCAACATTTCCTCTGAAACGGCCACATATTGAAAATAGCATCAAAACACGCTTTTCATGATGTCTGGGGGATGAATTACTAAATTAATGTTGAAGATATGGTTTAATGGTTAAGTTTGATTCTGGCTTGCGACTCTTTTTTATTAATCTCATTTTAAATACCATTTCCTTGGTTTCTTTCAGTAGTAAAAAGTGGAAAATGGCCAAAAATAAAATTAATTGTAAACCTGTAAACACAACTAACAAATGGAAAAAGTGGCAAACTGCATGACGCGTGCATGTTTGAAGTGTGAACATTAAGGGCACCAAAATGAAGACTAAATCACTCACAGCATGACGCGTCAGGAGAAGAAAGGCCAACTGACTTCAGTTTGGGGTCCAGACTTAATTAAAATTATCACATCCTGCAGAGAATCAAGCAGAGATTCATGTGTTCCGCTATGATAAATAGAAAGCGTAACTGCAAGAAGAAAGCGGGCAAAAAAGTGACTTTCACCCCATCTTCTTTATTCGTTTGATCTGTCGCAGTGGTCCAAACAGGCTGACCACACCACCCTGGGTGTCAAAGGGAGGTCTTTTAAGTCTTTCGAAATCTCCTGCACCCTGGTGGCTCGGAGTCTTGCGTTTGGGGCTGAGGTGCCATCACTGCTAATTATTTTGTATCAGGAGTGAGTAGGATTTTTAGACATTGATGTGATGGAGGCTGCTTTCTGTCCCACTCCTGGGCACTTCCCTCACAGTGCCAGGTTGCCCATGGTTGGCACAGACTGCCAATCCCTTTGTTTATGAAGAAGCAGGCGAATGGCAATCACCACAGAATGAGTGTGAATGAAGGGGATTTTACTGGCTTTGTGGACCAAAGCCCCCCTTTCTGCACGACAAGATCAAATTACAATACTCCAAACACATTTGTGATGTTTTCTCTTGTTTCTTTCCCATCAATGGCTGCATTCACACAAAATACAGTTTTCAGTACTGTTTTATATTGGTAAATACTACTACTTAAACACAGTTCAGATATAAATGAGAGTGACAATTATGTTGTATAACCAAACTGACTTTCTTACATTTGAAGGACTCACAGAGATGAAGACTTCAGCTGTGTGCCTTCTAAGTGTTTTAGATTTATTTGCTGTCAACCCATTATAGCTGTTGCTATCAGTTAGGGTTTAAGTCATGTAAGTTGCCATCTTCATGTATTTTTTACTTTTCTATCTTGTCACAATACACATAGTTTTAACGCCACTTTTTCAGATTAGGATGGTATATTGGTGATACGTTTAATTTGTTTTTAGAGTTTTAGAGTTACAACTGTCACTAAAAATGGTTCATTTTATCCATATTTGTTATTATTGGATATTTGTGTATATTTGCTTCCTGTAAATTATTTAGATTACCTTAAAATACTAAATGTTAATCTTATAAATACTAATAATTTAACAAAATGCAAATCTCCAAATGACAATTAAAAAAAATTTCATACTATAAATTACAATGTTTTAATGCTTAAAATCACTTTTAACATCAAAACAGTTGATTTTAGTTTTTAGTGTTTTTTTATTGGTTTCTGAATATATATATATATATATATATATATATATATATATATATATATATATATATAAAACTAAAATTAGACAAAAAACAGTTTGAAAATACCTATTGTTTTTTACTGGTATCAAAAATTTTTATATTGTGCATTACTATATTTGCACTGTGTGAACATTTTAAATGTTAAAGCTTGTGTATAATAGGGCATTCTATTATTTTATTTTATTTTTTTAATTAGTAGTTATAATTCCATCAGTCACTTCTGAACGATCAGCAAAATATTTGCATAGGACAGAGTTTATATAGATATTTCTGACCTGGCCTAAATTTGACACACATCAAATAATGCATTGTATTTTACAGTTACAGCAGAACTTTCTGACTTTCATTTTTTCGCTTTTACTGGAGGACTGACCTTGCTCCCTTGAGCTTTGCTCAGCCGAGCTCTCCCTACCCCTGAAACAGAATACAAGCTTGCTCTCTGCCGTTATTCTGCTTCCCCATGACCTTTCCTTTCATATCTTCCTCCATCCCTCTCTTTCTCAACCACACGCTCGAGCCATCTCTTTTTAGTTTCATGCTCCTAAATTTTGTTTAGAAAGAATAGAACAATGCGGCTTTTTCTTTTAAAACCTGCATGCAGCCATTTACTTTGTAGGCTCTTGAAAACCATTTGGATGTTTTATAGTAGGGGTGTAACCATTCACTTCTTTTATCGATGCATCGATTACAAACTTTATATGCATATGCATCAATCCCAAAACATGATTTTTTAATCTTGAATCGCCGATCTCGGACAGTAATTGATTTAAAACGCTAAGTATCAAATGAAACACGATTTCTATAGCGAGTCAGTGCTTTAAAACATATCCACATTAAAATACTACAAACACAAATTTGTGCCAAAGGATTTTGCCCGTGCTCCTTTCGTCTCTGCCGCAGCTGATGTGTAATCTCTCCTTAGGACTCGTAGCCAGTAATGCTAAAGTGAAGTAGTTGTACTTTTCTGTAGGTTTTTCAGTGGCTCTCGACATCTTACGAATGACATTACCTGAGCAGTTGAAAGCAGAAATGTAAGTGTCTAAAGCATATGCACAGTTCCACTGAACGATAAATGCGTTTTAACAATGTTGTGGAACAGAATGTATGAAGGAAACTGATAAAATTACCATAGCATTAACAACAACCTTGAATTAAAAGCGCAAGGTTTATCTGATCAGATGCATGAAAGTAAACTGACATAGGGCACGTTTTCTCTCAAAATCATCATTCGTCAATAGAAAGGAAAAGTTAAATACTTTAGCATTTTATATTATGGAAATGAGTTGAAGACATTTTCGCACTGAACGAGAAGTGATCTCGGGCTCATAAATGTGCCAGGCTATATCTGCAGCAAATCTGAATAAAAAGCAGGATTTACTGAAACAAACACAATAAATGAATAAAATGTATGAATGATGCAGTGCTAATTAACATATTTATTACAGTACAGAAACTATGAAGTTTATTTTTTACCTCATTTTGTACAGAACATTGAAATAATTGTTTGTAGTATATAAAACAATCATAAAAATTGCCATTAGGAAAAGAATATAGATTACAAATGATTGATTATTGTCCAGCAGTGTATTTAATTTTCTTATAGCAAATTAAAAGTAATAGATAAAAAAAAATAATTTCTTGTAAAAAAATAAATAATAATAATAATAATACATACATACATAAAATTATTGTATTTGACATTTCTGTCACTTCCGAAATGATGGTTACGCCACTAGTGTAACAAAATGATAACCTATACATAATATTTTAAAGCTCTTTTTTTAAATCTTGGCTTACATTTTTACGTATGCCACGTCATGCCATAGCATCACCAAACTATCATCTAACAATGCACAAAAGTGTTATTTTTTTTCTTTCTCTCTAACCTATGGTTGTCTAACCATAAAGGTTGCTGTGTAATTTGCCTCCTGATTAAGCATTTAAAGAATTTAGGGGAAGCTTTTAAAAAAATCATGTGAAGGCACTTGAATGCAGAATTGAATCATTATAATTTGATTGAATTTAATTATGAATCGTATTGAATTGAATCATTCTAAATTTGCAAAAATCGTTCTTGAATCGAATCGAAAACCTATGAATTGTGAATCGAATCGAAGTATAGCGAAAGATTCACAGCCCTATTATTATAGCATTCTGGAGTGCTATCGAAACCGTTTAGTTTGATATCATTGTCTTAGTCACCTTGATAGCACATGACATGTTCATAATAGTAAGGTGCTACTGTGAGAGAAACAATGCATGTGTGCATTACTTCTGTTTTCTCTGCTAACACTTCTGTCTTAATTCCTTGTTTTTAATTTTTTTTTTATTTAAACAAATCCCTTAACTCTGATTTGACATTTATTTTTGCAAATCACTGCATTTGCATGACACATCTGACACAGTCATTTGTCCGTATTTATACCTTAAACTTTTGTCTCAAAATAATGTTAAATCCGGCAGAAAATAAAACAAGACACAGGCTTAGAAAATTGTAAACCAAAATATTGGGCGACTAAACAATACAACTGTGGCTTCTATCCTGTTAGGGAGTGAATAATTGCATGTTGCTGGAATGCACCAAGCCTGAATGTGACCTTTCAGAAGCACAAAATACATATACATGCGCTGTGGCAATAAATTTCATTCTGCACGTCTTTTATATTCTAATTTAGTGGGAATTTATGCATGCCATGGGAGAGATTTCAGAGACGGCATTCAAGCCTCTCAGATTTGGCGTTTGGAACATTAAACACAATGCACCGTGTAAATGCATAGCTTGTTCGGAGTGAAGGATTTGAGAGAGAGAGAGAGAGAGAGAGAGAGAGAGAGAGAGAGAGAGAGAGAGAAGCATAAGAGAGTGAGAGTAAGTCAGGGAGGGAGGGAGGGCGTAACTTGTATCAGAGTTTTCCCTACAGCTGCTGTCTGTGTGTTTGTGTGTGCACGAGCAGGATTTTTGGCAGTTGTGCCTTTGTGCCTCTGAGTTCGAGCTTCAATCCTCCGCTTTCTCAACCCCCCACCCCCACCCCCATCACACCTGATTCACTCTGACAAAAGGTCCTAATGGCTCAATATTTTACTGTGGCTTTTGAGAGCAGGCTGAGAGAGAGAGAGACTCTTGGAGCCCATCTGTCGCATCTGCTCCCCCTTCTACACATGTGACATTCACTCAGGAGTCTTTTAATTCAGGAGCGCAACTTGGAAAGAGCTCTTCGAGCCTGTGACAAATTGCTGTGAAGTGCAACGAACGGATCGGACTTGCTCGCTTGTGCGCTTGCGTTTTCTGTGCGTGTGTTTGAGCAGATACATATCTGCTTGGCAAGGTTGCCTTCGATGAGGCAGGCCATAGCTTGCTAATTGAAGCATCATAAACATCCAAGTTAAAAATAAACAAACATATGTGTTGTGTGCACATTCTAGAGCGGATCCATACTTGGCTGGGAAATTTCAATTTGATGAGGGAGACCATAGCTATACTGATTGTATCATCAACATTGGAGTTATTAAAAAAATACTTAGTATAGTAATACGTATATGTATGTGTGTGTATGTGTGCCAGAGCAGACACAGTGTGTGTGAGCAGGGAGGCGTAGCATTCATATTTCCTTCATATTCATTCACATTCATATTTATAAACTGCCACTTGCTCAGCCCAAAATGCCCTTTGGTAATTTGCTAGTTCGAGAATCTGTGGAATAGGCTAAGCAATAGTTTGTCTGATGTTTCTAAAGTAAAGATTGAAAGACATTTTAATGGACTGCAATTCCCCACAGTTTTTAGAAAGTGTGTTTCTTTAACACCACTAAATAATTCTGTTAAGTGCATTTCATCCTGTGTGTGCTTTTCATGGGACTGCTGCTTTAATCGATACATTTATTCAAGAATTTCATTATAAACAGAAAAAAAAAAAAAAAAAAAAAACAATGAGGTCTACTGGATAAATTTTATGTCAGAGCATGATCTGAGCAGGATTTGGTTTACCGGTAAGTGTGGGCAGAACATTAGCGGAGCATTTACTTTGGCTGTGAGCAACTGAGCGGAGTGTATGCCCACAAAGTACTTGAAATATTGAACTGAGCGTCACGCTCATATATGGCATTAAAAGCTATACTGTTGATACTACAAACCTACCAACACTCTGATAACAATTCTAAACATCTTTTTTTTTATAAAAGAAAAACTATAACTTAGTCTCTATCAACAGTTTTATAAGCAACTACCGCCAGTCAATTAACAAACATAAACATCTGTTGTGCAAAAGCAATACATTTACAAAAGATGCTTAGTCTATCAACAACTTTTCCAGCCTCTACCAACAGTCAGTTAACAACTACATCAAACTCAATTTCCAGAGGCTTGTTCCTGAGCCACCGAATGACCTTCAGTTTGCACACTTTCCTGCCTCTGCCATAGAAGAGGGCTCCCTCCCCACCGTAGAGGCCAAACTGGGGAAACTGAGTATGTTCTCCCAGCACTTAATAACCATTCACACTATCAGAATGCTTCATTACACACCTTGACCTCAGTGGCATTTTCTCTTCACTCTTGATTTTACGGCAGCTCTGCAAAAACAGACTGGAGAGAGAGAGCGAGAGAGAGCGAGAGAGAGAGAGAGAGAGAGAGAGAGAGTCTGATTGTCAGGTGCAGTGTTTTGTAATTACTGTAGCTGCAGCTGTAAGAGTTGAACAGTTCTGCTGGCTGGCTTTATTAGATTCTGTCAAACATCTCCCTCCCTCACACAAACACAGATCATCGCCTTCCTTTGCAGTCTGTTTCCATCTGAATGCTTTATACCGAGAAAACCTGTTAGAAGAGAAGTGGTCCACACTAATCCTCATCTCACACTGTGATGAAAACATGAGTTAGGGCCGCCTTTAAAAACATCACACACGTAACCGAGCATTGACTTCGCTAAATGACTTCAGCTCTGAAGCCATTTTATATAACCTATAAACACAGATTTTTAGTGGTGATTGCTAACGCAAGCAACACTATTGCTCATACACAGTGTTATGGATTTGAACAAATTCCTATTGCTTGGTGGTAAATTTCATCATTTGTGATCATGCAGCTGGCTTTGAAGAGATACTGTTGCATTTCAAAGTGACAAGACTTCCTGATTTTTTTAAAATATCTAACATATCTAAGACTAGCATATCAGTGGACACTTTTAAATGGATGTGACCGGACCCGAGGTGTATCTATCCACACACGACCCAGTGAGACTCAGTTCTAAGGCAATCAAGGCAATCCGCGCTTACAAAGAGACCCTGTTGGGAGATATATCTGGTTCATATGCATAAACGTAAAATGACTGCAAACTTATTCAATATTAAAACAATCTTATTACAGCCAATAATGTTAACAGTGTAAAGCTATTTGCTATTATTTAAGCTTAAACACATCTTAATCAAAACCTAAACACTAATTAAATATAGCTTAAATGTTATCCCCAACGTAAAGCTTCACCATAGCTCAAATATGCACTTTAAAGTTAGCAAACCATCTGCCACAGATAATCTAAATCCATAAAACACGCTTTCGTTTTAAGGGTCACGGATAAAGTCAGCCTGTATGATGCAACAAGGCATCGCCACAGCTCTGACGACATCTACAAGACCTTGATTCCAGCTTTCATGCCCTCTAAATCATCTTAGAGCACAGCGACTTTGACGAGGAAAAAGCAATTAACAGAGAGTGATTAGAGTGATTAAGTTAGCCAAATGTGGTCAAGCTCTTTCCATTGGACGACGTGATTTGAAGATGGCCAGGTAAATAATGCCATCAAAGACAAAAACTAGTGCTCTGATGGGTATAAGGTAAAAGCACAGGGGCCTTCTGGTGCATACAAGGCAGCTAAACTAAGGCCAATCCATCACCGCAAGGTTATAAATGATGTACTCTGGGGAGGTCCTGAACAACAAGATGTACTGCCGAACTACAGACTAAAGGAGACGAGAAGGAAAAAAACAAGAATCAAAATGGAAATCATTGCCAAGAAGCAGTTTAACATCTAATTCTCCTGTGGGCATTTTAAAATCATCCCCCCTTGACTCCTAGAAACACTGCCAATACTTAGAGCAAACAAAGGTCAGGGAAAGTGTTAAATCATTGGTCTCATTTTTCTTTCAAACAGTCCCGCTAAGCTAGATTTTGGTGCCTGTGCTTTAGAGCCCGTAACCGTGAGTGGGTTGCATCGCTGGGTTGAAAGCTTCTGAGCTGCCCCGACAACTGAGGGGAAATCTTCTGGGTACCCTGCGTTTATTTTTCCTTCAGCAAAATTTTTTACAGCTCATTTACACACCAACTGTTAAAAGACAGGCCCCTAGTGTATTCTGCCACGAAAGAAGATATTTTAAGCTTTTTTTTTTTAGTATAAAAGCGTACAACGGTATTCATGCACAATTAGAACACCTTAAACGTCAGGGAGGTTGAGAAAGAGGACCAGGAAACTAGGGGGTCAAACTTGGCTGGTTAGCAACAGGCTGTTCACCCCTACTAGCAGATGATGTAATTACATCATTCTTATGGGGAAATTTTTTTTAACATGAAGGACAAGGAGTACCACTTAACCTTAAAATGAAGGACTCCATCATTAATTTATTCATTCATGAAAGTTAATGTATAATTCACTGTTATAAATAACAAACGGTTTTAAATGGTCTAGTATTGGATTAAATTGTTATTGGTGACTGCTACATGTGACTAATTCATGTACCTAATACATAATTTCTATACACGCACACATTATGCTATTTTTAAAATTAATACACAATTATCTAATCATGAATTCTGGTGAAATAAAACTGGAACAACACAGACTTCCTTGGAGAGGAGTTTTGAAATGTGAGGTGACATTTTGATTAAAAGAAAAGATCAAAACACATTTTGGACGTGTGTCCCACCAAAGAAAAACTAAGAAAAAAAAACTGAATTAAAGAAGGATAGAGATGAGAGAGCATACAGAGGTCGAAAGAGAGAAAGGTCTGGGCAGCGACCTCAGCCCTGCCCTAAAATCAATTGTGTTTTCAATCTTCACAAGAAGATTTGGTTTCACTGGTTAACACAAGCGCTGTGAAAGCCATTTTGAGACCTTGTTAAAGACTCAGTGGCGAAACAAATACAGGTGTGGGCTCCGATAGCCAAGGATGTTAGGAGGAAGGGAGAAGGGAGGATGGGAGCAGAGGGAGGGAGGAGTCTGGAGAGAGCGCATCATCTTAAAACTAATCCCAGCCAGTTCAAAAGCTGCTTCTTTTCCTCACCTTCCATTTTCATCCCTCGCTAGCTCCTCATTTGTTTTCTCCCTTCACTCCAGAGGGCACTGGAGAGCGGGGAGCCCGTGATTGAGTATTTCAGCCGCCCTTAAGAATTTCTACCTTTTGTTAGTGACTTCCCACTTGTGCGAGGCCACTGATGTGTGGAGAACATTTAAGGGCTACAGGCTCCATAGAAGTCCGCAGGGATTTACTGCTAACCCTCAGAGTGAACAGAGGACACTTCCCTGGCCAGTCTTATGGAGGAAAGCAGTCCAAAGTGCCTGTTGATAAGAAATAACACATCTCTGCCCAGACAATGAAGTTCCTGCTAAGACATTAAAAGAAAATAAACCATGAAATTCTCACAAAGCTGAAGCAGCAAACTCTGAAAATACTCCACACTAAATCAAGGAAGTGGAAATTCACTGAACGCAAGCGTTACATATAGCATAAGCCACGGTGTGGTGTTAAATCTGACCCCTTTTTCATACAGTCCATTCAGGCTTTTGCTAAACTTTATTATTTGCTTATGCACAGTCACTTTAACCTTTTGATCCAATACACTCCATTCATACAGTGCTTTTAACAATAGAGATTGTCTTAAAGCAGCTTTACACAGCGTCAAGTATAAACCTTGAGATGATGAAGCTAAAGGCCAACGGCGAGGAAAAATACCCCGAGTGTACAGGAACTAACCTTGAGAGGAAGACGATGCCTCTTTAAGACAACTTTGGACAGCTGCCATTACTCTCACTGCTGAACCGCTGTCATATTTCCACAATCTCGCTGTGTACATGAGGAAAATGCATCTGAAATAAACTCTTCACACTGAATCCACAAAACACCTCTCATTAAACAAGCTTATCAAATCAGACTTTAAGGGCTCAGTGATGCAGCGAGGCTTGCAAATAGAGCAGTGCACTGTTTTATTACCCAAGCCTGAGGTAAATCGAATGCAGTTATTAAATGTTAGCGGTTCACCAGGTATGCTAAATTAACTAACAGTGAGTGCTCGGGATGCAGTCATTACGAGCAGCCCACTGTCCTGTCCTGAATATTGAAGCTGAGAGAAAGAGAAAACTGACATTTCATTACAGAAACATGACAATACACAGTCTGTCACCAAACTTGTGATTACGGTTTAATTCATCCAGCCTTCAATGTGGGCTGGTCAGTGAGTCATGAGTCAAAACTACCACAGAAAAAACATGTGAAAACGTGCTCTATGTCCAAAATAGAGAGCATTTGCTCGGTGGAGAAAATTATGCTTTGTGAAGAATGAACACTGATTTTCAAATTCAACCAGATGATTTTCTGTTGGATGCCTCGCTTTTAAACGCATCATGAAACCAAGATTTACCTTATTCATATACATTCTAAATAAATTTCCCCGGTCTTACTGTTAATAATTTATAAGTGTATGTAATGCGAACTACTTTAAATTAAAATGTGTTAATTTTCTCTGCTTTTAAAACAAAATATCTTTCCTGTTGACGTAACCAAGGCCATGTGGATTAGAAAACTAGCATTAATTATTATTATTTTACATTAAATTATACTGTATATTACAAATGCTGGACAAACGGTCTATCTAGTCTGGAGAAGGGTAAAGCTTTGTCCCTGAAATGGTAGAAGTTGGCTCTCACCCAGGCCGATACGGGAACCAGGACAGAGGAGGCATAAAGGCCTGATTGTGGAAGAGCACTGGCTTGGAAACAACTCTCAGGCCTGATGAAACTAAAGCCTGGCCATATCAGCACAGCGAACACTAGAGTGAAAGAAGTAGAGAGAGAGGGAGTGGGGAGGGTGGTAATGAAGTAAACAGGAGTTGTTTCAACTTAGCAGAATAAGTGTACTTTGTTTGGAGATCTACTCCAAGCCGATTACAATAAACCTATGACTAAGCATAAGCCACCCTATGTAATTAGGGCAAATGAAGGTTTATGCGGGGAGCGAGGCAGCTTTTTACGTTCTCATCACGTAGAATGTACAAAATATCTTGCCGAGATTTATAATCAAACCATGCAAAGTCTGTTGTCTATACACATATAAATTGTTTCAGAGTAAACAAGTGAAATTATTTAGGCATGCCTTCTTCTAAGTAAAAAAGCAACATGCCGCATTAGCACGAAATAAATGTATGCTAATGAAAAGTGGATCTAACTCAAAGAGCCTTTGTGGAAAAGCTTTTAAAATTTTAATTCTGCAGTGTTGTGCAATAAATGCCCCTTAGTGCTGCTTAAGTGTGGGTGTGTGGGTGTAAGTGAGTGTGTAAGCTGTCATAGCACAGAAAAAGCGCTCCGGAAGAACACAGCTTCTAAGGAGACAGATCCTGTGACCCTGCTGCCCCATGCCACCTGCTCTCCTCCCAGGACCCTCGTTCTTTCACTACCCACTGCTCGCCAGTAGACACTGTTAATTGGCCTACACACACGGCCCCATGCGCATACACACACACACACACACACACAAAAACCTCCAGTTATAAGCTCAACTGACACCACAGTGTGGCAAAACCTCCAGGTGGGCTCACTTGCAGAGTCATCAAGAGTTTGCAGCAAATCCAATCTTCTAACAACTCACTTCACTTTGAAAGCTTGTTTCACCTTTACTCACAAGTGTGTGCATCCAACTGACGGTCAATTTGTAATTTTCTTGTCTTAAGAGACAGACATTTCATTAGACTTCGCAACTTATAAACAACGAGACACTGAGTGCTGAGGTGTTTAGCGTTATTGGATCACTCTGCCCATTCAAAGTAACGATCTACAGCTTTACATAAAGACGGCAGACAAGTATGCCTCAATAAACCAGTCTGTAGTAAGACTAATATAGTCTTGTGACCTAAGAAGCTACAAATCCTCCACCGTTCCTTTAATCACAATGATTTAGCGGTTGTCTACTGCCAGCGCTGGCGCTGGCCAAAACACCCCCAGGGCAAGAAGTACAGCACAGGGCAAGTAAAACATCTGCATAATTGAGCACTTCAATCAAGTCAAGTGTGAGTTAGGTCCACTCAGACACAGCTGATTACAAACAAATGGAGCTAGGTATTTATACAGAGTCTGAAATAGAGAGAGACCTCGAACTTACTCAAAGTCATATCACACAGCATGGACATCGCTAGGCCATTTTTAAAGGGGCTATAGTTCCATAAACTGTACACAAATGTATATTTCCCTTTATATTTCATGTGAAAATGGCGTCAGATTTTCTTTTTCAACCCGCAAACAACAGCGGTGAAAAGTGAGAAACAGAGAACAAGGTGTTTATCAATACATATTATCAGCATCTGTACAATTCTAAATAAGGTTTACAAAATATAATGGGCGAACAATTGGTACCCCATCTACGTTCACCCCTAATTACACCACAGGTTTCTTTCAGTGAAAGCGCCTGCTATCACCACCCGGGTGAGGATGGAATAAATGGCTGCTCATATTTCAGCAGACGGCATTTGCATTGAACAAGAGTGCATGGTTTGTCCATGGTTTTTTTTTTCTTCTCCATCGCTGTTATTGTAATGTCCGGAAAGCCAGAATGCGCATGCATCAACAGAAACATATGTTAGCTGAAACCTGTTTGTTTTACTTGTTATTCATAGCAAACCATATTACAGATGCTTTGTCAGATTTAAGTTAAACCGCAGTCCCAGCACGTGCCGAACCATGTGTAGTTTTTTTTAAGCGAACCGCTCCATCCTTAATATTATTTATTTATTTGAATTATATAATTATTATACATGTATGTGTATGTATGGAAAAAAAATAAAGATGTTGCACTCCTGTTGCTGTTTGTTATTCTGCACAAAACTTAATGCCAATAAATAAGAAATATTGCTGACTTGTGCTTTTCCAGCGTTCTCTTTACGCTTGTCCGTTATTTGGCATTGAAAATGGAAACGTCATTTTTTTTTTTTTGACATGGAAAATCTATAAATATGTGTATGTATATGTGTATGTATATGTGTGTGTATATGTGTGTGTGTGTGTGTGTGTGTGTGTGTGTGTGTGTGTGTATATATATATATATATATATATATATATATATATATACACACACACACACACACACACACACACACGCGGGCAGCTGTGGCCTTATGGTTAGAGACTTGGACTAGTTACCCGAGGTCGCTGGTTTAAATCTCGGTGCTGGCAGGAGTTGTAGGTGGGGACGTGAATGAACAGCGCTCTCTTCATGCAGAAGATTGATAATCATCCCATAATGTGTATATGTGTGTATATATATATATATATATATATATATATATATATATATATATATATATATATATATATACATATATACATATATACATACACACACACACACACACACACACATATATATACACATATACAGTACAGACCAAAAGTTTGGAAACATTACTATTTTTCAATGTTTTTGAAAGAAGTTTCTTCTGCTCATCAAGCCTGCATTTATTTGATCAAAAATACAGAAAAAAAATGTAATATTGTGATATATTACAATTTAAAATAATTGTTTTTACATTTATTATACTTTAAATTATCATTTATTTCCGTGATGCAAAGCTGAATTTCTAGGATCATTATCACATGATCCTTTAGAAATCATTCTAATATGACGATTCATTATCAACGTTGGAATTAGTTCTGCTGCTTAATATTTTTTCAGAACATGTGATACTTTTTTAGGATACTTTGATGAATAAAAAGTGAAAAAAAAAAGAAGCTATGTTTTTAAAATATAAATATTTTGTAATAACAATATACACTACTGGTCAGTAATTTGGGGTCAGTCATTTTTTTTCTCTTCTTTTTAAATAAAATCAATACTTTTATTCAGCAAGGATGTGTTAAATTGATAAAAAGTGATAGTAAAGAAAATATATTATTAGAATATATATTATTAGAAATGCTTTTTTTATTTTGAATAAATGCAGTTCTTTTTAACCTTTTATTCATCAAATATATTAGACAGCAGAACTGTTTCCAACACTCATAATAAATCAGAATATTAGAATGATTTCTAAATGATCATGTGATAGACTGGATGTTACATGTGACTCTGAAGACTGGAGTAATGATGCTGAAAATACAGCTTTGCATCTCAGAAATAAATTGTTTTTTTTTAAGTATATTCAAATAGAAAACTATTATTTTAAGTTGTAATAATATATCACAATATTAAAAATTTTTCTGTATTTTTGATCAAATAAATGCAGGCTTGATGAGCAGAAGAAACTTCTTTCAAAAACATTAAAAATAGTAATGTTTCCAAACTTTTGGTCTGTACTGTATATAAACACATTATGGGTTGATTATCAATCTTTTGTATGGTAAATTAGATATCAGGCTTAAAAGACATGTCAGGTTAAAATTTAGATTTTCAGATACTTTTTCTGATTTTAAAGATACTGATTCATCAAAATCTTAAATCTTTTACTCTTTGCTTGTAATCAGTTTATAAAAGCTAATAACAAATGACTCTTACCCTGTCCACACTAAACGCGGCTATAACTGCAGCTTTTTCTATGCAGTTTGGCCGTTTGTCCACACGCAAAGGCAGCGTCAGGTCACTGAAACTTAACATTTTTGAAAATGCCTGCCAGGGTGAAGAGTTTCAAAAACTCCGGTTGCAGCGTTATCATGTAGACAGCGAAACCGGTGTTTTTGGCTTGTGACAACGGAGCCAGCGCTGTTATCCCCACCTACTTGAAACTTTTTCAGGCTTCTGATTGGCCAGCATGGCTTTACGGTTGAGATTATATCACCACCTGTTTGCTTGGCATGCTCTTGACAGTGCATCATAGCATGCATTTTCGTTTTCATGTGGACAAAGATTTTTTTTTTTAAATGGAAGGAAAAACGATAGAGACCGAGCAAGCACTGGTCTCTCGACTCCAAATGTTCACATCTTAAATGGCCTGTTTGAAAGTCTTGAAAAAGTCCCTTGAAGGACAGCATTTCTCATCATATGCAAACATCTCTCCATGAAATTATCCAAAGGGAAAAAGGAAAATGAGATCTTACCTTGCCAAACTGTTCAAAATACTGCTTTACATCTTCAACTACTGTGTTAGCTGATAATCCACCTACAAATATTTTCTTTGTTCTTGTGACCATCTGGAAAAGAAGAGAAGAGAAGACAAGAGATTAGGCCCATGTGAAAGCACTTCAGAGGACTTAAAACGTACATGAGACAAAGAGGAAGCTCAGATCTGGAAAAGAGGAAACTTGGAGATGACCGGTTGTTGGTTTTATGTCCCACAAGGAGATTGAAGAGAAGGTACTGTGTAATTTGTTGAGTGTGTGATAGTGTGCTTGGGGAATGGGCAACACCTAGCTTGTGATGTCCAATGCTGCTTGCATTACCTGTCCCTTCTCTCACAACACTACACACTTGACACTTTTTGGTTTCACACCAACACAGACACCTGAGCTGCGAATGGTGTTTTTCTTGTGTTGCGTAGACCCAACACGCAATCCCCCAGTCCATTTAAGAAATTGGAATAGGAATGTTTCAAAGGACAGTTCTCGGAAAAAGCATGCAGAGTGTGCTGCACGGAATAGACCTTTAAAATACACTCTAATTGAGTTACAAACAAAACGTGTCAAAGTTGCAAGTCTCCGAGCCGGGCAGGATCCCAAACCGGTGAGAACAGACAGTAGTAGAGGTCGCAGTCATGCAACCAGACCCATTTTTCAAAACACAATTAACTTTCCCTGCTGAAGAGATGTATGGTGCGCCGAGACCCAACTTCTCTTCATGCAGCAACGTTAATTGTGCTGAGAGCTGGCGCACTGAGATCAAATAGCCCACCTATCATAAAGGGCAATGATAACTCCTCAGCTCAATGATGAGCTCCTCAGGCAATGTTAAGCCCTTTTTGAAGTTAACAGAGAAGAAACTTGTCAAATTCCCGCTTCTTTTAGACCCGTGTGGAATTCTATTAAATGTGTGCTTATTGTCAGAGCTGTGATGCAACAGATGATCCCCACGTGTTATGAAGCTCCTGCTGGAGACAAAGGTTCCAATCTGACCAACCTTTTGGATTTAAGATATAGGATATAAGATATATATATATATGGATCAACAGATAGAAAGGCAGACAATTCTTCAATTTTATGGAACACTGCTAGTCAAGCTGGTTAGAGTTGGAAAACTACATCAGATCAGCCAAAAACCAGCTAAAATGTTTCTAAACTACATGAAGCTAGCATTACCTTGTTTTTCCAGCAGCGACATAGGCGGAGGGTGAACCAACTCCTGGGTAAGGCTAAAAGCAGCCAAATGTATTAAGCATCATAAAACCATCTTTTTAGGCAAGAACCAGGGCTATATTGCTGGGGTATATTTGTAGCAACAGCCAGAAAAAAACATTCTATAGGTCAAAATTATATAGATTTTTCTTTTATGCCAAAAATCATTAGGATATTAAGCAATGTTCCATGAAGTTATTTTTTTTTTATTTCCTTTCTAAAATATATCAAAACGTAATTTTTGATTAGTAATATGCATTGCTAATAATTCACTTGAACAACTTTAAAGGCGATTTTCTCAATATTTAGATTTTTTTGCTCCCTCAGATTCCAGATTTTCAAATAGTTGTATCTCAGCCAAATATCCAAATAAACCATACATCAATGGAAAGCTTATTTATTCAGCTTTCATATGTTACATAAATCTAAATTTTGAAAAAATAAAAAAATAAATACATTTAAGACCAGGGTCACATATGTTTAATGGGGCTGAATTTGTATTTAACGTGATTACAATTTAATAAAAACATTAGAAACTGATAATTAGGATAATTAGTCATTGAATTCCTAAGCTCAACAGAATGGTGTGTGATTGGTTAAAATGCTCTAAAAATACCTACAATGAAATGCGGTGCAACATGAGCAGATCTTAATTTGATGCCACAATCGACACTGTCTGTTCATTTCCACTTTGTTAGCAACAGACGTAATAGATTTAATTTGTTTATGCAGGGGCATTTTTGTCCAATGTAGTGGCATTTTTGCCCTAAGTCTCCATGGCCAGGGGAACATGCTCTGCCTATGAGCAGCGATGAACTAATTTCCTTATTGCCTCAATCTATAAAAATGGCCCAAAAAGCTGCATTTACTGACAATAAAAGAGAAAATAAGCTTCATTCAGCAAACCCCCAGTATTTCCCAGAGTGGAGTAGATGGCGAAAGAATTAAGCAACCCTGAGCATTTATTTCGACTTCATTCACATCCATCATACACAATCTTGGCAACAGACATACTCTCAGCTGGCTGTTTTCCAAACCCTCTCCGAAGCATTTTCCCCTCTCATCTGCACCCTACCATGGTTAATCTGTCTGTCTTTTCCCCTGTCGTTTTGTGCAGGCCCAAGCCACCTAACATGTCAGTGGAGAGTTAAGTTTTTAGTGGCATCTTTATGTCCTCTGACAGCACCAGCTCCTGGCTGATGGGATTCCTCAGGCTCTGGAACAACGCAATTACTCTGTCCATTTCTCTCCATGGTGACAAGAGAAAACAGCAGGCCTTTGCTCTTCCCGTGCTCCATCTCTCGCACACCTCTCTTGGGATTCGACGAGCAGATATGCCTCGCAAACACACTGTGCTGTTAGCTCAGCTAAGCCATTAAAATTCAGAGTGCTGGCTTGGACGTAATAATGACCAAGACGCATGTCTATTGCGCTGTTTTGATTCTTTTGGTTTCATGACCCTGAAGGCTTGAAAGAAATAATCATTAAAAACAGACAACAGGCTACCAAACGTGCAATTTGATTAGCCTCCGCTTAGATAGAAAAAGCAGATAGCCTGCCAGACAACCCTTTATTATGGGACTTGTCCTTCCTGAGCGTCTCTAGCTTGTCCTTGTTTCTTTTTGCAGCTGTTGACATGACACAGTACTGTAAGGTATTCATGGGAATAATGTGCAAGTCATGAGGGAGAGGTACCAAGCTAACCTCAATGGGTATAAACTATGAGATTTCTGTTACAAATATCTTCCAGTGTTCCAGTGAGAGGAATGTTCCCCCAACTCTCATACCTCCATCCGCACCCTCTCAAAAATCTTCAAATCTGAAAACACTATTTCAGAAACTATGAGGTGGGGGGGGGGTGCATCTAACATTTTTGACATAAGAAAAGATGTTTCAGACAAATTAGAACGGTGAAGAAAAAAAAAAGTTATGAGGTGTGAGTATATTCTAGGGAAAAATATTTAAAGAAATGGACCTTGTGAAGGGATGGGGAAATGTCTGGCGAAGTGATGACATATCGGAGAAACTTTTGCTATCGCAGGACCTTAAAATTCAACCGTGAAAATCTATGAATATGAAAGAGCATGTCTTGCAGGAGAGCTGAGATATAAGAATACAGCGGCACTAGGTGTGATAGAGTATAAGCAGTGAGTTTAGAGATACTGTGTGTATAAAATTTATGCAGAGCAGCTGAGTTTGTTGCTTTTAGTAGACTGCTGATGTTGCTGTTTCTGGCCCTGTCATCTTCCAACAGCATTGCTTGATGCGACTCGGCATGCCTAGAGAACATTTCTTGCCTTCCTCTAGCGAGGGGGAATGTCAGCTGCCAGAATGTTTCTAGATGCAAGTCGTGCTGCAGGTTTCTACCAGTGCTGAGACTAGTGCAGGCAATGACTACGTGAGCCTCCGCTAGATGTTTGCAGACTAATGCAAAGTATATTGGACAGTATTTTGGAATTATCAGAAAATGTTTACATTGATTAAATTGCTAATTTGGACAAATAAATAACAGTACAGCCAATTTTGCAGTTTACTGTGATCATTAAAAAAAAAATAATAATAATAATTTACGATAAAATGTAGTGCTGTCGAATGATTAATTGTGATTAATCTCATCCAAAATAAGTTTTTGTTTACATAATATGTGTGTGTGTACGATGTATGTTTATGTAAATACACACATACAGTATATATTTAGAAAATATTTACATCTATTTACATGTATATATTTCTATTAATGTGATTTATATATATTTAAATATTATTCATATAAAAAAATCTTAAATATATACATGCATTTGTCTGTATTTATATATAGATATGCACAGTGCACACAGGTTATGTAAAAAAAACTTTTATTTTGGTTGTAAAATATAATAAAATAATTAAAAAAAATTGTTACTCCTTGCCTTTGGAAAGTTAACTTAAATATTTCAAAGTTACATTTACTATGGCCAATTTAAAAAAAGGCACATTCAAGGAGACGAGGCTTGTCTGAATTTTGCTGATACTTAAAAGAGCAAGACTATCAGGAAGGCTTCAATTTGGACTCAATAAAGACAGACAATTTTATGTGCTCCAAAAAGAGAGGAATTTGAAAGCAAATTAGTATTTTTCTAATGCTTTATAATACATAGCAAAGAGGAAGATGTTTTCCTTCCAGAGGAACGAGTCTCTCGCTCTCTATTGAAGATGAGAGGGGGAATGCAGGAGGTAGTAGTGACAGCAAAGTTCACCATTTATCTGTGGCAAAATAAAATGGATCGAGACGTATCCTGCAGCCTAAATTGGAGGAATGTGATAGGAGTGACAATTTAATATTGCATCTACTCTCCTTTGGGCACAAATGGATCTAATTAAGATCTTTCATTAGATGAGGCGCAGCCAAACCCTCCCTGAAAACACGGATCCTTATCAGAGTGCAGGACAATCGCAGGGATACAGACATAGCAAATCAAGTTATATTCCGACAGAGTGGGGGGGGGGGGCGAGGGGGAGAGAGCTGTTTGACAGATGACTTGATGGAGGTTACGTGGAGTTTAACAGAGAACAGAAACTGAGGAACGGAGATAGGTGATCAAGCTCTTAAAACACCTGTCGGGCTTCCTGCAAGTTCCCCTTCCCAGAATTCTCCTGTCTGGGATCGAACGGTCTGCAGAGAGTCCCATGCTGCGTTTTTATTTGTTTACTCAGGGTCTCTGATGAACTGTGTAGTGGCCTCTTGCCGTTGATTGCGGTTGACTAACATTGGTCCTCACTCACAATAAGCCCATAAGCCCCAGCCAAACGATGCTCTAGTATTGTGACATGGAGTCTTTTTTTAATCAGTCCTCTTTGCCTGGCTGGATGTACTCTGATTAGAGTGAGATAATGAGACCCCCTCCTCATCCTCCTTCTCCTCCTCCCTCCTCCCAGACCTCTTCATCATCTCAAATCACATATTCATCACTGATTGCTGTCTCCTTGCCCTTCCACCGAAACACACACTCCAGGCAAACAGGCTTGCAGACCGATTCCAAAGCTGGTCAGGAAACGGTGACAACTAGGCGGGTCTTGTTTAATGCGAGGCAGCGAAACTTCCTTGACTGACAGAATCCAGTGCACTTGCCACATTCTATTCAGTTGCGTCTAAATTTAGGCCGCCAAGCTCCAATTTGTACACAATATTGCAGTGTGGAATTTTAATGTCGACATTCAAATCTACTGGGCCAAACAGCTCCTGCCTCTGCGCCTGCAGCTAACCCTGATTGACAGGCGAGGCAGCGGCTTGACCAAAAGTTGAGAATAACTGATTAGTAACGTTGGCAAAAACTGTGGATGCACAGCCCCACTTCCTTGCCCCAAAACCCACCAGACAAGACTTATTTGATGCAATATCAAAAACTCTTCTTTTCTTTCTGTGAGTGTCTCAAGGGCAAAAATAAGAGATTTATCTACTGAAGATGTCTATATATTCACTCAAAAATGCATATGTAACATTCCAAATTAGTCTTACTTTCTAATTAGTGGGATTTGTTATGATAAGCATTGCTAAACGAGCTAAACAAACGAACTAAACGAGCTAAACATTGATAAACAAGCTCACTGGAGATAAATAAACAGTCTGCGATGAAATAAGAACAAGAAACTAATTACAAGCTATGATAGGACAAAAAACTACAATAAATACATAAAGAAATACATTGTGCAAACTAATAAGTCTTCACTGTGTAAGTTTTTTTTTTATAAATCCATCCATTTAAATATCTTTGTCAAAGAATATAAGAACTATCTGAATAACAAAATCATTATAAGTGTAAAATATTTAGATCTGTAAGATCTTTAGACAGGGATGGAAGGTTTGTCTCCAGGGTAAAACTGATCCAATCCGATCTCTAGTGTATATTTATAGAGGCCTAATTGATAACCACAATGCCATTACACTGAGTAGATGAGTGGGGTAAAGATGCTTACTGCAAATGGCAGGTGACAGCCCAAAGCGGGGCTCCTTCAAGCTTACAGCAGCCGTCTCCACACTGACAGAAGGTTGGCTCCCAAAGACTGAGCCAAACAGCCTTTTGCTGACCCCCAAGGCCACATAAATGAGTCTCTGGCTCTCTCAATGGAAGATCCATCCCAAGCCACTTAGTGGAGCCCAAGGCAGTTCAAGCACAAGTATCAGACAAGGGCTGAATGGGATTGACACAGGCAGGTTAATGACTCATCATTCTGTTTGGGGCAAAAGGATCTTTGTTCCAAAATTATAACCATAAATAACATTTATGGTAGTCTAATCAATTAGCTTCATATTAATAAAAAGATTTAGCCATTTCTATAAAACTAAACAGAGCTCGCTCTGAAAATCTGAAGATTATAAGGGGCTGAAAAATTTATTTTAGTGAAAAAAATAATCACAAGTTCAAGCCAAGCCAAACCAAACCTCCAGGTTATAAAGGTTGTGCTGACTCTGAAAGTCTCAGGCTATCTATGGAAGTGGCATGAAAAATCAAGAGATATCTGTGAGTACCTCTGTGAAATCCTCCTATCCTAAACTGCTGACTGACACACTAAAGAGCTCTTTATATCTGAATTTCAGAACACTATGGGAGGAAAGGGGAAACTACTGCCCCCTGTGATTGCTTTAAGCATTCATTAAATTCAATATTGATTTTAGCATCTAAATTGGTCATTCAATTTTAAAGCACTTGAGTGTGTCAAATGAGCTACTGTAGCTTTAAGAGTGTCCAGTATAGGAGCACTCTAAATCCTCAGCCCCTGATGTCACAATGCTACAAAATACCCAGGTCATCTGACTACAGCCTTGCCAAAGCTGGCTCATGTGAACTGTGGGAATGCTGATGACCAGGTCAGATGTGCATAACTGTCCCATGACACAATTAATAATAATCAACACATACATACAGACATACACACACACTACCCATCTAATGGAGATCAAGACCTGTAAAAGCATTCTGCACGACTGGGAAAACCTGACATACAGTCCTTTATTCCAGACAATATCAAAAGGTCACCAATGTGCCTATAGGTTATTCAAAAAATGTATTCATCCCCCCAGAAAAGTGCTTATCCGTAAAAATTGCTGTTGGTGGTTGCTAAAGTGTTCTGAGTGGTTCTTGTTGAGATGCAGTTGCTAGGGCATTGCTAAATGATAGCTATTCAAAACATATCCTCCTTCCAGTCTAAGGTGAAAAAAAAGTCCACTAGGCAAACATATCAAGAAAATATATTAAGAATAATTTGCACTACTATTAAAAAGTTTGGGGGTAGTCAGATTTTTATTTTATTTTTGATTTGTTTGATAAAAAAAGATAGTAAAAGCAGTAAACTGTGAATTATTATTAACGTTTCCTATTCCAATACATTTTACATTTATTTCTGTAAAGGCAAAGCTGAATTTACAGCAGCAACTTCAGCAAGATAATAAACATCTTTACTGGTCATGTTCGAGCAACTAAATGCATCCTTGCTGGATAAAAGTACGAATTGAAATCTTAGTGACATCCCCAAACCTTTGGAAGCCACTGTATTCTAAAATGATATTTCTAAAAAGCATCTTCATTCAGCAGGCCAGTATATAAATCTTAAGCATTTGTTTAATTTTTAACCATTTATTGGTGCTAACCTCCGCATCGTGTCTTTGTAATTTCAAACTACACTAAACACCAATATTCCTTAATGCCAAACTGTAGCAATAACCCCTCCATGGCTTTATCTTAATGATCTGATGTGCTTTACACTCAAACCCAGAGTCGATAGATTATTGTACAGTTATGAAGAGAGATCGCGGCTGCTCATAGCTCCTTATAGGACCCAGGAGATGGCTAAGCCGATACACCTCCCTGTCTCTGTTCAAGCCAACTCACGCTGAATATCAATGAGCTTTCAGCTTTGATAAACAGTCTGCAGAATGGAAAAATATTTTCACATTAAGGATGGAGGGGTGAAAGAAGGAATGAGAGAAAAAATTGAGCGCTTGCCCCTCAAAGCGATTCTGAAAAATTAATATGCTAATTAAGTGCTTGCTTGGGGCGAAATCTTCGAAACTTTAGCAAGGGAGTTATAAGCACTTAACAAATTACTTACACCATTACGCTGGAAGCTGTATACATTTTTAAAGCGACTGTACATTTTCCTTTCCTTTCAGTTTTCACAATAAATCTGGCTTTTTTCCCCAGACATTTTCTCCCAAGATGCCATTTAGGAGTATAAAACAATATCAGACTTTTATGTCCTTCTCTGAAATATTAAGTATAGCGCAAGCAGAGGAATTTATCAGCACGCCACATCGTTTGGAGGCAGGCCTTCAGCAATCCTTTCTACTTCTGAAATGTCTGAACTCATAGTGAAATAATCTCCACAAGGCAAGACAGAACTTCACATCAGTTTAATCTGTTCAGGAGAAAGAGAAGAGCTAACAAACAGCATCAGCATCCATCCTGCGGGCCTGAAGTGAACTTTCAATTCACAGAAGCCACTTCCAACATCTGTGTGCTCGATGGCATGCTGAATGGGATTGTGTTTGCATTTGTGTTTGCGTGTGTGTGTGTGTGTGTGTGTGTGTGTGTGTGTGTGTGTGTTCAGGCATCTTGTCAAAGATGTCTGCGCAATTGCAGACCAAACAACCACAGCCCATATCTTAAGTCAAGATCAACTTTAATGTATTCCAGCACTTTGGTGTGGGAAATCCCATTTATGACCTTTACAATCCAGATCACCGTGATTTTCATTTAGACAAAAATTAAAGTGACCGTACACCAAAAAGGTCTGTCTTTATTTGCTCATTCTTATATCCACAAAAACCTGTATAATTTTTTTTTGCTCATATTAAACACAATGGAGAACAAAGGAGAAAAACACTTAAAAATTAAGAAAGAAATCTTTTAAAGCAATTAAAAAGAAATGTAATGTGAGAAACAAAATGAATTTAATGTTCATGTTCTTGTTCATGATGAAATATTTTATTGCTGTAATTAATTTATAGCATTAACAAGATGAACCGTTGAATTCATTGACGGTGGCGATGACTGATGAATGTATTTTTAGTCCAGTGCCTGTATATAAGATTAATATTGACCAAGTTCAGAGGCTGTCATACAGTATGTGGATCAACTTGTCATGATGTGTATTTTCATCAGTTTCAATATGCAAAATAACTTCCATATTGATTGAATGGATTTATTGCATTTTGAAAAAATGTTTTTTTACAATAAATCTTCGAAAATCTAAATCTGGATTTGAATTTTTTATGTTATTATAACCTAAAGATGCTTTGTGAAAGTTTAAAACGGTTTAAAAAAATAATGGTAGCCACTTTATTGGTAAAAATAAAAAAAATGTTACTCAAATGAATCAAAATGGGTTTATAGCATTTTGGAACCAAACTCTTCATATAACACACACACACACACACACATTAGTATTCTGTGAGTGAAAACGTCTATGAAAATATCAATACCTACGTCCTTTTTCAAATGTGCTCAAACACGGAGGCTGCAGCTATAATCATGAACACAAACACACAAAAACATGTGAAATAAAATTGGTTTGAAAGAAAACAATCTTGTTTCTCAATAAACGAGTGAATTGCACATAAAGTGTCTGTTTGGCTGGCTATGGGTAATTAGGGCCCAGGTGGCCAGCGGAAGCTGTGAACTGACGCAATGCAAAGGTGATGGACAGGCCAGATATGGCTCAGACAGCATCCAGCAACAGACATCAAACCTTGATGTTCCTCTTCAACTATAGTCTTGTGTCTCACTATAGTCTAGTCTTGTGAATGGGATACTGAACATAGCCTCAGAGTCAAGCCGTAGCCCAGATAACAACCTCAGGAGCACCATCTGATGCATGGAACATGAGCCAGGTCTGACTGGGAACAGACATACTGAATAGATATGTTTTTACTCTTTATTCCAAGATGTCATCTCCTTGCGAGAAGATCATCCAAATGGGGATTTGACTTGAGGGTATTCATATGCACCCATCAAGGAGACCCAACCAATGAGTGCCTGCTCGCAGACACCTCTAGGCTGTGTTTGCGGTCAACAAACATCATGGCATACTTTCAAAGCACTCAATCCCACAGCTAATGTATACTCCTGAGCTCTAACTACAGTTCTGACAACACCTGAGCTGTCAGAGACATTTAATGGCAGACTCAAGAGCAGACATTTCTGCTGCCCTTTAGTGTGAGGGCATATATTCTGCACTTTCAGGAAGTGCAAACATAAAAAGTAGAAAAAACACAGTCAGTTTTAATAGGAAGTCTAAAATTTATGATTAAAAATAAAAATGTTATCATAAAACAATACCATCAAGAAAAATAACAAACTATTCACCTATCTTAGTATTTCTTGGTGTGTGTTTGCCTAATAATTTCTTTAAAAAAAATGTATTTACAAATGTCACTTGTACTACAATTATTTTTAATAAAAAAGAAAATATTTTAATAAATGTAAAAATAAAATGAAAATAATGCAAATGAATTGGGGTGGTGTTAGCGCAGTGGGTAAGACGCATGCCTTTGGTGTGAGAGACCCGGGTTCGAAACCACTGTGAGACACCAATGTGTCCCTGAGCAAGACACTTTAGAGCTAAAGATCATTGCCCGAACCCGATGTGACCTGACGGGTTCTGGCTTAATTTATATCATCTTACGCGGGGCTCGGGCCGGGCTCGGGCTTGCGCTCCGGTTTGCGAGGTAAACGAGCGGTCATGTGATGTGTTTCGATTAGCGCGAGAAAGATGCAAAAATGGAGGCTGAGTAGGTGTAACGGAGGCTTGCCTCTGGCGATTACGTTTTGGTTGCACCAGCAACTAAAGCAAAGTCTGAGGTGTGGAAAAGTTTTGACCATGTTTATAATGAGAATAATGAGTGAATAATGACACACCATGTATAATGACTCATTATTGACAAAAGGCAAAAGAGTTGTGTGCGTGCGCACATTTAAATAATGTCGGGCTGTAAACGGGTTCGAGCTTTAAAAAAAGCTGTCAATCAAAATGTACTTGTCGGGCTCGGGTCCTCTAAGACACTTAACCCCTAGTTGCTCCATAGGCGTGCGACCTCTGACATATATAGCAATTGTAAGTCACTTTGGATAAAAGCTTCAGCTAAATGAATAAATGTAAATGCAATGCAAATGCAGATACACACATACACACACTTATGTGTTTGTGTATTCATTGATTTTTATTGATACAAATGCAAATGTATTTATTTAATACTGTATAATGAAAAAAACGCTATCACATTAAAAATAAAATAATTTTTAAATACACATGGAAAAACAAATCATTTATTTTTAATGTAATGTTTTATTTGGTTTCTTATTTATTTAGTTTGTATTAGGGCTGAAACGATTCCTCGAGTAACTTGAGTAACTCGATTACAAAAAATGATCGAGGCAAATTCCTCTGCCTCGAAGCCTCTTTTAATTTATTTTAAATCTCACGTCAGGTTCTTTCGTAATGATTCTTTTAATGTGACACAACGTGTTTACGTCACCCACAAAGCAGAAGGAGACACAAGCGTGTTCTGCGTGTCTGTGTTAATGAATGGAGCAGAAGCGCATCTTCATTCATTAAACACACGGAAGCGCGCGTGACGCTCCGGTGATTTCAGCATCTGCTGTCTCACTAAATAAGGACGTGAACACATGAACAACATCTCCAGAACTGCTCTGACAGTCACTTTATGAGCATTTGACCGTTTGATTTGAGTAAAACTAGCGTCACATCACAAAAAAAAAAAAAAAAGGTACGTCAACCCGTCAAAATAAAAGTCCGGTTAAAGACTATTGTTCAGCAGAATGTACATAGCCTACCAAGGTTTAATCACATAACATTTCTTCCATGTTTTATTTTTAATAGTAAATCCCCTTTGTTTACTAAAAAGTTAATTTTCAATAATTAAAAGATAAATTAAATTAATGTTTTATGTGTTTAATGTTTAATATGCATCTCAGAAAATGCTTTATTTAAAACCCCAACTGAAAGGCACTTAAATGCACTTAATTCATCTGTCAACTTTCTTGTCATTTTTCACAGTACAAGTACAGACAGAGAAACAATGGGTAATAATTAAATGTTTATTTTTGATGTATTCATTGCATTCTATGCATTTACTATGCAGTTTACTTTGATGTTATTAATTCGTTCACATTAAACAGGAAATAACAGCAGAAACTCAGCCACGTTGCCCTTGAAACCCCCACGCTCAATTAATACATGGTAGATTCCCACCCTAAGCGGAACCAATAATTCCTGCCATTGTTTCTTACCAGGACTCTAAAAATCACGGGACAAACACTACATGGGAACAATACACAAAGTTTACAGGTATTTCATTCACTCTCTGATCAATAATTACAATAAACTCTTGTATCACCAAACAGTCTCGGTGTGTGTTTGTGGGTATGTGTGTGTATTAACGTCCATATTGAACGTGCGGTCCCTCCGTGACCGTCACAAGACCCAAGAATCTTATTTTCTCTTGCAAAATTAATATTACACTTTAATTAAGCAAAAACACATTTTGTCCGATTACTCGATTAATTGATGGAATTTTTGGTAGAACACTCGATTACTAAAATATTCGATAGCTACAGCCCTAGTTTGTATTCATATTGAGGCTTTTTTTCTGCAGAGTATTAAAGACCAAAACCTACAGGACATAGTCTAACAGACAACCCTAGCTACAATTTTTAAACAATTATACTTTCCTCAAGTTAATAAACAAGCAGCAATCACTAAGCCTCTAAAATATTAGTATGCACCTCAAAATACAAATCCATTTCATAAAACAAACCCATTTCCTATTAGCCTCAGCTTGTTTGTAGCAGGTCATAGAAGTATATAGACTATCATCCCAGCATCCAGATTCACGGTACCTTAAGGCAGTGGCAAAGCAGCGGATGCAGCATGAGATTGATTGCTCTGGATGAAAGTAAAAGGGATAAGGTGCAGTCGGAACGGGCGAGATGGCTCCGGGAGAGGGCACTTTCACTTTAATAGGACGATTGATTGATTGATAGTGGCAGGCTCTCTGCTGCCACCTCCTTCAGTGTCTTTTCCACAGCATGTCGATAAACTGTTCCACGCCTGCCAAACTGCACTTGGTTAAGATTTTAGAGTTATATAATCTCTATTGATGTACCAGCATTAACCGTCCACATACAATGCGTATAAGACTCGGGCTAGATTAAGGAAGTTACTGGGCATGGCAAGGATTATTGACCCAGAGCAAGACGGAGCATTGTGTTATCCTGCTGGTGGGGGGAAATCACTTTTTTCTTATCACTCACTTTTTACTGAGTTCATTTGTCGTTGGCGATGAGCATTTGGAGTTGATTGGAAAATCTAGCCGAAAGAAAAAATATTAATATCACTTCCAAACCACTGGCCAGTCAGAGTTGAAACCATAGTGATAATCACACACTAAAATCAAAGTGACGTTTATTTGTTGAGTGAATAAAGAATGCTAGGGGGTTGCAGATGAGTGCAACCAAAACAGCATTTCCTCTCATTGTTACTAGGCAGCAAGAAAATAACTGAACCTCAAGTGAGGGATTAACTTGCAATTAGGACGATGGCTCTTATGAGTGACTCTGCCTTGGGAAGGAGGCCATACTGCTGTCAAGCAACATGCTGCACAGCTGCTGCTGCCGTTCTATGGGCAGTATCAACATCAAGTGCAAAATGACATTTGTAATAAAGAGTATTCTTATGGAGGCATTGCACAAATTTGGCAGGTTTCAGAGTAATTCTCAATTGGACAAGTTTCATAGGGAGTGTTCATGAAAGAATCTTTAAAACAGTTTGTTTGTTTTTTGAGTAAAAAAAAAAAAATCTAAATCTAAAATACATTATGAGAAAAGACAACAATATGACCAAAGATTTTTTTCTCTTGTATGCAGGATAAATTGTGTGTGTGTGTGTGTGTGTGTGTGTGTGTGTGTGTGTGTGTGTGTGTGTGTGTATGTGTGTGTCGGTGTAAGTACATACTAGGGTTGGGCGATGTCTACAAAATTGGCATCGGATGATGTCTACAGTGAAACATTGTGATGGATGATGACATCGGGGGACTAGGGAGGGGGAGTTAGGGGTGTGCCCAAAGCATGAATGCATATTTAGAAAGACACGGGAAACACATAATTGCTAACAGTTGCCTGTTACATTACAGTACATAAAATTTCACTTACCACCTGTTCACACTAAGCACGATAACTATAAAGATAACGATAAAGATATAGTTCTAAAAAATTCTCAATATTAAAGAATAGCGTTCACACTACAACTCTGCTACAACACTACAACAAGCTAGAGTATTTAAAGCGGCAGATGCATGTGCGCATAGAATAAACAGACAATACCATTCGCTGATGTGGACTCATTATAAATATTGTTATGTTTACACAGCAGTGAACACACACACACACTGTGAACACACACCCGGAGCAGTGGTCAGCCATTTATGCTGCGGCGCCTGGGGAGCAGTTGGTGCACTTGCTAAAGGACAACTCAGTCATGGTATTGCCGGCCAGAGAATCGAACCCACAACCTTAGGGTTAGGAGTCAAACTCTCTAACCACTAGGCCACAACTTGCCCCGTAGTTATCATTCTTGGTGTGAATGGGGCTTAAGGAGAGATGATGGCAAATGATTCTGCAGATCCTCAGCACCACTGACAAACATCTAAACTTGTAAAATGTGTGGTAAGTGCTGCTGCTCCACAGTATAAACAGAGTGATGTCTATCAGTCATCAGCAATGAACGATGGCATTGTCTATCGGCCCAACCATACTACGTACTAGGGCTGAAACGATTCCTCGAGTAACTCGATTACAAAAAATGATCGAGGCTTTTAATTTATTTTAAATCTCACGTCAGGTTCTTTCGCAATTATTTTTTTAATGTGACAATGCGTTTACGTCACCCACAAAGCGGAAGGAGACACAAGCGCTGCGTCCGAAATCGCATACTGCAAGGAGTCAGTAGTGTTTTGATTTGAGTGCGCGGGCAAACGTAAAGAGAACGTCATGGCGTTTGTCCATTGCAAGATAGAGCTGGCATACCACAACTAGGACCCTATGATTTCCCTGACACAGAAAACGCGGATGGAATCACGGAATCCAGTCATAAAAACTGAATTTACAGTTTAACGCGGAATGGCACGGAATTTGCCAAATTTTGAATGAATTAATCAAAAATAGGTCATTGCACTTACATCAAATCACAATATGGACTAATATCTTAAATATTAAGCAGGAACAGTCTGTTTAAATATGAATCCTCCATGTTCTGCGTGTCTCTGTTAATGAATGAAGCAGAAGCACGACTTCCTTTATCACGCACACTGAAGCGCGCGAGACGCTCGCGGTGATTTCAGCGTCTGCTGTCTCACTAAATAAGACTTAAACACATGAACAACATCTCCAGAATTGCTCTGACAGTCACTTCATTGAGTAAAACTAGCGTCACATCATATACACAGAACTGTAAAGGTACGTCAACCCGTCAAAATAATAGTCAGTTTAAAGACTATTGTTCAGCAGAATGTACATAGCCTACTACAAAAAAAAAATCTAACTTTTTTTTTATAAGGTTTAATCACACAACATTTCTTCCATGTTTTATTTTTTATAGTAAATCCCCTTTATTTACCAAAAAGTTAAGTTAATTTTCAATAATTAAAAGAAAAATTAAATTAATATTTTATGTGTTTAATGTTTAATGTGCATCTCAGAAAATGCTTTATTTAAAACCCCAACTGAAAGGCACTTAAATGCACTTAATTCATCTGTCAACTTTATTGTCATTGTTCACAGTACAAGTACAGACAGAGAAACAATGGGTAATAATTAAATGTTTATTTTTGATGTATGCATTGCATTCTATGCATTTAAAAAAAAAAAATTCTAAAAAAGGAAACTTAGTTGTTCATTTTAAGAGACCCAGGAGTCTTATTTTCTCTTGCATAATTAATATTGCACTTTAATTAAGCAAAAACACATTTTATCCGATTACTCGATTAATCGATGGAATTTTTGGTAGAATACTTGATTACTAAAATATTCGATAGCTACAACCCTACTACGTACACCGCAAAACATGTCTATTCAACACTGCTGTGCGCATGTGACTATACATAAAATTTCTGTCCGGAGAAGTAGTTTCCATCACTGTGGAAAAAAGATATGTGACATTTTGTGTCTGGACAGCCATATTTTCCAAAGGGCTTAAGTAGCCCTGATCAATGGTGGCCCTCTCTGAGTGATTAGTTTAATCCCACCTGTGGTGTTCAAGGACTAAAGCCATCAGAGAAGCGTTTTCTCTCAAACTAATCAAAAAAGCCTGTACATATGTTCGACCCAGGCGGTTATTTTCAGCAGAAAGCTTCTCACAAATTCTACACGACTTAAAAAAAGGCCAGTGGCTCAGTAACAACAATAACCTTGAGTTGTACACATAATTACATTAACATCGAAGGTATTTAGCAGACGCTCTTATCCAGGGCGAATTAAACATAAATGTGTTTGAGTTTCACATACAAGAGTGTTGTAATCAACAGATGGCAAGAAAGCAATTTAGACATTTAAAAGTTAGGAAAAGAAGTGCTTTCTTAGCAGATACGAAACAAATGCCAAGAAGCACAAGTAAATCTAGAAGTATAGTATAGTGAGTAAAAAGGTGCTTTTAACCAATCCTTGCACTTAGCATGTCCATGTTTTTTCTTAACAAATCTAAAGCACTGAACAGTCAGTTTCAACTCCAGTAATGCGACACAGGTTGAATGCATTTTAAAAGAAATTCTAGGTTGGGCTGAAACACGCTAGCAGGTCTGCTGCAGAGCCTAAAGCACATGTTCATACACACACACACACAAACCGAGAGCGAGAGAGAAAGCCCTGTTCATCCATGTGTGACCTGCCTCTGCACTGCTGCAGGGGCTGGCTGTGGTGGGAGTGTTTTTCTCAGTTAAAAACGCCTCTCTGAGTGCGGTGCTGCTTTTCAGCGGTGATTCCTCACCTCTGAAACACTCCATTACTCTCAGCCAGCCCCACTCGCACACAGAGACCCTTGCCTTCGTCAGGCTCTGCCTCTTTGACCCCTGGCCCAGATAGAGCCACTTTGTTGGGCTGTGACATTAGAGGGACCCCACCCCCTCCCCTCCCGTAGTCCTCACATTCTGTAGTTACGCCATGGGTTTTTGAGCTCTCGTACACAAACACAGTCTGTGCATCACGTTTTTACATACAGACTTTGCTGACAGAACATGTGCCATGCTGACTAACTAAATGAGAGTGTTTTGCCTCCATCCTAAAATACACCCTTCAATGCTTCATCAAAGCTATGTGGGTTTTGGTAAATAGTCAGTTGCAACTTAAGCTATAAACTCTATGCAAGCACACACGCATTAGTACTTGGACAATTCAACATTTCTGCAGTACTCTTACAAACCTCAAGTACTTGTGTGTTCCAGAGCTCAAATGGTAGATGCATTGCACTAGCAAGCGCAAGGTTGGGGGTTCGAAGCCCAGGGAACACATGTTAGGAAAACATTGTTAGCCTGAATGCAATGTAAGTCGCTTTGGATAAAAGCGTCTGCTAAATCCATTTATTTAAATTTACTTTAGTGGGCAAAATAAAAGTGTTTGCACAACCTGTCTGAAAACAGTAATTTTTGTAATGGAGCATTATGTTTTTGCATATGCAAGCATACATGCCTATGACTAATTTTAAACATTTTAAATGGAAGACAAAGAAATTAAATTCCTGTGTTGGATGAAAAAAACTTTGTGTTTAACAATATGTAGGCCAACCAGAAGTTGGTTCCCATGATCATTTGGATATATCAGCTTCCATAGTAGCTAGCTAGCAATGTCAACATTTTAACCCATGTTAACTGACATCATCAGCTGGTTTCTCTTTAAATGCTTTGCTCCAATATAACAATGACCTGAAAGGTATAACGTACCATCTAAGAACTGATGTGGATAATGCTCATTATTGCATTTGGCTAGCAGCATTCAAGTATGTTTTGGCCCAGCAACTAAGTCAATGTAGAGGCGTAGTGCTGGAAAGTGAGTGAACCCCCATAATCTTTCTTATATCTACCTCCTCAATCAATTAAAATGCTTTATGTGCACATTTGGCACTCTTCTGAGGTGATCAATACGCCTTTAAAGGCATTATGAACATGAAACGTGTCGTATCCCTTTCGCAGCATTTTGATTCAGAGGTTCTGAGAGTTCAAATCCATTCTGCTCAAACTCCCTCACTTCCCCAGAGAAGCAAAACTGCGACGTGCCTCTAATTTAACATCTGTCACACAGTGATATCAGCTGGGGGATAGAGAGAGAGAGAGAGGATGAAAAAATGACTTTGAGAGTTATTTGAACTCAAGCAGGCTGGCTGCTCTAATTAATAAAGACTCGCACAACTCACAACATGACGAAGCCCGCGATCAGTTTACACAGTAAACAGGCCAGTGGTTCTGCCTTAGCCACATAAGGCTTGTTCAAACCAATTTCAAGTGCAGTTCTGAGTAGAGCCACCATTGGCCGTGCTTTCTCTCTTTGCTTTCTCTCCCCACCTCTCCTTCGCTCTAATAGGAGCCATTAATGAGGGGCAAAACCCTTCTCTTGCACACTCTGATAACTGTTCTGTATAATTGAAGCCGCGGAATGTCTCTCCATAACTGGGATTTAAATGGCATGAGTGCAATATTTGGATGAACGATTTGCCGAAGGTTCCCTCGGTTTCCTCAAGCCTCACTGCCCCTGCGCCATATTTCAATTCTGCTTCAAGCATTCTCATGGAGAAGCATCCAACCATCCAGCTTGCACTGGAACACTTGAAGATGTTCTGCAGGAACTGGCTCTGATAAACGTGGCGTTCTCTCGCTGGAGGAAGCACGGTGGATTCCACCCACCCCCCTACTCTTCCTCCCTGCTCCCGACTGCCAAAGGCGCAACAGCATCATACTTGAAACACACACACAGATACAAAAGTGTTGCATAAAAAAAGCAGCTCTGCCACCACATACATCGGGTTCTACTTGAAAAGCCCTAACTCCTTTATCTGGGAGAGCAGCTCCTCTTTTGTTCTGCATAAATGCCAATTACCTAATTCTCTCTAGCATGCAAATCAGATGAAATGAGGGCACGGCAGATTGCCCATGGAGCACGGCACCGTGCCGTTTCCACAGTGACAGGAAGGGTACCTTTTGGGACACTTCTCTACTTAACACTTTAATCAAGCTCCATTTAGAGGCAAAAAATGTAATAGATTTTTTTTTTTTTACTGTCGCTCTCACTCTCTCTAGCTCTCTTCAAAGCTTGTGAATAATAACAATCACTTAGCCTCCAGACCGGGTATACTTCAGTTGTTGCCAATAGCTTACACTCTGCCATCCCCAAATTAAGTGCAAATAGAGTGCAAAATTTTTGCTAACCAAATAGAATTTGCCTGTTCATATTACTATAATTTCATCACCTTTTCACACAAATGGAAATAACCGATCATTTCCACTGCATTCGCTAGTGCCTGTTCTATTAGGCAAAGCTTGCAGAGTAAAGGCAAGTGAGACTTCTACCAACCGCTTTCATGTGGATGTACTTCTGTGTGCCGACAGACGTGACAAGGGCACCAAGTGTGACATGCGTACAGTATGACAATTATGATGACTGACATTTTAAAATGGTCTTTTTGCAGCAATAATATGGCATATGCGTTCAGCTGAAAGGAAATGGACAGTCAGAGACGAGGAAAATGTAAATGGTCCAATCAGGGCATAATACTGACAGCATTTTGCAGTGACAAAGCAACCTGAAGGCATTCATTTTCAATGAGAGGATGTGATTTCTGGCAATGTGACCGGCAAACTTCAAATGTGAAACAACGCCAATTGCCAACTACCAGCAGGCCTGTAGATGACGATCAGCTAAATGGTGCAGACATTTCAACGTCTAGCAGATCCATATACCAATATCTAGAAAGCATAATAGCCCATATATCAATATATATATTACAAATTAATGACTGCAAAGGAAAAAAAAACATTTTATTTTTACACGTTACTAAAGTACCAATAGATCTTTGGCCATTTTGAGATTGCACGAATAATAGCTCTATCTTGTGTCAGTTTCAACCGACATCCTTCTTAATACAGTTTTTAGTACAATCAGTACATATTATAGTAAATATTGTGCAAATGTTCCTCAAACTTTCATAAAATTTTTTATATTTTTCTCATTTGCTATGATTGAAGTATTATTTATTGGTATCATATGGGCCATTGGCCAACTTGCTCTATTTGATATTGCTTTTGAAAAAAAAAAAACATATCGGTCAACTGCCACCTACTTAAAGCTGAACACTGATCTGAAGAGTAATATCTCTTTAAGTCAGTCATAGAGTAGAGTAGATGAGTATACTTTAAAGACGAATGTTGAGTGATGACTAAATGAATTCAAACTGACACTGCTGCAAAAAATGGGGTAATTGACAGAAGTGCTCTACAAGCATGCTGCTTTAGTTGTCTTACATCTCCTACAATGCATTTGATCTGCTTAAATGTATCAAATCAGGGGGTTCCAGCTGAATAAAGCTCCTCCAGCTAACACTACTTGACAGTCCAAAGACCATGCTGGATCTTCTCCTCTGGCACATCCTCATCTATATGAATATGCCGGTTCATATCAAACAGATCCACAGAAGGTGCAGACTCGAATCCAAGCCAGGTCTATCATAAACAGCTCTGTCAGTGCAAGCCTTTGGAAGTTTCTCCCTTCTGCCCCAGACCTGAAGTTTCCATGGTGCAGTGAATAACAATGAAGGAGCGTTGATCCGAGCCAGGATGCGGTATCCAAATTTTTGAAGGCTCTTTTGACATGCATTACACATCATGGAACTCTCAGCCCTCCCTCACGGCCACCGGCAAACAGCCGTGTCACAGCCGTCCACTCCGGAGAATGACCTCGCTAATGAGGGGCGAAGGGCATCCGGTTCACCTCTACAGGCCACTGCTCGGCCCCTGTGAATACTAATCACAGCAACAAAGTGAAGGTTAGATGTGAGGATGTAACAGAGTTTGTGGGTGGCAAGCGGAAGGAAGGAAAGAAAGAAGGAAAGAAAGAAAGAAAACAATTCGACCAATGGACTGTGGAGCATTCATGGCATAAAGCACTCCCGTGTAGGAGTCAATGGAAAAACACTCCTCTTTTCCGACATACAGCAGTCTTTTGTTATCTTAAAATGTTATTGACACCTCACTTAAGTGGCATCTGGTGGATAAAACGCACTGGCATATTTTGACGAAATAGTCTGATATAACTGCTGGCATTCAGTGAGGCATTTGTATAACAGAGAGGGAAGATTGTCATAGTGCGAGAGAGAGTGAAAGCTAGAGCCGAATTGATATAATGGATGGCTGCTGTTATATATACTGTATATGTGCCTAGCCAAAGAGTTTCCAGCTGCTTCTACACCAATTAAATGTGACGTAATTTCAGCGGTCTTTAATCTTTTGCTTTCAAGACATTACTGAAAGCTTTCTTTGCAGTGATGGTAGTAACAAAGCTAATTTATAACTGAATGGCATGCAGCGGACAGGCCACATGTTTTGTTATGCTTACAACTTTGCGATGTGCAGGTGCTTTCAGGTGTCATACAAGGCACATTTACGTGCCATTGTGTGTAAATGCACACAAACACAGCCATTGACATCCCAAATAAATGCGCTAAAGGATTTTTTTTTATGAATGATTTATTGTGAAAGAAAGAAGAGCAATTTATATTCAGGCAAAGAGTTAGTATTAACGCCCCCCATTTGCTCCAACCTCAAAAAGTCATCCATCAGCGGTACACTTCACATGGAGAGCAACGGGCAGGGAGCAGCTTATTACCACACCAAAAAGACAGAGAGAGAGAGAGGGAGAGAGCTAGGGGAAAAAGAGGGAGAACAGGTTTATTGAAGCATCCATAGTCTTCTGTAACACTGGACATTAGGTCAGTTGTCAGCTCTACTTAGTTAAACGTTAGCCTACAAAAACTCTGATCCGTTTAGTATTTAGCATCGTCTTTTCTTATATATATATATATACACACACACACACAAACACACACAACACACACAAGGTTCGCTACGCGCTGGGACTGTGGTTCAAATTAAACCTTCTTAAGCACCTGTAATATGGTTTGTTATAAATAAACACTTAAAACAAACAGGGTTCAGCTAATATACGTTTCTGTTGATGGATGTGCATTCTTGCTTCCCAGACATTATAATAACAGCAATGAGAGAAAAAGAAAAAAAAAAGTGGACAAACCATGACCTCTTGTTCAATTAGTGCTGCAACAAACAAATATTTTGATTATTAATCTAACGATTATTGGGTCGATTAATCAACTAATCGTCGATTATTTCACTGATTACTCAATAGAAATTTATTGATTATTCAGATTTTACAATTAGTTAAAATATTGAGTTATACATATTCTAATAAATAAAGTTAATCACTTCAGCTTTTGAAAGTCATATGTAATTAGATATACAATAAATTGTTTACAAAATATATTTGGTAAACAAAATGAGATGGCAGAGAAACTCTCTTATTCAACCATTTAATCATTTAATTACCTTAAATATATTTTTTGTGGGTCATATGGATTAGAAACAAAATAAAGATTAAGTGATGAGTCATTTTATTTTTTGGATAATCTAATATTCACAACATAATCTCTCTTAAAATACCTTATAGGGTTATGATAATCAAAACAGTCCTGAGCTGAATCAAGCTTTGATCTCTGCAAACCAAACTATACCTTTAATAAAAGGTATTTTTCCCCCCACTAATAAAAAGACTTCATAATTAACTAGATCCACAATGGAGAGCTGCTTTAAAACAGAAAATCAAGTTGTAATTCTAACTGAAAGCGACACTGACTCTGGTTTTTCATGTTTAATAATACTGTAAAGCTGCTTGATTTAAGGCTATCTATAGTACTTAAGTACTAAATAAATAAACGTGACGTGACTGGACTCTACTGGAGTATTGAACGACAGCGCTCGTGCAAACATCCGCATCTTTTTAATCAGATGTGATTTTAAACTGCTGCCTTCTCACCGCTTTTTTTTTTTTTTTTAGCATTTGTAACTTTAATAAAGAACAATCTTTAATTTATACAGTCCAGTGTGCAATGCGGTTTTAAATTTGATAACTTTATTCAATTTCTGTACCCTTATTTTATTTGTATCTCTACGCTACTATATTTATTTGTGCCATTGCTTGTAGGTAGACAGAATTTTGTATTTTTTTTTTTTTTTTTTTTTTTTTTTTAAGTAAAGTGTTTCCATAAACACAGCACATACCAAACCGTACCGAAACTGTGACTCTAAAAGTGAGAAACAAACCGAACCGTGAAAAAGTTGAACCGTTCCACCCCTAATGTGACATGTAGCAAAGTATTATAACCCATACTTGGAATTTGTGCCCTACATTTAACCCATCCAAGTTTGTACACACAAAGCAATGCAATGCATGTATTTGTGTGTGTGCATGTATGATGGCTCTTCAAATGGTGAAATAAAATAGGGTGAAATCATCTAGAAATTGCCCATCCACTGATTTCATTTGCATGTGAGGCTTGGAAAAGTATGGACTGCCACTTTTTCATTAGTTCTGTGCCGCGTGCAGTGGCCATCTCGGCTGCATACGTTATTACTTAGGAGATAAAGTTTTCCTGTATGCGAAGCGTCTCAGGTCATCAGGTTAAAAAAGACTTCTCTTCCTCTCTTCATGCCCCACTGCGTTCTACCATGCCAATTGATTTTCCTGTCTCTATACTTGTTCATCCCACTTAAAGCGCTTGTTGCCTATGGTGAATCTGTTGTGGCAAATTGTATCCTACAGTATCTCCCACCTAAAAGACACAGCTCCTGGAGGCAGAGAAAAACCCTTCAATAGACCTACATTATTCTAAGGGCCCTTCAATCTTATTGTTAATTTCTTTTTTTCTTTTTTTACTTGTGTCAGAGAGGCAATAAAAGACTTTAGGGATGTAGTCAGAGGGTTGACTGAATAACTAGTCAATGAATCTGTCTTAAAGAAGCCCTGTATAATTAAGCATCATTCAGGTTGAAAGAAGATATACTTTTGTGTTCAAAAACTGGTAGTTGGAGTGCAATGGAACAGGACAGAATACAAATGAAAAATAAATTTATGCTTATGTAATTTAATATAAAAATAATGGAAATATGTTTTACACACAGGCTAATTGTTAGACATCTAGTAGATCATTGTTACCCATCCATACAAATTACGAGCACAGAGTTGATTTATGCATACAATAAACATGTATAATGCTATAAATACATTTTTAGAACCGCTACAAATCTTCCAAAAGACCCCAAATGGACAACCACATATTTTCTCATTGAGATATCTCTAGGGAAAACTCAATCTCTTTCTCTCTTCGTCTCTCTCTTCCCCTCCGCTCCCTGCAGTTGTCTTCCTTGGCAGGATGTCAGCCTGTTTCTGGCTCTAGTGGGGATCCGAACGCAGGCTTACTAAAGCTCAGCCTCATTCTTTTGCATGTTTACCATCGCTTACCACACAGTTGCACAGAAACGCGTCGACACGCCATAACTCGCAGCACGGAAGGGCCGAGCTGACACCGTCGCTTTTCAACTACAGCGTCTGATGTCAGCCGGCTCAAACGAAGGGCTAAGTTTAGAAAAACACAGCGGAAGACAGCAGAGGACACATGATTCCCAGCACATTGTCAGAGAACCCTAGAGTGAAAAGGCCATTGTCTCAAATGTCAAGCTTTGGTAATAGGGGAAGAAACATCAGCCTGGGAGGCAGTGGTGTGATGCTAGCTCGTTTTTCCTGTTGGGCTGCACTGCCGTTCTGCCCGGCTCAGCAGAACGGAAGACAATGCAGTTGTAAAGTAATATGTTCGAGAGCTCGGGGTGGACCTGAAGGGCACGGCCAGGTTCTGCTGAAACACAGCCTGTAAATGCATCATTAGTGCTCCCCTAAGAGTGCCTCTCAGGTGGAAGAGTACTGTTTGTCTTTGCGCTAGTCTGCGATTAAAGGCGAAACAGAATCTCTCGCTCGTTTTCTGTCCGTGCTCCAGCAGAGCGAAGGGAGGGGTGCGTCGGTTGGCTCGTCTCCCGGCCTTAAACGTTGTAGAAAGCCTTTAAAAGCTCATCAAAAACAACAGCCACACAATCACGCAGGAGTGCGATCTCTCTTAAAGCGCTGCTCTATTTGTGAAGCTGTTCACTGAAACATTGTCGTTATCTATAGTGTTTAAGAAAGCAACATCAAGGAAGACCACGTATGGATTCATCAGCTGGATTTTTCTCAGCTGCAGCCCGACATCCGAGATAGCACTTGACCTGTCTGGTCACCTGCACCTGGGCTGAACTGAAGTGACCCGTTCTGTCTAGACTTGAGGGAGGTGGCAAATCTGCTCATTCAGCAACTGATGCAGTTGCAAAAGGAAAGTGCTAGGCTAAATCTCCCACACTCCTATTAATAAGTTTCCTAACCTCTGCTCTGCAGTTCGGCCAGTCACCTGTCACTGGAAGGGTGATAATGGAAATAAAAACGGAGGAGAGGAAGCCTGGGAGGAGACAATAGCTTTTATGGTAATGACACTGAGTTTAAGGTATGCTTGTGATGGAAAGAAGGCCAACCACAAGAGAAACACATACAAAAACAGAGCGAGAGACAAAGTAAGGTGGTGGAGAAGAAGGAAGTAGCTGGGCAGGGGCTCCACTTGAGCTTCAGCTCATACTGGCCCTATGGGAAGACCTCCCTCACTCCCTATATAGACAAATCTGCCACTCTCCTTCAGACCCGCTGCTGCCCTGTGGGCCGTGACCTGGTTATTTTCAGAAGACTGCAGAGCCAGAGCTAGCTGCTGAAAGACAAAGAGGAATTACCATTGTCACAACTGATGGCTAGTTACCTCCAATGGTCTTTTTGAACATGTGTGATATACAGGCAAGCATCACTACTAGTGCTCAAACTTGGGTTTAGCAGTCTTTAAAAAGCTAAAAGTTATTTATTAAGATTCAACGTAACTCTTTCTGCACTGCTATGGACATTAAACTCAAACTGTGTGACTTTTGAATCACTTAGCTTAACAATGAACCTTAATTTTCACATGGCAAACAATAAAAATGTGGAAAAAATACAGTGGGACTATAGCCATACATAGGGATGAAAATATAATGTCGACAATTTTAACTTGGGCTAGTTAGTGGGCTATATATGGGCCATAAATGTAAGCATCCTTACATTACTAAAATTAATTATTAAATGAGCATCAACAAATAAATAAACTGAAATATGCATTACAAAAAACTTATATGTACCAATAGGCCTATACTGTACTTCCACTAACCTTTCCTAACATTCTAAGACAAAATTATGTTTCTAAGATGAAACACTGCTTCCATTCCCAGCAAGGATGCAAAAATATGAGTACCGCTCCACAATAACACAACTGTCAGAATATGAAGTGCATAATTGTTGACTTTCTACAATAAAGACTGCTTATTAAAGCAAAATATGCCAGGGTGGAGCCAAGGTGCATGTGTGCTGAATCATCAGATATGGGGGTAGGCAGGCAGAAATGCTTATTAGTAGGAAAGCCATATGTTCCACTGACAGGTTCCATCACGACTGAGAGCACGGCACCCCTGTGTGAGGGCACGTCCTCCTCTCCAGGTGCCACCCCACTAACCTGGCACCTTTCACAAAGAGGTAAAGACTAGCCAGAGGATTCTGACAGCATAGGACGGATTGTGTTACCTATAGCTGAAGGGGGAGGGGTGAGAGAAATAAGACATGGTGAAAACAACAAAGAAAGAGAGAGCGAGAAAAGAAAATTGAGGGTTAAAAGAGTAAATGGCAAACGAACCAGAACACAGCGGTGAAGACAAGCAGCATGTCAGCTGGACTGAACCCATCATATGGAACACAGATGCGAGACCAGACACAAAAGTGCGATCATCAGCCGCATGTTTCAGTGTAAGGACATCTTACTCCGTTGTTGTCTTGCATGGTGATGAATTGTTAACGTGCTTAAACTTTTCACATACAAACAGGCACTGCAACGAACATGCGGATGCCATCCCACACCCTCCAGTCTCAAATAAGTTCACTAACAATAAAAGAGGTGAATCTGAGCAGGTAAATGAAAAGCTGAGGACGGCCGGGTCATCAGCAGGTGGTGAAATCACTAATAAAGGAGGAAAAGTTAATTTTTCAGCATTGTCCTTTGCCGCCCCCCAACCTGAGGTACTTCTGACAGCGTTTATTAGCCTCGAAAGAAAAATTATGAGAAGGGCAAAAGGGTCGGCCAAAGGAGGAGGGTGTGAAATACCTAATTTCACTCCACTCTTGAGCCCAACTATAGGATTTATCTACCAGGACCTAAGACCAAATGAGCCAATAAGAGAACTAGACAGAGGGGGGGGGGGGGCAGATGGAGGGAAAAAGAGAGACATAGAGAGAAGAAAAGATTAGTCAGGGATTCAGAAGTGTGCATAATTCATATGCCCATTACTACAGATGATTTTGCACATCTTAAGAGAAAGATCAGAGTCATAATCTAAAATGGGTCCTGATGGAGACCTTATGAGGCAAGTATCAGAGGAGCACTCTGGAGATTCAAGTCTAGGCCTCTTCTGTCGGAGCACGTCCCATTCTAATGACATTCTGCTTCTTCCCATAAGCCCCTGCTGCCGCACTGCTACCTCCCCAAGGGGGAACCATTAAGGCCTCCACGTCCAAGCGGCAGCAACAGAGCAGGCGATTTTCCTAAAATAATAATTAACTAGGCAATTTATCGCAGGGAGAAAGAAAAAAAACTCCCAGCCCCCACGCTCAATTATTCCTGGTCTCTTTGCACTTTTCCCCCATTCAGTCCCAGAATAGCATGGCATCCATTTTTCAAGGTGGCAAAGCAGTGGAAATGATTACGTCAGAGTCCAGCAGGTCTATTTTCTCAGCTCCCGCTGCCTACGACAAGCCCACGAAGAACTTGGCAGCTGGCTTGAAAAGCACAGCCTTCATCAATAGACGTGTTCAACGGCTTTGAGGACTTTGATTAGATTTGGGTTGATATGACACTCGATTCGTACTCAGCCCATGGGCTCACATTATAAATTCTGTGTGTAGCGTTTTTTGAGCAAACACAATGAACCCTTTCATTTATCCGAATCAACATTTTCTGCTGTAGGTAATGGATAAACCCCTAAGAATTCTCAAGTTGACTTCTCTCCCCCAGGAAATGATCTATCTAAGAAACATCTGATATGTTGTTACCCTTGGCAATCATATCATAAACAGGAGGGTAAATAACATGCTCTCTGGCACAAGGAATTCTCGACGCTGTTCTCTGATAGAGACACTAACAGCCTAAAATAACCTAGTTTCCCCTTCCTGCAGTAATCATTATTGGAGCCACTGCAGAGCCAGGAATGTACACCATTATGCACTGACAGCCTTTACGCTTACTGAAGGAGAGGCAACGGCACAACAAACACCAATATGTCCTATCTGTAAGGCACAGATGTCAAAGACAAGAGTGCCACAGCACAATAAAGAAGCAATGTACTAAATCCATCTGTTTGGAAAGTATGCATGCATTAAGCACTTCGTCTACACATGCAAAAATAAATGTGATCGTATTTAAGGATGCACAATATATATGCACTACATCAGTTACAGGCAGATATTCCATGTTTCATTTATCAGAAAAGTTTATTGTGCATGCTTATTTCGACAATTTTTTTTTTACTTTTAGATCATATCTAGCATCATCTATGCTCACTTATGATGCTTTTATGACACAAAGAATTCAATAGTACAGGTTAAAGGGATACTCCACCCCAAAATGGAATTTTTTACATTAATCACTTAACCCCATGTCGTTCAAAACATGTTAAAGCTTCATTTGTCTTCGGAAAACAATTTAAGATATTTTGGATGAAAACCGGGGAACCAGGGGACACTGCCAAGGTCCAGAAAAGTATGAAAAGCATCAGCAGAATAGTCCACCAGCCATCAGTGGTTCAACCGTAACGTTATGAACCGGCGAGAATACTTTTTGTACGAGAAGAAAAAAATAAATGACTTTATTCAACAATTTGTCTTCTCTGTCTCTCCCCATATCACCATAGCACCATTTTGGAGAATATGAGCTGAACACAAACCGTGTATGCTTATCTGTGTCAACAGAATGTTGTTTAGATCGTGTGTCACAACCTATTCATCGAAACAATCCTTTATCTCACTGAAAAATTTTTATTATCTTAAAACAGAGAAATAATTTTTTGGGGGCAAGCTGTGGCTGCACCTCCAAAAGCTCTTGGTCTGGAAAGAGGCAATCAAGTAGGAAGGTTACTCTGATTCAATCCCTTGCTAATTAACGTTGCTCACTGCTCAGTACATGGTAATGGAATCCAGGGGATTCATTGACTGGATGCACTATGTTTAAGGTCTGCAAATTACCTTGGGCTCCAGTTACCACCGTCTGGCACTGAGCATGCTGAAGCTCAAGGTTCAGTCCAGCAGAAAGGGACACACACAGCACAGCACAGCAGAAAAGCCAGCATTCTCGCAATCTGGGTCAAACACATAGATCATAATGAAAGTGTGTTGTTTTTTTCGCCTAGCAAAATATGACAAGCTGTGTTGTTCAACGGTTAACCAAGTGTTTATTTGTCATGTTCTTTGTTTGTCTCCATTTTTTCCAGCTAATTAATCTGAAGGGACTACACTTGCTCATGCACTGTGATGAGGAATCGCAATCTCCGCAGAGGTTTGCTGTTTACAACCGTATAAGCTAGACGACCGATGACTGCACGCATTAGGCTTTAAAAGTACACATATTCTAACATTTAGTAACCAAAAAAAACTATGAATTCCCTAATCTGATGGGTGATCAAAGATGAAAGACATCACCAGCTTCAAAGCCAGTAAGTCGAATACCAGGAAGATCATAGGTGGTGCAGGTTGTCTGACCTAGCATCCATCTCATGCGACTAACACATCCCAGAACCCACCTGGAGATGTGGCCTGGACAGACCAGACCTACAATGGCCTCAGGTGAGCTTTAATCTTCCCTTGGCGATACCGCGATCCCTAGACAGAGACCAGCTCTGCCTATGGCTCCTTTGAAGCACAGAGCTCCATTAGCTTTCATGGCTAACCCAGTATGAGGCCCTCGTTTTTGAACAGACACCACAAGCAAGAGAAGAGAACAAGATGAAAATAAATAAATAAAAGGAGCGTTGAAGGAGGTTGTCTCCCCTGTCTAAGAGCTGCTCCATCTCGGAGAACTTCAAGGGTGTGATTTGGGCTTTGATGCGGAGAGTTGTGACGGCTGACAGAGCTGAAAACACAGCAATGCTTACCAAAACAACAGCAAAAACAAACGCAAGATGTCTGTGAAGCGTCTAACACACTGCACCTGTGGATGGCTCGCTCGCCTGCCTTCATCTTCTCTCTCAACAGCTGCTGCTGCTGGATCAGGACTATGCCTGCTGCTCCTCAACATCACTGCCAGGATAGCCCTAGCAGAATCTGTTCACTGCTTTTAACATCACCTTGGCAATTACAGTCGCTGAGAGTGCATAGCGGGGAGCTCAACATAAGGGAAGCTCAGTTATCACCATTCTAAATTCTACCAATGTTACTCAGCGGTTGTGCAAGTGTTACATAGGGCTGGACAAAAATTAAATATCAATATGTATCGCAATATAATTTTTTTCAATAACGGTGATATGATTTTTAAACACATTTCAGTTATTTCGATATACATTACCTTTTTTTTCTGCAGCACCTAAAAAGGTCAGCAGCAACCAATCAAAGGTTTTTTTAAATAATTTTCTTTATTTATTTATTTTTTTAAAGAAAAGCTCCTATTTAAATATATTTTCAAATGTAATTTTTTATAAAATGAGAAATGCGCTGTGTAAATTAGTTTAGAGCACGTGTTTGTGTGCCAATATGGTTGACAGCTGTTAATGCACAATTACCATTTTAGATTGACAAACTGTACTGTATAAGATTTCTATTCAAACTAAAAGCATAAATCATTATGATCTTTAGCTAAATGACTAAACGTAAATCTAGGCAACCCACTAACATTTGAAAGCACAATGCATGCAAAACTATGACATTTCCTGGCTTTATACAAACAGCAGTGCTAAACCCGGAAGCGCATATACTTACTTGCCAAAATAAAAGCTTGTTGATTTTAAGTTTGAAAATAGAAAAAAAATTAATAATTAAAATTAAATAATAATAATAATAATCATATGTCATTTTATTTTTAAGTTTACTATAAAATAATTGTATTTGAATTTAATACTCCCTTTTTAACTTTAAAATAATAAAGGGGTTATAGATATTCATACTTTATCAAAAGTGATGATGAAGACATTTATAATGATAAACATTTATAACAAAAGATTTCTATTTCAGATAAATGTTGTTCTTCTGAACTTTCTATACATCAAAGAAACCTGAAAAGTTTCTACACTGTTTTCATCATGTTTCATGCATTTATCATGCATAAATGTTTTTTGAGCAGCAAATCAGAATATTAGAATGATTTATGAAGGATCATTTGACTGGAGTAATTATCTAAAAATTTAGCTTTGAAAAATCACAGGAATAAATTACATTTCATAATATTTCCGAATAAAAAAAGTTATTTTAAATAGTAAAAATAGTTCAAAATTGTACTATTTTTGCTGTATTTTGGATCAAATAAATGCAGGCTTATTGACCAAAAGAGAACTCTTTGAAAAACATTAATAATCTTACAGTTCAAAAACTTCTGACTTGTATGTTAGCCTATAGTTTGACATTAAAGATATTAATTAGTGGTGGGCCGTTATCGGCGTTAATGTGCTGCGTTAACGTGAGACTCTTATCGGGCGATAAATATCGCCGATAATCTATTCTCAAAGTTGGGTTGGAAGCTGACACAACGCTCCTGGAACGCAACTGGAATCTGTTAACATGGGTGTGTAAAAAAATACGAAACGCATACGCACTGCAGACAGAGTATGTGTGAAACAGGCGTAAGGTTGTTTGCAACTTGTGCAATGTGGAATTAGTTTACAGCTTTTTCAAGCACTTTGTGATGCATTTTGGAAACAGGAGATGAGCCCCTTTTCTAATGCACCTCCTAGCTTGATAAACCCCTTCTCAAAGACTTTCAATTTTATTTGGATAACACACATATTCTGAATGCCTTCAGCAGAATTAGAATGAGCCATTTTAATCTAGATTAATTTCAAGATCACAGTGAGATTAATATAGATTAAAAAAATTAATCTATGCCCACCACTAATATTAATAATACATAAGTGAGTCTGATATGTTTATTTGACAGTGATTTCACATTTCTTGTTTGTATGAAGAATAAATACAAAAAAGGTTAACTTTAATTTATTGGAATTATAAAAAAAGAATTATCATTAAAAATAAATATTTTTACAGGAAGAGGTTTCATAGACTTGGCAAATACATGTTTCATTAGTTTGTAGGTACAGACATCTGTTATGGGTGTTCTTAGCAGTTTTTAAGAGGCTTTTTTTATTTTTTATAGTATTCATACTGATATCGGAATTATATCATATCGACCGAAATTAAATGGATACAGTATGCTAAACTCATGCAAGTTTTCCATGCTTATGTTGTATGCTTATTTTATCATAAGTCAAAATTAAATTAAAACTAATTTTCTTTCTTACATTTTTGGTTTAATTTTCCTTTAATATAGACACACTTTTCACAAACCAATCAATTTAAGATGGAAAAAAATCAAGTCCTATGCCATATTTGTTTGAGATTTCCTTCATATATCTTTTTTATTTTGACCAATACAAAAAAATAAACATTTTACTATACATATAACCATTTATTTTTTATTTCTGATTTGACAAAACATAAATTGATTATTAGAACACTAAAAGAACACGATACACAATAGGAGCATTCCAATAATGAAATTATTATTATTATCATCCTAACTATTGCATTTATTCATGTCGTATTTTTTTTATCAGTTTTGGGCAATGCAATTTTCAGACAACGCATTTAAAAGTTTAATGAATTATCCAAACAATACTTTACTTGTAAATACCTCTCTCTCTCTCAATAAAATAAATAAATAAAATTTAAAAAAAAAAAAAAAAAAATATATATATATATATATATATATATATATATATATATATATATATATATAAATATAAATATATATATATAAATATAAATATAAATATATATATATATATATATATATATAAATATAAATATATATATATATATAAATATATATATATATATATATAAATATATATATATATATATATATATATATATATAAATATATATATATATATATATATATATATATATATATATATATATATATATATAAATATAAATATAAATATATATATATATATATAAATATATATATATATATATATATAAATATAAATATATATATATATATATATATATATATATATATATAAATATAAATATAAATATATATAAATATATATATATATATATATATATATATATATATATATATATAAATATAAATATATATATATATAAATATATATATATATAAATATATATATATATATCTATATAAATATAAATATATATATATATATATATATATTAGTGGTGGGCATAGATTAATTTTTTTAATCTAGATTAATCTCACTGTGATCTTGAAATTAATCTATATTAATCTAGATTAAAATGGCTCATTCGAATTCTGCCGAAGGCATTCAGAATATTTTGTTACCCAAATAAAATTGACAAAAAGTAAGTCTTTGAGAAGGGGTTTATCAAACTAGGTGGTGCATTAGAGGGGGCTCATCTCCTGTTTCCAAAATGCATCACAAAGTCCTTGAAAAAGCTGTAAACTAATCCCACATTGCACAGAGTGCAAACAACCTATGAAATATACAATCAAACCTATATTTATTCAGACACCTTCAACATTTCTCACATTATTACAGTTTTGCTATATATATCAAAAATGATATCTGGTGTCTGAATAATTTTTGGTTTGACTGTTAAAACTACAAAGTAATTCAGTCAAGAGCATTGGGTGATTTTCATTTTCATTTTCTTGGATTAGCATTAAAGCAGCCGGTAGCTAAATTAGGCGCGGTCACTTTAAGAGACGATGAACGCATCCAATATAATACACATCCCATTTTTTTCCTCAACTGTTTACTTTCACTTGAGAAATAACTGACAGTTTTTCGAGCATAATTTCCAAGATGGATATTTTGACATATTTTGTATGTATTTGTCGGCACAAGAGCAAAAATAAGCAAATTCGATGTTCAAGTGTTTTGAGACGCCTTTTTCTGCGTGAGCCCTGAACACCAGAACACCGCGAGTACTGAATTGGGCTCTTTCACATCTTTTTGTTTGTTCAAACTGCGATTTGTATGTGTTCATTCAGGTGCAGGAGGGACTTCGAGGAGAACTTCGCAGAAGAGAGCTCGGTTCAGTGTCGCTGTCCGTGATACGCGGCTCTTGATCTCTCTCGTGCGCACCGAACACAACGCGCGAGTAACCAGCTACTCTGTCCAGCTTTTCCGCTTCTTGTGTTTGGATGCTTTAATGTTTAAATCGACAAGTGGTAAGGCTTAAAAAGATAAGCTTTCGTGATGATGCGCAGAAGTGGCCCATCAACTGTCCTGAGCATCTTTTTAGGCTGGCCTCAGCCAGGCGGTTATATAAAATATCAAGGTGAAAGTCATCATAGCTTGCTTAGTATAGACCCAGCTCCCAACCCAACTTTGAGAATAGATTAAATATATATATATATATATATATATATATATATATATATATATATATATATATATATATATATATATATATATATATATATATATATATATATATTTTTTAGGGGTGTAACGGAACATGTATTCGTACCGGACCGTTTCGGTACAGGGCTTTCGGTACGGTGCACGTGTGTACCGAATGACTGAATGCAATATTTTGTGCTCGCAACATAAGTACATTTTCGTGTTTCCAAACGAACATATTAAGTGGCGGAAGTCTCCGCGTTCAGCGCAAATCCCGCCCTGGAGCTGATTCTAAGGCCGGCGACACACTGGATGCGTGGCGCAAGCGTCTCAGCTGCGTGGCATGTCCGTTTTTAATTCGGCTCCCATGTTGACTGGTTAGAGCTTGCAGACTGCCTGCGTTATTAGACGCGCATCTCAGGCGCGGCTTGAGCCGCGCGGAAAACACGTGCATGCTAGAAATAGAACCGACGCCTATTTTTCACGCGACACGCAAGCATGTTGGAAGCATTTCCAGGCAAAATAGAATAGGAAAATATGTTTATATGTCATTTTGTACACAAATACATATTAATTCATGACACTTTGATGTTTGAAAGTCTATAGGTTGACATAAATTCTGATGTAATTTAAAAAATAAATTAATAATTATCGATTTTCAAATACTGCACCTGTCAAACATAGTCTATTTTGCCGTCAATACTGTTGATGGTGTCCTTTATCAGTAGGCTTTATATTTATGCTCAACATGAAGTATAGATATTGTTGTCATGAAGACAAGAGCCTGGTCTGTCGGCGGTCTCCCTCTATGTCAACTACAGTAGCTGCAGCATGCCAGCGCCGTGTCAGGCACGGTTCTGGTGAAGCATGCCTACAAGTGGGATTGGTAATGCTGCACTGTAATCATAGTTATTCATTTATATTTATCATTATATTTTATTATATGATATTGGTTTGAGACAGAGTATTTTATTTAGTGGAGAACTTTGTAGCAGTATTTCCTTTCTTATTCTATTTTTATTTTTATATATATTTTATTAAAAAGTATTTTTTTTAAAGTGTATAGTAATAAACAACCTGCAGTTTAATGTTTGCATTTCTTTCCCTTACTGTACCGAAAATGAACCGAACCGTGACATTAAAACCGAGGTACGTACCGAACCGTGATTTTTGCGTACCGTTACACCCCTAATATATATATTATATATTATAATATATATATTAGGCTCGCTCTCTCTCGGTCTCTCTCTCTCTCAATTCAATTCATATTGCTTTATTGGCATGAAATACAAAAGGTACATATTGCCAAAGCATTGTACATAGCAGAATAGAAACAAACAAAACAATTAACAGGAATTGCTTGGCTAAAATACAAACATGCAAACAGGTAGACTAGCTAGAATTGGGCACCTACCAATATAACGTGGGCTGACAAAGACATAATTGCTACTGCGAAAAGTGGAAAGGTCTACCTCGGGTTGTCATGAGTAAGACAGCAGCCGTTTTGTATGAGCTAGCCAAAACTTCTGGAATCCCTCTGCCTGGTCTCGCCCCATTCGCTCCCTCCTGGGTTTTAATGTGACTACAGCAAAGCTGTGTTCAATTAACTCCTATATAGCAGACTTCCGGCTTACAGGCATGGAGCAAGTTAACAAGCACAACATCAAAGACAGCTACTAAGTTCACCGCAAGCCTCCGGGCGGCTTCATTTCACCTGCTGGTCACAGCACTACACTCATTCTCACACCACCAGTCATCAACCTATAAACCTTCATGAACGTTACAGTTAGAGATCATACTGTGCAGCCAGGCGTATTTATAGGTTACAAAAATAATATTAAACTGAAAAAAGTGACACTTTGGGAATTGAATGGATTATGAAAAACATTATCGCAATGTTTTCTATTTTAATAGATAATATTCTGATTTAGTGCTCAATAAGTAGTATTTTTGATGAACAGTCTTTGCTATCACTTTTGATCTTTTGAATTGAATGCATCCATGCTGAAAAAAGTACTAATTTAATAAATAAATAAAGTGAACAATAGCGTATTTCAAATATAAAAGTACAAGCTATATAAAGTTAAAAAAAAGCAAATACGGTGAATTTTACATTCGTGCTGAAATTAAAATAATTTTCTTTGCTTATTCCACGAAAGTTGTTTGTTTACACTTCATCTTTCTTGAGGGACAAAAATCTATTCAGAGCAGTAAATAGTAAATGCTGCTTGTTTTCTGGTGAAGAAAATCAAGAAACAGGCCAATCACTCAGGCAGCATCAGCAGACCACTTTAACTGGCTCAGAAGAGCCATTTAAGGCAATGTCAATCGAACCTGAAAGTATATTCCCTAGACAGGAAAAAGAAGGTAGCTCTATGGGGGAGCTCCGCGATCTTTGGCAGTGATTTGTCAGAATGCACTAAAACACTGATTGGGGGAGGAGTCACATTGTCAAACACATAGCACTGACAGACAACTTCACAGTTAGCTGCAATGATCCATAGCAAATCCTGTGACTTGAGGTAATTCTATGACAGTTTAAATAAATAACACTGACAATAAATGAATAAATCATGAGCTGCCACCGCACTCTCTCTCACCTTTAGCTGTCGAATGAATGGGTGCAATTTGTTCGAGATCCATTCTGTTGGCTTCTTTTGCCATTGAAACTCAGACAAAGTAATAGGTGAAAGGGAAAGCATAATGTAACTGGTAAACATAGGTTGTAAATCTTCCCCCAGCTGTTTTTGAAATAGCGCCACTGTTGTGCAATCACAGGAAAGGCTGTCTATTTGTTATTATGCAGAACTAAATGAACTGACAGAGAAAATCGAAAAGCATTCCAACCTAATGATAATGGACTGGCGGAATACGACAGCCCTACAATCTCTCATTTTACTACTCCACATTAGCATTTTACTTAACGTGAAAAATGCCTGTGCACTGCTGAAGAGAATAAATTGGAAGAGCACCATGGACAACTCACTGATTAGCCACAAACCGTCCTAGACAAGGACAAATTAAATAATGACCTGCTTAAAAAATGCTAAATAAAACAATCATATAAAGGACAGCCTGATTAAAACGGTCCCTTTGCTATCCTTAACTTGTAAGTACAAAGTCTGCAAATCCTTCTAAATCCTTTTAAAGAGGTCAGCTATTGTTCGTTGGGCAATAAAAGACAAAAAAATACCAACCGAGAGAGGCTGCATTTTTCACTCTGGCTAAAGCGATGCTCGTGGCTTGGACAAACACCTGGTCTTCTCTAGTTGAAGGCTGGAGAGGCTTGTGTCCCTCAGGATGTGAGGTTAGACCAAAGAGCCACAGGAAGAGAGTCCTATGGGGAAACTTAGCCTTAACTGGTAGCTGGATTCTGGCTGTTCCAGTCCAGACCATCAAGGTATCTGGTAAACCAGCTTATGACAAGTTTGGACTACCATAATGACCAACTTCAGCTAGCTAATGACCAGCTTGCTCACAGCTACTAGTTTAAACTGGAATTTCCAGCAGAAAGGAAGTGCAGTCCATTGCAGACCTGGTCTTCACCACATGCTCTGTGTCTACTGGAGACCTGTAATCAAAGTCAGAGGATAGATAGAGAGAGAGAGAGAGAGAGCGCGCTACGGATAGAGGGAGAGAGAACAAGTGAGTGAGATTAAAGGTGCGTGGGGGGTACTCCACTTTCACTCTCAATGATCAGTGGCGGCTACTTTTAGCACGTCTCCTCCTCATCTGTGGCATTGCCCTTGATTCCACTAACAGCATGAGAGACAGAAAGGGAGACAGAGAGATCAGCCAGAAACACAGGAGGGAACCTTCCCCTCAGTCACCACATCCAAAGGAAGTCGAAAAGAAAAGATATCAAGCACCCACTAAATGTCAAAAATGAGAGACAGACAATAGCTTCGAATCATCCAAATCAAGGCAGAGTAAACAGGTGAATTAGCAGCTTGTGTTGCAAAATGACTCAGATTCTCACTAGCTCAGTTTTTTTTCCTCCTTTTTTCCCCAAATGGGTCTCCAGGCATTTAAGAACTACAGCACATTAAAAGATAAAGTAAAAAACTTTCATTCACATAAAAACAATAATATAATATAAACTAGAAAAATCAAACCTTACGTTTGATGTGTACTTTTTATTCTGCAGTTATTTGATAAAAAATATAGTTACAGCAGTAAATTGGCTGTTTTTTATTTTAATATATTTGTAATTTATTACTGTGATAGCAAGACTAAATTTTCTGCAGTCAGGCTTCAGTATCACATGATCCTTCCTGATTTGATGCTCAAGAAAGATTTCTTATTATTATCAGTGTTGAAAACAGTTGGAAACGATGACAGACTTTTAAAATCAGGATTCTTTTATGAACAGTTCAAAGAACAGCATTTATTTGAAAAATAAATATTGAATCACTGTAGATGACATCACTGTCAATTTAGATCAATTTAATGCACTTTTTACTTTCTAAATTCTAAATTACTTTAAAAATACCCACATTTTTATAATAAAATAAAATAAAAGAGATGTGTTTGCATAAGCTTTAGACCATGTAGCCTAAAATTATTTAGGAACGAGAAATTATGGATTAATAAAAAATTAAAAAAAAAAACGGAAAAAGAAGGAACAGCCAAGATCACAGGCCTCAGTACACCCCACATGACTTAGCCAACATCTCTGCTAAACCCTCACACATCCTTACAGCCTTCAGATTTCAGGAATCACTAGAGCTTGGGCAAAGAACGCCTTAAAAATAAGGGGGGGGGGGGGGAGATTTCACATTTCAAGGGTGAAATAGCAACCAGTGAAAATGGTCTGCCGCCAGCTTAAGATCATCACCTATCACCCATTGTGAGGACAGGCTCTGTGGGTCAAAAGTAGTCTAGCCCTTAACCCTGGCGGGAGGAAGGGAACAGCTCTCACAGGGTGACAGTGGCAGTAATGACTGGTTTTGGACAAAAGGATACATCAGGTAGAGTGTTGCTTCACAACAAGGGCCTTCTTAATATAGACAGCTGAACCAAGAAGGACAGGCTTAGGCTCTTCGAGGGCTGGAGATTCGATGTTGACCGCAATTTTTATAATGAGAGTGGGTGATTAATACCAGAAACTTGATCATTTTACATAATTTATCTCTTTTCAAGCGTTTGCATCAGTTACATGGTTATGTTGCAATTCATGCATCAATGAATTGTGAGGACATTTATTGCACACATAAAAAACAGTCGAACATATATAATCGCCCATGAGAAATAAACTGCCTCCCTAGGGGAAAAAAAAGGGAAAAAAGAAAAACATTTTTCAATGATATCTTAAAATGTGTCCTGTAATAAAAGTTGTATCCTCTATTTTGGCGCCACATAAATGGCGGAGTGACTAAGACGCTGTCAGCCTCCATTTAGAAATACAACAGGAAAATACACCACCTTTATTTAGTTTATCACTCCCCTGTAATCTTTTGCAACCGACCCTCGATTGCCAGTAACACTGTCTGCGACAGAACCACAGGTGGGCCAAATTAACGGCAAGATCGTTCATAAAGCTGTGGTCTTTCCATGTTAATTACTTTAGTATAATTTCTCAGCTCCTGTATTCATAAGCTCTTTTGATAGACACGGCAGTATTAAAAGCCCAGTATGTAATACTATGAGCCGCACAGCAGCGTATATAATGAGCCATAAATCAAGTATCATTTACTGTCTATCGCGGGCTATTAATCTTTGCTGTGTTACTCAACGGTGCAACTCTGAGGACAGCTGCCTCTCTGAGCTATGCACTCATAAACACAACATCAACTGTTCAATATCTTTTATGGTTATGGATGCACACAGTCAACTCGACTCAAACCTCGTCAAAGGTGCCAATCATAAGTTCAAGTGTTGGTGTCTACTTTTCCCTTTCTTTTTTTATCTGCTGATGTTCCCCAAGTTAGCTTCCCTTTTATGTCCTGTCCTCGGAGAGAGGCTGTGATCTCTGGCTTCGCACTCTGATGAATGGTAAAAGCATGTTCAAATAAAAGCTTGTGTGAGGGAAGGGACGGGACTTTGAAAGAGGTTTTCACGGCAGGCGGCTAAGAGCTGGGATTTGGGAAGACGTGCGGCATGTGCTGCGGAACGGCATGCAAACTGGAGCTGTAAAAACACAAAAAAGACAGATGCAGGGGTGAGATGGGAATTTCCTGTTTGATAAAACTGTAGACAATTGCACAAGTGTTCGTTTGGAGATGAGGTTTCGCGGTAGATTTATTTTTGTTGAAAACATTTCAAATCTCAAATGCTTTCGGACCGAATTGCAGAACACAAATTCATTTTGAAACTGTACATTCATCATAGCTTTTCAAGGTCTGATCAAACAAAAAGCAATGGTTGCTGGAGGAGACGGGAGTTCCTAAACTTTCAGGTTCAGTCAGGAGCTCTCAGTAGGGTGTCTTCTTCAATAGAACAAGCACAACTGAACTTGGTTGTTTTCCAATTTAGGCCTGAATCAGGATAGCAAGCTGTTGTTTGTTTGCTCTGTTCAAAACGGAAGAGTTCTGAACTGGAATTTGGGCTGTAAAAAGCTTCCAAACTACATCCACCCCAGCAGCAAGTACAGTAAACCACATTTCTCCAGCACTGGCACACTGGATTACATGCATCTCTCAAAACAAAACATACAAAAGTTATATTTTCAAGTCTCCAGAATAAAAAGAGCCTGGGTGGTATGACTGAACAATGTGCAATGGTAGAGATTTTTTTTTACTGTTTTATCGGTGTTGCAACTTTTTACAAATCTGACAAGCAAACTGAACACTTCCATTGTATATTCATTGTTTCTAATGGAAGCAATTTAGTGGTGGTGCACTGCATTAAGAAACACACTCAGTTTTACTTTGTTCATCACAGCATTAAATCAGAATTCAACAGTTTGGCTTCAAACATGGAATGAAGTCATATTCAATATATTACCACCATGAATGTTGTTTTCAATTCAGTGCTTACATAATGTGAAGCTGTTTTTGCACTGATGCCAGACTTATTTATTTGTTAAGAATGATCTTATCTTTTGATTGCATCCATCAAGTTTCAATAAATACAATTATTTAGGCCACTACATTATAGAAAAATATGTATTACAAGACTTTATATAGACTAGGATCATATCATGATGTGATACAAGATTTTGGCCATGTTGTCCACTTCAAAGAAAGTAATAAAAAATAGCAGACAGTATTTAGCCTAACCATGTCCACATTTAGAGGATGCATCAAATGGCCCTGATTCCCGAAGGTCGAATCAAGAGCACTGAAACCTCGACCGAAGCAGCTGTGGAAACAATGGCTGCACTGCTGTCGCCAATCAACAAAAAGTGCTCCCCGAGCGGCCCATCTCCCCTACTGTTCACAGCCATTAAGAGAGGGCCAGCAGACCCAAATCTACTGCAGGGCAGAGGGGCCACAGCTGTGGGGAGCACTGACACAGCAGGGATCTCTAAGAATGGAAAGAGGAGCACGGATGAAGACACTAATCAATGCACTCTGATGTTAATACGGCAAAATCATACAACAAGCATGAATATAGAAGTTTAACTTCAGTTTTTCTTACATTCTGACTCCTATGTCTGAATATCCAAAACTATTTAATATAGCATTTTTAGATCATCAGAAGTTATTAAAATAAATCAAATTAAAACAAACATTTGGAATAAGCTGCGCAGAGACAGTTTTGAGAACTCATTTTAACAACCAGACAAACTGAATTCTGCAACTTTAGCCAGTTGGTTTTAAAGTTAATATGTAACAGATTTTCAGAAAAATTATTTAATAAAAAAAATTGGAATTTGGAGTAAACAAGCAGAAAAAATTAATGAAATGCACATAATACTGGGTACATACAGCCTAAATAGTATTATTATCCTGCAGCTATTACCTGACTTTAGTGGTTCCTGATCTGAGACTAGCAGATTTTGTCCCAGTATGCATCAAATTTCCATTGCATGCAATGCATATAGCAAAACTCACTGCTTTTTCAGAATCAGAATCCGAATCAGAATGAGCTTTATTGCCAGGTATGTTCACACATACGAGGAATTTGTTTTCGTGACAGAGCTCCGCAGTGCAACATAACAGCGACAGAACAAAAAACACAATAAGGAATAAAAAATACAAAAAAAATACAAATAGGTGGGTAAGGATTGACAATATACAAATTGACAATGTATGGCAGGTATATTAAAATGAGCATTTATGTATGTACATGTATATTATGTGGAAAAGTTTTAACTGTACGCTAAGTATGTGTGTTGGATAAATAAGTGTATGTGTATATAAATATAAATATAAGTAGTGTATTGTGTTCCATGTATGTACGTGTATATTATGTGCAAAAGATTTAAGTGTACGCTAAGTATGTGTGTTGGATAAAAAGTGTAGTGTATATAAATATAAATAGTGTAGTGTGTCCCACAGTTATTATCAGCTGTTCATAAGATGGATTGCCTGAGGGAAGAAACTGTTCCTGTGTCTGGTCGTTCTGGCGCTCAGTGCTCTGTAGCGTCGACCAGATGGCAACAGTTCAAAGAGGGAGTGTGCTGGATGTGAGGGGTCCAGAGTGATTTTAACAGCCCTTTTGCTCACTCTGGATAAGTACAGTTCTTGAATAGATGGGAGGGTTTCACCGATAATTCGCTCAGCAGTCCGGACTACCCTCTGTAGTCTTCTGAGGTCCGATTTAGAAGCTGAGCTGAACCAGACAGTTACTGAAGTGCAGAGGATGGATTCGATGATGGTGGAGTAGAACTGTTTCAGCAGATCCTGTGGCAGGTTAAACTTCCTCAGCTGGCGAAGGAAGTACAACCTCTGCTGGGCCTTTTTCACAATGGAGTCAATGTGAATGTCCCACTTCAGGTCCTGAGAGATAGTGGTGCCCAGGAACCTGAATGACTCCACTGCAGTCACAGTGCTGTTCATGATGGTGAGTGGGGGGAGTGCAGGGGGGTTTCTCCTGAAGTCCACGATCATCTCCACTGTTTTGAGCGTGTTAAGCTCCAGGTTGTTGAGAGTGCACCAGACAGCCAGCTCTTTAACCTCCTGTCTGTAAGCAGACTCGTCACCGTCCTGAATGAGGCCGATGAGTGTGGTGTCATCTGCAAACTTCAGGAGCTTGACAGAGGGGTCCTTAGATGTGCAATCGTTAGTGTACAGGGAGAAGAGCAGTGGGGAGAGAACACAGCCCTGGGGAGCTCCGGTGCTGATTGTACGGGTGCTGGATGTGTATTTTCCTAGTCTCACTAGCTGCTGCCTGTCTGTCAGGAAGCTGTTGATCCAATGACAGACGGAGGTGGGCACGGAGAGCTGAGTTAGTTTGGGCAAGAGGAGGTTTGGGATGATCGTGTTGAAGGCAGAGCTGAAGTCCACAAACAGGATCCTCACATAGGTCCCCGGTCTGTCTAGGTGTTGCAGAAAATAATGCAGTCCGATGTTTACTGCATCGTCCACAGACCTGTTTGCTCTGTAGGCAAACTGAAGAGGATCTAGCAAGTGTCCAGTGATGTCTTTCAGGTGGGCCAGCACCAGTTTTTCAAATGACTTCATGACTACAGACGTTAGAGCCACAGGCCTGTAGTCATTTAGTCCTGTAATTTTGGATTTCTTTGGGATAGGGATGATGGTGGAGCGTTTGAAGCATGAAGGGACTTCGCACAGTTCCAGCGATCTGTTGAAGATCTGTGTGAAGATGGGGGCCAGCTGGTCAGCACAGGATTTCAGACAGGCTGGTGTAACGCAATCTGGGCCTGGTGCTTTTTTCCTTTTCTGCTTCCGGAAGACCTGGCGCACCGCATCCTCGCTGATCTGTATTGCAGGTGTGGGGGAGAGGGGGGATGCAGGAGGTGTGAATGGTGAGAGCGCTTGATTGGAGAGGTGTTCAGGGTGGGTTGCAGGAGTTGTGAGTGGTGTGAACAGTTGTTTGGAGAGGCATTCAGGGTTGGTTGCAGGAGGTGTGAATGGTGAGAGCGGTTGATTGGAGAGGTGTTCAGGGTGGGTTGCAGGAGTTGTGAATGGTGTGAACGGTTGTTTGGAGAGGCATTCAGGGTTGGTTGCAGGAGTTGTTATTGGTGTGAACGGTTGTGTGGAGAGGTGTTCAGGGCAGGTGATGGGTGTTCTTTCAAACCTGCAGTAAAACTCGTTCAGATCGTCTGCCAGTCGTTGATTCTCCACAGTGCTGGGGGGTGGTGTCTTGTAATTGGTGATCTTCTTTAGGCTTCTCCACACTGATGCGGAGTCGTTCAAAGTGAACTGAGTCCTTACTTTTTCAGAATAATTCCTCTTTGCCTCTTTGATCTCCTTTTCCAGTGTGTATTTAGCCTGTTTATACAAGACATTGTCCCCCTTCCTGTAAGCATCTTCTTTGGCCTGACGGAGCTGTCTGAGTTTTGCAGTGAACCACGGTTTGTCATTGTTGTAATTTAGTTGAGTCTTGGTAGGAATACACATATCCTCACAGAAACTGATATATGATGTTACGGTCTCTGTGAGTTCGTCCAGATCGGTGGCAGCAGCTTCAAAAATACTCCAGTCAGTGAGGTCAAAACAAGATTGTAAATCCTGCTCTGCTTCATTAGTCCATCTTTTTACAGTCCTTAATACAGGTTTAGCTGATTTTAGTTCCTGCCTGTAGGTCGGTATAAGATGAACCAGAAGGTGATCAGAACGTCCCAAAGCTGCTCGTGGAACAGAGTGAAATGCATCCTTTATTGTTGTGTAACAGTGATCCAATGTATTACTGTCTCTTGTGGGACAAGTAACATGCTGTCTGTATTTTGGCAGTTCACGGGAGAGATTGGCTTTATTAAAGTCCCCAAGAATGATTAAAACAGAGTCCGGGTGTTGTTGTTCTGTGTCTGTGATCTGATCAGCGAGTTTCTGTAAAGCTGAGCTCATGTGCGCTTGCGGAGGGATGTAAACACTAACCAGAATGAACGAGTGAAACTCCCGCGGCGAATAGAACGGCTTGCAGTTAATGAAGAGCGTTTCGAGATTTGAGCAGCACGTCTTCTTTAACACAGTTACATCTGTACACCACCGTTCATTGATGTAAAAGCATGTCCCGCCGCCGCGCGATTTCCCCGTTGATTCTGCGTCGCGATCCGCTCTAAACAGCTGAAAGTCCGGCAGATGGAGCGCGCTGTCCGGTATGGTGTCATTCAGCCAAGTTTCAGCCAAGTGAAACACAGAGCAGCAGAGTGGGAGAAATCTTTATTTGTCCGAGAGAGCAGAAGCAGTTCGTCCGTTTTGTTGGGTAGAGAGCGGAGATTTGCCAGATGGATGCTAGGCAACGGCGTTCGAAATCCGCGTCTTCTGAGTCTCACGAGCGCGCCAGCTCTTTTTCCCCGTCTGCGCGTCCTCTTGAAGCGTGTGATCAGCGCAGCCGCTCCGCCGACAAGAATGTCCAGCAAAACATCAGAATAGTCGAAAACCGGTGAAATATCGGGAGATGTGTGTTGCCGAATATCCAGCAATTCGTCCCTGGTGAAACTGATTGCAGGAATATAACTAAAGACAGGACAAACTAACAAAAACACAAAAACAACTGCAGAGCACGTCACGGAGGCAGCCATCCTGTATCGGCGCCACTCGTTTCACCGAGTGCTGCATCAATGAACTCAATGAACTGGCCAACACTGACCATTTAAGAAAGAACAATCCCAGCTCATCACGCTACCATCTAACCATTTACTCTTTCTATTGTTACTAAACATGTCGAAGCCTGAAGGTAAAAACCCATTAGTTATTCACGTATGACACTGATCAGTGAACCCCAGGCTATTGGCATCAGGTGCCCTCAACTCAACAGCGAAGCTGCGGTTAAGTGTGTGCCAGAACACAGGATGGATGGATAACTGCTCTCAAGCAGGCATTTACATCTGAGCTGTATGGTCAGTGGGAACATTATATCTATATTCTCCTGCACTAGCCCACTCTTCCACAGACATTTATCCTCATAACTTTCCCATTACACACAATGCATTGACCATCCACCAAGGACTTCCCGGTATGGGTGTCATATCTCAGCATTACTAGGAGCTAAAATGGCTCTTATGATCGCTTTAGAATGATGATGCAATTCCTTTAATGATGTTATTATTTAAGAAACCACTCTGACTTGAGCCAAGTGTACATTTGCCATTCCTTCTCACATTTAAAACTATTAAGTGTTTCCTCCGCATTCAGACTTTGTGATTTCAGACCTTGGCTGATATTCCAGGGATCCAGCTTTGATTATTAACTGACTTGATGCGCCACTTATCTGCTCCAAGGGTCTTCCCATTAGGGGAGTATACCTGCAGTCGAACACCGTAACGTAGCAACCAGGGTCACATGACCCATGCACACTGCAGGGAGTTGATACTGTACACCTCCAGGGCCAGAGAACTGGCAAAGAAGTGAGCAGACCCCTCTATCACCTTCAGTTCTCCTCCTATATTACATTATTAACTGCTTTTTCATTTCAGCATTTCAGGCTTTTGGATGTAGGTGTTTCTCTACCAACAGGCAAAAGAGGAAAATAAAATCATTCTGGCATTTGAAAGCTTTGGAAAAAACAGCCTGTATTATATACAATTCTTGTGTTGACATTCCTATTCAACAGAAAGCATCTTCGTCATTTAAACATCCAAAAGCCCTAAGTTTAAAATCCAGCATGGTAAAATTAAATTGATGCTTGTTACTATATTGAAAAAAAGAAGAAGAAAAATCACTACACATCTGCATAAATAAATGAATTGTTAATTTAGATCAAATGCACATGCACAATAAAGCATTGAAACAACCATCGACTGATAACAAAAAAGAAAATCTCTCATATCAGCCTACAACCGATTTGATACCAAGATAACAGGAATGGACTACAAGCCATAAAACAACTTATTTGATTTAATTTTGCATGAGGTCAGCAGCAGAGCGTTTGTTTGAGTAACAGAGCTGTCAGAAACAAGCTTGACTTAATAAACCATTTGTTGTTAAGATGCTCTGACAGGAGGTCAACACAAGTCGAAACAGAGTCATGAATCTCTGAGACCAAGGACTGCAGGATCAGCTACCCTGCGAAACATATCAGAGATTTCCACCTAGACTTTCATGGCTGCTTGTGATTGATAATTAAAATTTGATGTAGAGATGGGCAGGCCTATGTTCAGAGGCTCTGTTTCATTCATAATTGATTGCCAATTATTCTGTCGATTACCAACAAGCCACACGTTTCACAGTGAACTCCTCTAACAGAAGAGGTTAAAGACCCAGAGCTTAGAACACAAGCTCCAGACATAGAACATCAATACAAAAGAAACCGCCACCTAAGAGCTGCCATCATATTCAGGGAGATGCAACCTTTAACGACAGAGGCCTATGGGTAATTAATGTGCAGTTCATTTTACTAATAACTAGCTTAATTATTCATCACAGACACCTTCCACAGATAAATGATTGTGATTTATAGCATCACTGCATCAGGGTCTTTGAGTAATTAGTGCTGCTGGAAAGCACAACACTTGGCCCTTTGTGCCACAGCGCTAAATTTTAGCTATGTTGACCATACAAATTTGCCCCTCACAAGTGTCTACATTGTCATTCACAAGATCTATGATTCATAAAATTGGTAATTTACCGCAGTCAGGTATGATGCTTATATTTGACTAACTGTTTTATTCGGCTACATGTATTATTACACAGTTTGTAATGTTTAAATCAGAGTTGGGCAAGTTTACACGTTATTATCGTTTTTTTTTGTTTTTTTTTGTATTATAAAAGTCCGTTGCTCACTGGCTCTGAATAAACACAGACCTGCAGACAAATCATGGGTAACAGGAGGGGATGCTCCCGATCAAATTATTTAGGCCAAGCATCAACATTCACAAACCACTGTCCACTATTATTTTTAACAGAAAAGAATGCAATGAGTTTCCGTTAGCACGTGAAGACAGCAGAGAAGCACTCTCGCTCCACACAGTGGAGTGAATAATTTTGTTAACTTTGTGGTTTATTATTTTGAGTCATATGGGACGCAGTAACAAACTTCCCTCTCACAATAGATTGCTTTACAGATCTATCACTTTTGCCACTCAGAAATATTCACACAATCATGCAGCAGGTATCAGAAGATTTGCACTCCGGCACAGTTAGCACTCACACTCACTGATCTATACATAACTGAACCGCGCTCTTGTCCACCTCTTCCAACCGAGCCAGGGACTGGTGCACTCTGCTGCGATGGGTCCCACGATCATGCAGGTCTCTAATAGGAAGGAGCCTGTTTTAATGTTATGATCGAGGCTCTGGACAAAACTTGTTTTTCTATGACAAACTATAAAATATTTTGTATAAAAACTTTAATGTCTTGGCAGTGACAAATTGCTTGTTTCATATTTCATTTAATTACATTAATGTTATAAATTGAGATTGAGGCTACAATAAATATTTTAACTGCTACTATGTAAAAGGAACAATGCTGTAAAAAGCATCTTATTTGTTTAAAGTGTTTGCAAACCAAATGTTATTACACTTTTGTTCATATAGCATTAGGCCTACTTTTAAATAAAAAATAAAAAAAAGTGCACAATACACTACTTTTGAATGCGTTATTAGTTTTTGCATAATGCGATTAAATCATAGACAAAGCGATTAATTGCAATTAAAAAAATTATCGTTGCCCAGCCCTAGTTTATATCCAAATCCGAAATCAGTAAAGAACAAAATTCTGATTAAATCAATGCCCTCCCATATTTGTCAGGAACACAAATGAATGTGTGCATTTGTATGCGTTGTTGTGTTTGGGAAAATAAGTGAGAAAGAGGTAGAGCGAGAGCGAGAGAGAGAGAGCGAGCAAAACCTATCAATATCTTAGGGCTAGCGGTCTCAAAACAGAACACATTAGACAGGACAGGGCCAAAAATAAAAGTCTGCACCATTTGCAACTCCAACAGGGGGATACTCCTAATAGGCCTCTGTAAGTTCACCACAGGAGCAGTCCTACAGGAGATTTATTTTAAAAAGCGTGAGGAAAATGTGATGCCAGGTGGGCTGAGAATTCCAAATAAAAATCTGCTCCTGAATGGGGGATTGTTTGAGCTCTGCTAGTTTCAAATAAAATAGCTCATGTCATATTCAAAGCCATTTGGGGCAAAAACTTCAGCGATCAAAAACATCTCTGCCATAAAAGGTGTGACATAATTTTTCCTGTCAAAAATGAAATTGCTATCAGTGGCATTATTAATTGTAATTATATTTAATACACTACCATTCAAAAGTTTGGGCTCAGTAAGGTTTTTTTTTTTTTAAGCAAGGATGCATCAAATTGTTTAAAAGGATATAAAATACTTTTATTTACTTTTTTAAATTACAAAATATTTTTTTTATTTCAAATAAATGCTGTTCTTTTGAACATTATATAAAAGAATCTTGAAAAAATGCATAATTTTTCAAGAAAGTATTTTCAACATTTATTTTAAATCTTTCTTAGATACTAAATCAGCGTATTATAATTTCTTAACGATCACGTGGCACTGAAGACTGAAGTAATTGTTGAAAATTCAGCTTTGCCATTACAGAAATAAATTATATTTTAAAACGCAATAAGGGGCAAAAGTTATTTTAAATAGCAATAATATTTCACAGATGTTACCGTTTACTGTATTTTTTCATCAAATATACATAAATATTCAAGATGACTCTTTTTGTGTTGCATAAAGACAGTCATGCAGCTTTAGAAAAGCCTTATGGTGAGCAAATGATGACATTTTAATTTTTGGGGTGAACATTCCCTTGAAACAACTGCGGCCGTGCACAGCATGATATGAAATAGGTCAGCCGAGACACCTGTGAATTAGAGCACAGCATACTGACTGAGTTTTGAAAAGGTGCAAGTTTGTTTTGGCGTCGGTGTAGCGACAGGGGATTAAAGCAGGTCAGTCCTCTCAAGCGCACTGTCCCTCCTGTTGTTTCAGCTGTATCAGCATTGGAAAAACGTCCCCAGCAAGTTCCCATTTCACTGCATACTTCAGAGAGTCCCAACATCACCCTTTACTTTCTCTCACATCAAAAGCCTAGCGTGCATCTGCTGAAGCTAACAGCTGTTGCTTACCAGTCGCGCTTAAGGCTAATTTTGTTTGATGCTTCGATTCGTGCAGTGCCTTACGTGCAAAGCTAAGTGTATTTGTGTCTTTGGTCAATATGAAAGGAAGATGGCACTTGTTTTGTTCTTAGATGTAGCTGGTGTGCCATCTGCTTTTAAAGATCAAATGAAATCCCACAGCAGTAGCGTGGAAAATCAAGGTAAGTGGTTTCTCAGGGACTTACGTAGTGAACGGGATAAGCTAAATCCTGAAGTAGGGATTGAGTCTGCATATGCAGTCCAGCCTTTTGCAAGTTCACCGTTGCATAACTGCACCATTACTACTGCCAAACAAACAAGTAAAAGAAAAAATGCTTAGTAAACCTGGGCATGAGAGATTAAAGGTTAGTTCAATCGCATATACAGCAAAAGTTGACTGAAAGAACAAATGTGAAAAACTGGAATCCAATCAGCTACAAAAAGTCTCTTTGACTCTTTTTAAAGAAGACAAATAGGATTTGCAAAGGAAAAATGCATATTATAAAGGCCTGGCCAACATTCTGTCCTCCTAAATAGAAGTGAACTAAATAAAGCAACAATACACAGTTAAAATAACAGCAAATAAATCACACAATGGAAAAATCAGTGACAACAATAGCCCTCATGAGAAAAAAAAAACATGTTGTCTCTTTGCAAATGGATTTGTTGTGGATAGCAAGCCTGCGACACTCATAAACACACACTCTTACTTTGTCTTTCACTCTCTCTCTTTGCCAGTAATCTCCCTCTCTGTGCGAGAAAAACTGCCTCTAAATTTAGCATCAGATTTATCATGTGGTAGCAAAGGCTCCAGCTAACCAGAGGGCGGAGAGAATGCAACCGAAGGAGGCGTCGTCTCTGAAGGGGGTATCCGTCACTAGTCACATTCGGAGCCAATAAAAAAGGCATGGGCCTGGGCCTGACAGCCGTACACACACTGAATCTAATAGATGCTCCTGCTTAGGGGTGGATATCTCGATTTTGAAATATCGTATATATCGATATATTGTTTATATTTAATTTTGATTCTGCCACTTTGCTTGTTTGCCTTCTCTGTGCTGTGCTCGCCCCCGCTCGCTCGCCCTCCGCTTCTTTGTTTTTGTTCCCCCTCCCCTCGCATGTACAGAACTAGTCAAAAAATAAATAAATAAATAAAAAAAAGTCTCAAAAAAAAAAAAGGACACCTGGCTCCATTATATGGAGATACTTTGGTTTTCAGACGTCAGGCGAACAGCAGGCAGATGTCTACTGTATGGCCCAATGATTTCCCACGATGCAGAAAACGTGGAGGGAATCGCGGAAACCAGTCATAAAAACGGAATTTACAGTTTAAGGCGGAATGGCATGGAATTTGTCCAATTTTGAATGAATAAATGGGGGGGGGGGGTTACATTTAAAAAATATATATATTTATCTCACCTAAATGTAAATGACAATCATGCAATTGTGGCGCAATAGCTTACACTGTATGCATGTATGTAAGGCAGTGTTACACCAGGTTCACACATACTCCTTGCAGTGCGAATGCAGTCCATGTGCGGAACAGAAGCAGCGCAGGCTGTCATTGTGCTTTCACACAGGAGGCAGCTACTGATTTGTGGCTGTTCACTACAAACACAAAATTTATCCATTATTTTGATTTCAAATCCAAACACTACTCGAAATGCTTTTTCACTCTTGTGATAATTGTTTTACAGAGTAAAAAGTGAATAAAAGTGACGTGACATACAACCAAGTATGGTGACCCATTCTCAGAATTCGTGCTCTGCATTTAACCCATCTAAAGTGCACCACACACAGCAGTGAACGCACACACACACACCATGAAGTGCAGTGGGCAGCCATGCGGCACCTGGGGAGCAGTTGGGGGTTCAGTGCCTTGCTCAAGGGCACCTCAGTCATGGTATTGCCGGCCCGAGACTCGAACCCCCACCCTTAGGATTAGGAGTCAAACTCTCTAACCACTAGGCCACGAATTCCCCTCTAATACAATCTTCTTACAATCTTCTAGATTGATATATTAAGCTGCTCAAGCAAGTGGCAAAATATTTAAACTACTTTTCTTACATTATAACAAACATTCTAAATTAAAACTTACCATTGACAGAAACAATCAGCTCTACTGCCATTTATTTTGCATTTAATTCTTTATTACAAGCAATCCTGCGATTCATAAAGAACCTCCATGAGTGCCATCTATTATTGCCTTGTTTATCTAAAAATGCTCTTTTTCTTTAAACCTAGCCAAAAAACCACAGCCTATGTGTTGACTGTGAAACACAGCAGAATTTAATTATATGCATTTATGGTGTAATTACTACATTTGCGTGTCAATCCATGTTCATATTTAACACAAACAATGCACTGTTACTTTAATTCACCGCATGCAGCAGAAACGATCTCTGCACTGCTGCAGACTCGCTGCTCTTTATACACACTGCTGAACCGCAACTGTGTGCAGTGAACGCTTAAATTTGTTAACATGAGCACTGAAAAAATATGTACCACATATGCACTGCAAACGGAGTAATGCAGACATCCCAAGTCTCCCGGAAGTTCCGGGAGTCTCCCGCATATTGAAAGCGGCTCCCTGAGACCCGCAAAATTTGTTAAAATCTCCCGGAATCTAGACCGAGCGAGCAAAAGCGCGCATGCGAAACAGATACTGTGTTTCAAACCGTGTAGCCCACGCACGGCAGAAAAGGAGAGGGAGCGAGAGACCTTGCGTGTGTGTGCTAATGTGCGTGTGTGCGAAGCGCATGTAAGACAGAGAGCATCCTTATTGGCCTGTTTCTGCAAATCAACCAATCAATTGTCAGTGTGGGCGGGCTTTTATCTCTTCTCCCGAACAAAATTAATCAGTTATGTCTATCTAGAAACAGGAGCACCATTGCAGAGGGAGAGTGCCACAAAACAAAAAAAGTATAAGACACATTTTACGGCAGACTAAACGAAAGTGTACCCCTGTCTTATAGGTGTCAAACATAATGACAGTCTTGCTCAAGCATTGCCCATGGTGGGTTATATGATTGCAAAAGGCATGTTGAGGTGAGTTGACAAGTTTAATTTCATCTGCATATTATTCAGGCTAGTTGCCAAGGCTACATGAAAACAACCAACTCCTTAGACCTGTTTAAAGTTGCAATGGAAAATAAATAAAAGCAGTTTACATAAATTGTATAAGCAGATTATATAAATAGTAAAAGTAATCTACATATTTAAACATAATTAACGAATAATTACATAGGCCTATAGCTTATAGAAATAATATTTTATGCTTTTATATCTGTTAGGGACCACAACATGTTAGGGAGGCTAAGCACAGGGAAGGCTGCTCCAATATATCTCAGTTCTCCCATTCAGATAGGCAAAGTCTCACTAAGAAGGTGACTACAGCTGAGATGTATTTCCTTCCTTTTTTTTGGGGGGGGGGGGGGGGGGTACCTCCCTGAAATGACTTTTTGCAGGTTGGGATGCCTGGTAATGTGAACCTGCCGTTATGTGTGTGCACGGTCTCCAGGAGAGCATGTGAGTGCCAAATAGTTTAAACAGTGACAAAAATTAAAAAGAAATGCAATTTATAAACTTTAATGACGATGTGGCGCTGCCTCGATATTGCAAATGACAATTTGTTTCAACTGTGCGGCTTGCTTATAGTGCAGACACAATGTGATTTGAAGTAATTTGGACATTTTGAGAGAGAAAGATGGCACACGTGGTGATTCACTCACGTGCTTTGTGAAATTATGTCTCACACAAGTTTTCAGTTTAAGTTTTCAATTTAGATTGTTTCTTTGAGAGCTGGCTTTATAGAGACCGCCGATCAAACATCTCAAAGCGATTATCGGCCGACAGTGTTTGGCAGGCGATCAATCAGATCAAATGGTAACATAAACCGATTTAAAAGCAAGGAGAAAATGAAAAAAATGGGTGTACATCTAATAAAAATAGTTCCGACAGCACATCTGTCACTTGGTAAAAACTTTACCGAAGTTTTTAAAAAAAAACTTTAAAAAAAACTTCGGTAAAAATTACCGAAGGTAAAAGGAAATATATCCCAGACTACATTTTATATAGGTTCACTAAAAAGATGATAAACTAATTTGAGCAGACCACAATCTGTTTTGTGGTGAATTACTGGGTTGAGCATGAAACTACTGAAATTCCAGAGACATTTAGAAACCAAAATAGTCCATTTTCCAATTGAGCAATTTTAAATGTTAATAATTTAGCAATTTCAAGGGCCTATGCAGTTCATGGCAACATCGACACAATAACATGGCATCTGTCTAATAAATAATTTTGATATTGTGTTGGGTTGCTGATGACCTGACACATAAACAGTTCTCTAAGGTACATATTGTGTCATCCCTGTAAATTGTAGTGATTTGTGCACTGTATGTGTGTGGGACAGAAGAAAAAGTTGGAGTGACAAAAAGACATCGAAAGAAGGCAATCTAAGTGTTCTTGAGAGTAAAGTAAAAAAAAAAAAAAAAAAATGCCCTTGCAGAAGGATGGCCAAAATCTGCGCGAAAAAAGGGGAGAAATGAAGAAAAAGAGAAATAATAATAATAATAATAATAATAATAATAATTCATTACATTTATTCACTTTTCTAGGCACTCAAAGCGCTTTACATAGTCTGGGGGTATCTCCTCATCCACCACCAGTGTGCAGCATCCACCTGGATGATGCGACGGCAGCCATAGTGCACCAGAACGCCCACCACACACCAGCTTACTGGTGGAGAGGAGACAGAGTGATGAAGCCAATCAGCAGATTTGGGGATTGTTAGGAGGCCATGATGGTCAGAGGCCAATGGGCGAATTTAGCCAGGATGCCGAGGTCACACCTCTACTCTTTTCGAAAGACATCCTGGGATTTTCAATGACCACAGAGAGTCTGGACTTCGGTTTAACGTCTCATCCGAAGGACGGTGCTTGTTGACAGTATAGTGTCCCCATCACTACACTGGGGCGCTAGGACCCACACAGACCACAGGGTGAGCACCCCCTGCTGGCCTCACTAGCACCTCTTCCAGCAGCAACCTAGTTTTCTCAGGAGGTCTCCCATCCAGGTACTGACCAGGCTCAGCCCTGCTTAGCTTCAGTGGGAAACCGGTCTTGGGCTCCAGGGTGATATGGCTGCCAGAAAAGAAAACATATCAGCCACCTGGTCAGATAAGTGGCCAAGCTGTGTGGAGGAGAGGAGCTGAGCACTGCAGTGAACTGAAGGACAATCATTGAACAAGGACATACACACGGCGGGTCAGAGGAGCTTCAACGAGTCCAACACCACTGTGCTGATTGCACAGACCACTCATTTCACAAACACCCAGAGAGAAGCGGACAGTGAACGAGGCGAGCACAGCTTCCACAGAGTCAGAAATTTCAATATCCGACAAGTCAAAGAAGTAACAACGCAAGGGAGAAAAATGTGTTTGACTGCAGTCTGCGCATCAAGGTCAAAAACAAGCAGTATATGCTTTTCCTGGTGGAAATTTTGAAATATATGATATACGGGACCACACTGGTTCTCAGCAGATACTAATGACTTATTTAAATTTATTGGTATCATACCATCAGGTCTGGGTAAAAATGTTAATTTTTGGAATCTACAGAGTGGTGTTAAGTATCAACATACATCTGTTTAATTAATAGCTAATATTTTAACTCAAAATTATTTTGCATTATTTTTGGTAGCATGACTAAGAGAAAATTTTATGCTAAATTTTAACTGATCAAATCAAATGCTTATAAATCAAAATCAAATCAATGTTGCAGCTACATTGATATAACACTGACAAAAACTACAGAGTGATTTTTTTAATCAAAAATAGTACAGATTTTTAACATGGATTCTTCTATATTGGCCAAAATGTGTGCATCCCTACAGACAGCACAATAAACTGGCTGTTAAAACAGATAGTGATTACATACCAGTTGCAAAGCTGCAAATCTACTACCCTCCATGCAGCAGGCAGGTTCGTATGAGGTCTCAGACAGGGAAAGACAGCGAGAGCCAGCAGGCAGCAGCACAGAGTTCGGCTGTCAGAGGGTGGAGTGTGTGGGCCGATAGCCTCAGTGCTACATCAGTACTGTGCATAGGACACGGCAGGTAACCACAGCATCAAAGAGAAGCACGCTGCAGCGTCGACTGGGCGGATTTGGAAGCTTGTCTGCTCCTACAAGGGCTCTGGCAGACTTGGCAGCCTTCCACTCTGGGAGAAACCCTAAATGAAAGCTCCAGGATGCTCCGTACTGAGTTTGTCACAGTGTAATAACCTGTCTGCGCTGTTGACATGCTTCCAGGCCTGACAGCCCAAGGCAAAGTCAAAGCTGGCCTAAAGTAATACCGTACAGTCTTATTTTTCAAGACTTTTATCAAAATCGAATAAGACTAAGGGCTGAGATAGCAAATGTAATGAAGACAGCAATGTGTGCAATCTGTGCCTCAACATCTACAGATTTCTGAACACAAGAACAGGCAAGGAATGACAAATCAATCCGAACACACTTTTTACACCTGGTATTAATATCCATTGTTGGAGATCAGCACTAAATTTGTAAATATGTAAAACAAGAATGCTGATTTAAACTTAATATATATGATAATTACAGAATTTAATTCAAAGACAGTAAAATAAAACAACATGAAAAACTAATTTATCTTCATTGAAATTATTTTTTACACAAACATTTCTTGATACCACTAGTAGTTAAAAGAATTCTCCATGTTCCCTTAACACTAACAAAAAAGTATCACTTTCAACATAAATGGGTCTAAAAGAAAATCTTATTGGCCAATGCTAATTCTAATAAAGACACCAAAAATCTGCAGAATTAGGTTAACCAATAACATAGATAGAACATTGTCTGTATTTTTGACATCAATATACACTGACACACAAAATCGAAATCGAAACACCATGTATTAAAAGAGAAATGACACATGACCAACCAATCAGAATTCAAATAGGTCAGACACTCTGATGGTCAACAGGGGTTTCCGCAACTAAGGATTCATATAGTCGAGTCTTAATTTTCGAAACTTGCTGATTCATAAGTTTCATGTGACGTCACACAGTGGTTGTAGCACCAAATTGCAATTCCGTCAAGAAAACTTCAGTTCTGCTCAACCTAAAGCTAGCAAATCAACTACATGTTTTTGATTTTTGATCCAAGTACAGTTATGTGAGTCTAGAATGTTTATGCTGCACTAAATGTTGACGAACAACACAGAAAACAAACAGATGAAGATGACGTGAAACAGGGTTATGACGGTCCAGCGCATACAAGCAGTAAGGCTTGTAGTTTTAGTTTCCAAATTCTTATTTTTAATAAATGTAACAATGTAATTACTCAAGGATGTTAGAGTGAAGATGATATATTTGAACTATTAGTATTATAATTCTACAGAAGAAATTCTTTTTAAATAAACTAAGTTAAATATATAAGCTAGTTGCAGTGATTTTTTTTACGTTGACAATGTACTGTAATCAAATTTACATGCATCAGGGTGTCTTAGATCATTTTCAATTGCTATATCCTGCTTTTAAGGTTTCTACATAAGCAGTCTTATATGTTCAGGTGCTCAACACTGGCAAAACACATTTGACTACAACTGAATATTATGTTTTCCGTTGTTGGTGAAGGGTTATTTTGTTTTCCGATCACCAAGGAGAGGCTATGCAAGGTCGTAAAGATGGTGGCCACAACAAAAAAAGTCACGTGACTGAAACCCATGAATAGTCGACTGGTAGTTGAATCATATGTATGGGGGCAGGTGCAAAATACATTACCAAGAGTCAAGTCAGACATTCAATACTGAAATTAACACACAGGGAAAATGTGTAACGGATGCCTCACAGATACAAACAGGGTAAATATGTTTTATGTTTTGATTAAAAGAATAGTTAACTTTAATCGTCAGCGAAACCCTAAGAATTCACAACATTTTTTACAATAGTGCTCTCATTATAACGTTATGTATATGACAGTAGTTATTAATGATCTGCATTTCTGTTTTGAGCTGTGCACGCTGAAGATGTGCGCTGAAGATGTCCAGTAGAATGAAGCATTTGATAGCAGGTTTTGTAAATCAACGGGATTTAATTTATCATTTAACTTATATAAAATACGCTTCATTATTTATACAACACAACTTTAATATATGACTTGTAAGCTATCTGCACCTAATGCCTCGAACGCAAAAATGAACGTGTCTGCGTGGCTCTGAATTAACTCCTTTTGTGGACGTGTTTTTAACAACAACAACGTGCAGAATCATGGCAACTAAACTCTACAAATTCTAAATGTTTTATTATAATAGTGTTCTCATTATAATGTTATGTATATGACAGTCCCAGTCATAGTTATTAATATTCTACATTGTTGTTTGTACTGCGCGCTGAAGAGAAAAATCACCATAGTGGCTATTACAATGAAGCGCTTTACTGCAGCGTAATTCAAATGCATCTTATACGAGATAAATAATATATACACAGTATATATAAACCGGCTGAAATGTTTTGAAATCACTTTTACCCTAAAGATAAAAAAAAATCCAGTCTTTCACGGTGTCATTTTTAGTCTTGTTAAAAAATTTTATCTCTGCCGCCAAGATGCTCCCCTGTCGGTCACAGATTATGGAAAATGAAACTTAAATCTATAGTAGGCTTGCCGCGATAGACTGTGTTGACGGTGTTACCAGTTTTAAGCCGCAACACCGGTTACATCACTTTCCTACAGTGACACCGTCTTTTTGATTTTTTAAAGTATTAGTTTTTTCTTAAATATTTATTTGATATTTATTTAAATTAAAAAGAATACTTATAAATAATTTAGTTTAAAAGAGAGCATACACTATAAATAAAAACTGAATGTAGCCACAATGCTGCGTGCCAAGAGACCGTCACATAACAGATCAGCATAACCACGTCATCTCTTCTTTCTGTGCTGCGTCTCATTAAAGACGACACATTTGCCTAATCGGATGAGGACGGACAACTGACAGCCAACATGAAAGCCAGCATCATATCGATTTTAGATGAGAAATATGAAGCTCTGCCAGAAGCAAGGCGGCAGTTTATGCACAAGACAACATTCCTGGATCTGCGCTACAGTGGTGACTACTACCCGAATTTTGAAGAGACCAAGATGACGACAGAGGAAGAAACGGTCATCCTTAGTAGGAAAGCGCCGTCAATGCACCCCGTGAGAGAAGAGGGAAAACAAAATGAGGAGGAAGTCAACGTCGAGCCACAGCCCAAAAAAAAAAAAAAAAAAACTCTGCCAATTGCTCAATGCCAATTTATAGTGGGTTGTTTTGTTTTTTAAGAGTACTGACTTGTCATTTATGTAGGCTAAGGTTACTTTGGAAGTTTTTCATTTATATTATTCATTTATATATTTTTTTTTCATTCAATCCATTGATGCCGAATTGCCAATTGCCGCTAATTCGAAAGTGAAAGTATAACGTGCATGCATTTATAAGCTATTTAAAAGTGAGGAAAAGAGGACAACCCTCCCACCCCCCACCCCACGGTGATACCGGTATTACCGATGTTGTCACACATGGATTAACCGGTGGGAAATCCTCACCTCGTGGTTGTATTTATTCACGCATGTTAAAATTAGAGGTAGACCGATATATGTCATTTTTTAATATATCGGCATCGGCCGATATCCGTGTTTAGTAGCGCCGAATTAAAGTCAGGCATGTCGGCGGGCAGCCCCGTGTTATTGGTGCAGTGGAGAGTGCTGCTGCTGCCGCTGCATGTGGAGCACCCCAAGCCAAGACTTTTGGAAGATTCAACAACAGTCCTGGGAGATAAAGGTAGTCAGAGAATTTCACTCTGTAAATGGGGTGGAGAAGTTGGCAGCTCTTACAAACACTGCAGCGTGATTGAGAGCTCCGTTACTCCGCCTCGCTCACAGACAGCACCGTGCTCGGAGAGACAGCTGTCCTGGAGCTGCCCAGAACAGTGAATCACATTTGTTCGGAAGCATGGTTTGATGCAGACAATAACCATTTTTCCACCCAACTCATTTGTATTTAGAGATGTCAATATTCGATATATAGCTAAAATGGCATGATCATAACACCTCAGCAAATATTCGACAGAGACTGGTAGTTGAATCTGACTTCTCCCATCAAAGCATCAACTCTTCGACTATTTGGGCTCACCCCTAGTGGTCACTATACACTATTAAAAATATCTGCAAGTGCAAGATGTGCGCTGGTATTTGAAAGGGTCAAAAAAATAAATTTGGTTCAGCTCACATTGTCTTTAGCTGCAAGGCAGAACACAAAACCCTTTGTGTTATTGCTAATCTTTCTACTCGGTTAATGTCACGGTGTGACTGGAAGAGCAATATCACCTAAGAAAAATCATGTGTTTTTCTTAGAACTGGCACCAAGCCACTGTATACAACTCAGAAAATGTACTTTTTACTTAACTTTCATACAGTTACAAAAGAAAGACAAAGCGATTTGCTATTGATTGGGGCCCATTTGTGAAAGGCTTGTGTGTATCAGTTTACTTCTGAATAGGCAGTTAGCCTGAACAGATGAGGAAGAAAGAACACAACAGCCAACACAAATATTTGCTGCCATTTTCCATGAAAAGGGGTACAAAATAGAGCAAATGTCTTTCAACATTTTTTTGTATGAGTGAAAATTATGTGAATGGAAGCCTGAAATTAATATTTTTTTCTTTCAACAAATGCCCAGCAAAAGGTGCTTACATTAAAACAAAATCAACATTTTGCATGAAAATTTCACCTTCATCATTTCTGCACATCTGACATAAAAACAAGCTCAACCACAGACACCTTTAGATTCAAATTTGCAACTTCACAATGTATCTTGACCCCTGTCTCAGTCTATTATCTGTTGTCTTGGCTCAATGTAAAGTGTGTTGCCATACTCTCTAGAATAGGATTCAATTAGATCCCTCACATCCTGCTAATCAAAACAAATCAAAGGAAAAGGACCAAAGCACCATGTTCTCCGAGCCATGCTAATTGAGAGATGTGTCTTTTTGAGAAGGGAAGTCTGGGGAGGTGGGGGTGGGGGGTGTCCTGGGAAAGATTGCAGTGAGTGGTGAGATCTTAAAAGGGTTTTGTCAATGGCCATGTCCAGAAGAGCTTGTTTCCTTCCCTTTCCTGCATGCCTGTTCTCCTCATTAGTGTCACTCATCAGTAGTTAGTGCTGGGCAAGCCACAGCGGTACTGAGTCCTCCTCTATAGCCTAGTTCTCAAGCATGTGAGTGAACACAACAGCCATTGGATTTTCCCCTCCTCAAATCCAACCATATCAAAGAGATGGGAAAAGCTAATCAGTTCATTATTTTTTAATTTTTTTTTTTTTTATTAATACTTTTATTTAGCAAGGATGCATCAAATTAAAAAGGTGACACGAAGGACATTTATAAAGTTACAAAAGATGTAATTCAAACACTGTAAACGTAGTTCATTTAAACTCTATTCATCGATATAAATCCAAAAAATGTATCCTGATTCCCACAAAAATATTAAGCAGCAAAACCTTTTTTAACATTGATAATATTATTGTTGTTACAACAATAACAATAGCATAACTGTCTCAATATTATCACGGTCAAATGATGATATAAAACCTCCAGGCAAAAAGTGTAGTTTTTAAAATATATTTAAACTCCTTTTTCTAACATGAAAGGTCTTTAAAGTTGTGTTTTGGGCCATTATGCTTTGGCACAGTATCTGTCAAACGAACTAAAGCCAAAAGTACAATATGGCATATTCCCTTTAACAAGTCTGATTTCACTGCACCTTTCGAAGTAAAGCGCACACACTGAGGCAATCTATTTGTGATCCGGTGTTTTCCATGCCTCAGAACAGCTCCGTTCACACTGAATGAATGCAGTGAACTCGTTTATTAGACGTGCTGTGAGTTTAGCGCTTTTGGAAACGCAACAACCAAGAGTTAGGCTTTATTTTCGTGGCAGATGATTACAACATTTGTAATGAGGCACGTTTTTGTAAGCTTGTTTTCACTGAAGCCGGTGTTTTCCTTCAAAATAAATGTTCTACTGCCATGTCAGTCAAAACAAAAGCTTAAAAGTGCAGTATAAATTGCTAAAAGTTTAAATTTGTAGTGTTACTGAAGTCTAAATTCAAAAATCTAATGTAATTTCCCTACTATAGTGTAAAGCAAAAATTAAATACCTATGAAATATTCATTTCTATTTATTATCCAGTGCAATTGTTTTGCAATATATGGCTAGAGCCTATTACTGTCATTGTTGTTGTTGTTGTTATTATTATATTTAATTTGTTTGGCTTCCTAAAATTCCAGTGTGAATTTAATTTAGACTGAGACAGTGTATCACTAATTCAAAAAGGGCTGAGTTTCCTTTTTTTTCTGACTTAAGCTTTCTTAATTTAAGAACATAGGTTGGAGCTCTTCATTTTGAACTATCAAAAGTACATTAGACAGAATAAATAACTTTTAAAATATACAAAATTGTATTCCCCCTCAATTATTCATGTCGTCTTTTTTTTCAATACAAATCGCATCATGGACTTCATATCGCAATATTTTTGTATTGTTATATTTTTATATCATTACATCCCTATTATTAAATGTTTCTTGAGCACCAAGTCAGAATATTATTATTGTTTCTGAATCATGTGACACTGAAGATAAATGACAGCTTTTTCAGAAAGGAGTAAATTACATTTTTAAATATTAAAATATAAAGCAGTTATTATGATTTTTACTATATTCATAATATTGTAAAAATGCATTTCACTTTATTTTGATCAAATAAATGCACCCATTGAAGCTCTTACTGACCCCAAAAGTTTGAACAGTACTGTATATAAGAAAATTATTATTTTTACATTCCTACCCAGACCGAACTGAAACTACTTCAGTGACAAATTTAATAGAAAACCCTTAAACATGTAAAGAATGGCTTTACCTTTTATAAAACCAATGTTACTCTGCATTCAGACAGCTTTCATAACAATTAGATATTAAAATCATACTTAATTGCAAGCTCAAGTTGTTTAATTATTATTATACCACAAGCATATCTGGTATACATTCATAATAAATTGGTATTCACTATAAATGTCACTCACCTACAATGAAGGGTGCAGCACTTATACACTAACCAGAGCAAGTGACAATGTAAACCTTGAGTAAAAAAAAAAACAAAAAAAGATTTATTCTGCAGCATGAACAACTTTGTTTATATTAGGGATGTCCCGATCAGGTTTTTTTGTCCTCGAGTCCGAGTCAGAGTCATTTGATTTTGAGTATCTGCCGATACCGAGTCCCGATCCGATACTTCTATAATACATAAAAAAAAGAATAAAGAAGAGCGAAAAAACAGATCCAGGATGTTCAATAAATTACATTTTGAAATATATTCAAATATAAAACAGCTATTTTAAATAGGCTAGTAAAAATATTTCAAAATCTTACTGTTTTGCTGTACTTTGGATCAAATAAATGTAGGCTTGGTGAATAGAAGGGACTTCTTAAAAAAAAAAAAAAAAAAAAAAAAAAAAAAAAAAAAAAAAAAAAAACCTTAACAAACTTAGGCTACTGTTCAAAAACTCCTGACTGGTAGTATAGGCAACTTTATTTTTTCTCTAATTTCTAGCTTTTAATTGGCTTAGAAATCTATAAATGCTGGACAATAACAAATAATAATGATTTGTTTATATACTACAAACACTGTTTATCACATAATAATGCAGAATAGTTTCTATACTGTAATAAATACTATGTCAATCAGCACTGCATTGTTCATACTTTATTTATCACCTGCTGGAGATGACTTGAACAATTTATTGTCATGATCGTATATTAACGTCTTCGTGTTTGCATAAGTTTCTGTTTTCCTGTGCGCACCACAGCATAGCTGGACGCTTTTGTCAATATTAGGAATTTCCTGATATCAGCGCGAGAGCGTGCTCCGGCTTCGAGTATGAATGAAACACACACTGCATGAGAGTTTAGCGCTCTGTGATGTTCATCTCGCTGTATCCTGAGTCCGAATGAAATATCAGGTCATGCGCAAACTATCATGTCTCTTTGAGTTTGAATCTATATTTATTCACACCAGCTCTTGAAAACAAAGAGATGTCATGCCGCACGCGTCGCTGTTTCTGTGTGGAGTCAAAAGGGTCTAACTCCGTGCCACCGCATAACAAAAGATGTGTTTAAAATTAATGAGAATATATATATATATATATATCCCCGAGTCCTCATCGGGAGGTAACGTCCGATTCCGATCGAGTCTGAAACCACACGATCAGGCCCGATTTCCGATCACGTGATCGGATCTGGACATCCCTAGTTTATATAACACTGTTCACAAAAGAAACTATGCAAATGCTAGTTTGCAAATTAATAACTACTGAAATTTAAAGAAGTGAATGGCAGTTACAATTCTAGTCAAAATCCAAAGTCCTAGGGCATGGAGAACTATGATGTGCATTTTCTTTCTTTCTTTTCTTTTGTTGTTTCTTGCATCAAAACGTTTCATTAAACTTCCATGCAATGTTTACATCAAGCCACACTGAAATCTACCTACAACATATTTAACCAATACCCTTTTATCAAATCTGTTTTCTCAGCCCATGAGGGGGAAAAAAGCACCTGCAGAAAATAAAAAAAAAGAAAAGGGGCTGCTTTGCCAAGCTGTCAGCAAAGAACTATGGTGGCGGAAATGAAAGAGGCGATCAACGGAGCCCGGGAAGCTGGAATGAGCCATGCATTAGCCGGGCTTTTTAATTGACGCCGGAGATGTTTGCAGTCAGTGGGCTCTCCCTGCCACTCTTCTCTCCCAGGGAGCGAGAAAACGTTTGCCGAGAGGTGGTTTCAGCACTTCACATGGCACCACCTTTTGGACTTTATTAAAAACTTGGCCTGGAGTTTTCACACTTAGTCGTGCGCCTCTCCCTGAGAGCCCGCACCACAGGACCCGACAGCTTCGCTGTTTCGCAGTACACTAGGTGCAAATATTTTTACACACTCAAAAACTGACAAAGACAGCGAGGAGGAGGACGGAGAGTGAGAGAAAAACAGCACCATACAATTTACGATGGAAAGGAAATAAAAAAAAATACAAGGGCAAACTCAATTTCAGCTACGACAAGCGCTCTCTCGCTCTTCTGCCAGTCCCGTGCTAGGCGGTTTGCGGGAAATGAGAGAACTGGGAATGTAGCTTTTGCTCAGGCATTGTTTTGACAGCACTTATGGGCAGTAAATGCCAGGACATCTCCACTCAGGCTGGTTGCGTGTTGTGTTGCTGGAGCTGAAGGATCGCATTATGTTGTGTGCTGGGCCTTTAAACATGGCTGTACTTCAAGCATAGCTCCCATTTTTGTAGATAATGTAACTCATTAAACTGATTATAGCCACTGGCATGGCAAAGAGTGGTGAGACCCCTCTGAAATCAAGTTTAAGGACCTGAAGGTGACTGCCCTGAGCTTTGAATGCAAACTCATTATGCAGTGTCAAACTAGTGTCAGCAAAAATGACAATAATCTTTCAATGGCAGAAAAACCAGAGGCTGGCAGCCAGAGGCAGGGAACGAAAGCCCAGGGGGTAGATTCGGCTGGTAATGTCCACACTCAAGATTTGGACCTGCATATACACAGCCATTCAAACTAGTTCTCCTAACCTACTAAGTCCCAAAAGACACTCAGTCAGGCAAAACTTTTGACAGATTGGAAATAAATACAATATAACATCCTTTATAGATGGGGGCAGTCGTGGCCTAAAGGTTCTAACCCGATGGTTGTGGGTTCGATTCTCAGGTCCGGCAGGAATTGTCGTGGGAGGAGTAAATAATAACCAGTGCTCTCCACCCTCAATACCATGACTGAGGTAAGACCCTTGAGCAAGTCACCAATCCCCCAACTGTTCCCTGGGTGCCGAAGCAATGGCTGCCCAATGCTCTGGGTGTGTGTTCATGGCGTGTGTGTGTGTGTGTGTGTGTGTGTGTGTTCACTTCACTTTGACTTTACTATCAATTTCTGGTCACACTTTATTTTAAAGTCCAATTCTTTCTATTAACAAACCATTAATTATGACTTTTTCCTCAAACTCCTAATTTGCCCCTAATTACTAGTTAGTAAGGTAGTTGTTATTGGGTTAGTAAGTTTAGGTATTGGGAAAGAGTAGGGATGTAGAATATAGTCACGCAGAATATGTGCTTTATAAGTACTAATAAACAGCCAATATGTTAACAAGCATGCTAATAAGCAATTAGTTAATAATGAGAATTGGTCCCTCTAAAGTGTTACCAAATTTCTTAATAACATTAACTAACCAAAATGAATCAATATAGCCTTAACGATCAATAGGGCAGAAATACAATAAAAATGCATCAGTTGAAGCATAATGAAACCTGAATCCATCTAAAAATGTTACTAATTATATAATTACAGATTTATAATACTGAACTAAATTACCTTGGTGTAAATATTTGTAGCCAAAATCAATTTCCCATTTAATTTAATTAGTTAATTCATTAATAATAATAAATTATTATTATTATTATTATTATTATTATTATTATTATTATTATTATTAATAATAATTTACTATAACCCCTGCACAGAATTATTCACCTTATTTACTAACAGTATACAAAATACCATTACAATATTTATTACAATAATTACACAAAATAACTTTACATTTTCAAAATAGTAACTTGACTGTAATTGAAGTACTATAAATACAAGAGACAAGCTACAGCTCCCCAACACTGTTATCTAGTTATTTGCAACAATTTGAATTTCAAAGTTTTTCCTCTAATCAGTGAACCTATTGAAGGACATAAATAGCTTTGAAATTACAAGGTGACTAAATTAACAACTGGCGATGGAGCGGCCTCCAAACATGATCAATGAGAAAGGACAAGATTCAGCAGCAAACAAATGGCCCATCACATACAGATGATCGTCCATCACCTTACTGCACCTAGAGGCTTGTTAAAACCGCACTACAGCAGCTGGTGAAGCATCGGTAACTTGATTGGAAGGATTATGCAGCCTTAGGGTTGATGAAAATAACAGTTTTCTCGGAGGGCGATATCAAACCTGCGAAAATCCATTCGCTTCCAAAAGTGGCCTCAATCCCAATATCAATTAAAATCTTGTCGGGACATGCAGAGCCGTGTTGGGGAAAACTAGTGTGAAACAACAAGCCCAATCACAAATACAGCGAAAAAGCAATCTCGCCCTCCGCCTGTGGTAAACTTCTGCGCTGTTTAACACAATCATTGCAAAAACAAATCCCCACTCCCTTTTAGTACTTTACAGCTCTATCGTCACATGGCGAGGACAGAATGGCTATTCAGAGAGCTGATCTTTTGTTTCCTTAGTATTCCATTTGGATCTTGGTGTTTACCCACTGCTGGTTTGCTTTTAAATCTAAGTGTAGGGTTGGATAGCTAAATGAAACTGAATGGCACTAACTATTTGCAACTTCCGATGGCGCAATAATGCCTAGCCTATTGACAGGACATGGGAATTATAATGTATTTGCATTAAAGGTATTATTTGTCAATGTGCATGGCTTTGAGCAAACATCCACAGGGCTGCAGCCTAACTGCTACTGGAGCCTGGACATATTAATACTACTATTCATCCCATGTCCAACTCAAGCCAAGAAACCGCATTAGGCCCGGGGCCCTGCGGCCTGCATTTGGACCAGCCTCGCTGGCATGTGTATGTGCGCGAGAGCGAGAAAAAGAGTACACCTTTTCTCCTCCAATGAGCTCTGGATGAAGCAAAAAAGTTCTTTATATCAATTAGCCAGACAAGTGTGCAATGGACACCTGTCACCCCATGAGCCCTCCTCCCCAGCCTGCTCTGATCAAGGACCGTCTGTCGTCCTTTTCTGCATCCTTTCTAAAAGAAAACACCTAGGCTGATCTCAGATTGGTGCACTTTCCTCTTGGGTGAAATTGCTGGTGGCCCGTAGCTGAGCCAGGAGGGCCGTCCCAGCTCTGCCTGACAGGCCAAGCAACGGCTGCATGGCAGACACAAAATCTGGGGCACAGACCATCTGGCTGACAGTGCAGTATGAAGTGAAGAGGCTGTCGGAAGTTCATTGCCAGGATGGCTCGCAGAAGCAGGACATTAGATACCATAAAAACACACACATACACACTCGGATATACAAAGAAAATGTTCTTGTTGTGACAAGATTCAAACGAGGGACTTAATGCTCTGAATTCCACAGCTGAGGGCAAAATTCTCCTCTAGTTCTTTTATTAATATATTTATATTAAGTGGTGGGCATAGATTAATTTCTTTAATCTAGATTAATCTCACTGTGATCTTGAAATTTAAATTAAAATTTAGATTAAAACTAACGCACACGGACTGCATACGCACTGCAGATATTTTGACATATTTTGTATGTATTTGTCGGCACAAGAGCAAAAAAAAAGCAAATTCGATATTCAAGTGTTTTCAAGGGCTCTTGATCTCTCTCGTGCACACCGAACACAGCGCGCGAGTAACCAGCTACTCTGTTCAGCTTTTCCACGTCTTGTTTTTGGATGCTTTAATGTTTAAATCGACAAGCGGTAAGGCTTACATAACACATGAAAAAGATAAGCTTTCGTGATGATACGCAGCAGTGGCCCGTCAACTGTCCTGAGCATCTTTTTAGGCTGGCCTCAGCCAGTCGGTTATATAAAATATCAAGGTAAAAGTCATCATAGCTTGCTTAGTATAGACCCAGCTTCCAACCCAACTTTGAGAATAGATTAACGGCGTTATTTCTTTTATCGCCCAATAAGAGTCTCACGTTAAGGCAGCACGTTAAAGCCGATAACGGCCCACCACTAATATATATATATATATATATATATACACACACACACAAACTTAATGCTCAACATAGCAGCGATAATTCAATATTCAATATTTTCTCAGTGTTAGTTCTTTGAGGTCATCCCGAGCCATGCTAATTAAAGTGCCCCTATTATGGGTATTGAAAGGTTCATATTTTTGTTTTGGGAGTGCCCAACACCAAGTTGACATGCATGCAAGGTCAAAAAACACTTTCATTGTCTTATAATATACATTTATTTTCACCTACTTGCTCAACGACTCTCAAACGATTGGTTTAAAGATTCATTTTTCCAAATTCCTACTTTGCGTGATGCTAATCTGCGCTGACTGGTCCGCTTGGTCTCATTTTCATTTCATCATGCCTGTAATGCCTGATAAATCAGCGTTTGTGGTGCAGTGATGGTTTGTGTACAGCGTTACTGGGCAAAGAATGAATTAGCATTTTCATTCAGACCAACACCAAAAGACCAACAAGTGGGAGGGCAATATGCTAATGTTTTTATGTTGACATCAACATTAAATGCTTGGGATAGGATACGTTTTAAAAACGACTCATTTCAGTGATTTAGAGTCAACTCTTTCTTTGACACTGAGATAAAAACTTTATACACTGTGCATTTCAGATTTAAAACTTTAATGGACATTTTCATTCACCTAGAGCTGTTACACACTTCATGAAAGGACATTTTCAAAAATCCTTAATAGGGGCACTATTAACTGAATTCCTCACATTTGAAACAACAATTAAACAGGCTCTCCTTGTACTATGACACAGAGAAATCATAGTTAGCCTGGAAAATAACGCCAGCCAGACTGCAACAGACCATAACTTAAAATCACAGCTACAACTCTAACTCAATTCTGCTCTATCAAAAGCCAAATTCAGCAAAAAACATTCAACCTCTCACACTATTAACAAATATGCAGCGGACTTGCAAATGTGAAGTGGCTTGGCATGAGAGAGCAAAACCAAACAGCTCTTACCTTGGGTTGAGCGCGTCTTGGAAAGGCAACTTTAGGATCAATCTAAATGAGACAAGAAAGAGAGAAAGAAATATGAGAAAACTGAGCTTGTGATACTGTTACGTGAAGAGGAAAATTAGAAAATATTAGAAAAAGCCTCCAATGTGCTGCGACTACTCGATAACCTTCATGGAAATTATAGCATTAATCATGATGCAATGCTCCATGTCTCATGTGTAATCTCGCCTAGTTATTACACGCTGGTTGCAAGAGGACTGTATGACAAAATCGAATAAAACCTTACAACGGTTAGAGCATAATTACTCGATTACAACATAAATAAACAGGTAGCATTATATAACACAACAGAGATAATTCAAAGACTCGCTGAAGAAGTGCTCGCAGCCTCGGGGGAGGTCAGGTCGACATGGCAGGAGGTGTTTTAGTGAGCGCTGTAGATTTGCGGAGAATCAAGACAGGGCATTAGATCAATACATCCACAACCTTCTTCCCCCCTGAGGGACTAGAATTATTATGGGTGACTCTCCTCCGATGTACGAGGGGTTACCGTTCGGCCTATAATCCATTTTGGCATGTGATTGGGCATAACTTAGAAAAGCTGTTATTTGAGATATTTTGTTCTCGCATGCTGTTATTTGATTTTATTACATTACAAACTAAACATAGTTTTGTACACATCTTGATTAAGAGCATTTGTAATTTAAATAAACCACTGGTGTTCTGAACCAGCGTAGCGATTCATCCTGGATATTAATAATAACAAATTTCCCAGGAGGATAAATTAACAACATAAATACGTCAACTGCAATCAAAATGTTTTTATCTCTTATTGATCTCTGCATCATACATATTTTGCGGTATTAAAAATGTATGATTCTAATGCTAGAAGGGGAAAAGAAAATCATTTTAAGAGATTCTGTCATTAATGATAAACAGGTATTACTGATTTCCACTAGCTGACTTGTTAGACTTCATATTAGTGAACATCACTTATTTATTTTAAACACTCAATTAAAGATTTTACATAGTGAAATAAGTGGCCGACTGGTTGTTTAGAAAGAGGTTTGCTTTGGTCATTTAAACATTCATAGAATGATACAACAGTCCCTCTTTTTAGCAAACAGGCCAAAAGCTTGGGCAGCCAGAACACTAGAAAGATAGGACGTAGATAATCATGCATGCGAGAACAAAAACAGTTCAAAGACTTGCCTCTGCACTCTCATTAAATGGAAAAATAACTCAAGGGAAAAAGATCCATTAGTGCTATACTGCTCTTGAATATACCGCATGTCTGAATGCTTTGTCACTTCTTATAAATTGTAAGAAAAAGAAAGCAGAATTGTGAGATGTGGCAGTGTGCAAAAGGGAAAGAAAAAAAAAAACCTTCAACCTGTTTTGGTGGAATATGAAGAAGGGGGTCTCCTGGTAAATTAATTTTACCTGAACAGAATTGCAATATGTTCCACCCAAAAAAAAAAAGCCTTCCTAGTGGGGAATGATGCTGTTGTGTTGTACTTTAATTCATCCTGAAAAGTGTTTAATCTAAAACAGATTGCTTTTAGTCTTTTAGGCAACAGTCTTTCAGTTGTCAATACACAGTGTAATTCTCACCCTAGGCTTTCAGATTTGCAGATTACACAGCTTTTAATCAAATGTGAAACAAGTGTGTCAAGAATATCTCTGTACATGTTTTCTTTGGTCTATTTGCACTCTTCAAATGTGACAAAAAGATTGGACAGGAAATTGCAAAAAAAAAAAAAAGTAGAAAATAGAAACACAATAAAACAAAAAATTCTTCTATTATAGAAATCAACAGCAAGACCTTTCAACTTCACTATCAATTTAAATTTGTTCTTAAACCTCCAACTTCCTCATGGCTCCTGGTCTCCAGTTGGAGCTGAAACCCCAGAGTCATGACACAGCCACCCCAACCCTGACGATGACATCACTACCCAGAGCTCAGTAATCCCTGCTTTAGCACCAGCCGCTACTGTCAACATGATCTCAATCGCTCTCAATCCTGGATACATCACTGCTAACGCTAGCTTTCTTTTTTTTCCTTAGCCATTGAAGAGCATTTGAAACGTCAAACCTTGACCCACTTTTTAGGAAGAATACTAGAATTACACATGTGTGCCATGATTATGTAATCCAAACGGCCCACATTTGATGTCCGAATTACATGTTTTTCGACTAGTGCAACACTGACATGTACAATGTTATATTATTTTATTAATCAGACAGAAACATCCTCCCTCCTAAAGGCATTTCAGCTTACATCAGTCAATGCCAAACTGGCATAAAGAGACATACTGAATAGCACACCTGTATTTCTAACAGATTTAGGGCACAGAACCAAGAGAGGTGGCGAATATTCACCTGCTGGGCTAAATTATTATTCAGAATTAATTTTTGCCCAATTCCTGGATTTAAGTAAAACAATCATCAGTAATTGGTAATAAACCATTTAACTGGTTAATCTGCTGTTGACCAAATTAGCCACCTGATCAAATCTAATAAATGCAACTTGTCAGTGAACCTTAGTTTGGATTTTTACATCTTTAAACGTACACATTATTATAATTATAAAATTGTTAAATAAAATGTTTTCTATATTAAAATTCATCCTCCCTTATTTGCATAGGTAAATTTTTTCAGTTTATCTCGCAAATTTAATTTCTATTTGAAATGGTGTATGTTTAACAAAAACAAATATTAACAAATGGGTTCCCAGCAAATTGCCTACTCACCTAAGAGCAGAAAAATAATTCTAACCCCATCTAATCAAAGAATTACACATTACATATTTTTTGTTAAATGGTAAGTATTGGAAAAGCCAATAAACAGTGTTCTGGGAGAGGACTATTAGCCACAAAATTACTGAGGGAAGCTATGAACCTCTGTGTATGCCTTTAAATAAGTCCGTCTCTTAATATGAACTTGCAGCAACATGGCATCCATTAAAATAAGTCAGTGAAGGCAGTATTTGTCCACACCCCAGCTATCCCAAATAAAAGGCTCTTTCACTCTGGACTCCAACAGGTAACTAGCAACTGCATCTACAAACAGGAAAGATGGTGACTTTATACATAAGAAAAATAAAAAATAGAATCCACATTAACTTTACTGGTACAGCGTCTGCTTATCCTGCGGTTCAGTGTCACACAAAAATCTTAATGTATTTCTGCCGGGATTTAGGTTAGGTTGAATAAGGCAAACCTATTTCTTGCAGACAGAAATATACGCATGACTCAGTCTGCATATTTATATGGCCAATATAAAATAATAAAAATAATATAAACAATATTTTTCAGATATTACTCGTCTGAATCCTAAATAAAAATGCATTGAAAGAATCCATACAATATAAAAGGTTATAATATGAATACTATAATATAAATACAATGTTATTCTATTCAAATAAAAATGTTATAATATCAATGCTATTTATATATATATATCCTAAATTCTACAGGTAAAAAAAAAAAACACTCCAAAATCTTTTAAAAATTTGAATCTTTATTTTAAAATATACAAGAAAATCTTACTACATACTCTAAGTTTATAACAAGCACTTTTTAAATGTTGAAACAACAGCAAACTCCAGGCATGAATAAAACAACTGAAAAATAAATAAGAAAATTTTAAATAAATAATGAGTGGCACATTAGGAAATAAACTGAATGCAAAATACTTCAATGTAGAATAATGGAAACTTGTGCACCGGTACACACACACTAACCTGCACCACAAATGACAAAGTATCGACATAAGTCTAAATATACTATAAAAATACATAAAGAAACAAATGTGATCAAATTAGTTTACCCTGTCAATCAAGCACGTAAAACGTTTCTAGTCAGCAAGGTTTACAATGAACTTATGCATGCATCCAAAATACATTCTTGCCCTATACAACATCCAGAGTTCTGTCTGGAAAATTAAATCAGGAACAAGACTGCAAAACACTACGTCATACACAGCAAGTCTTACATCACAAGAGGCGCTGAACACAGCTGGAGTCACGATTGAACAATGCCGCAGGTAATTAGTTCCTTCTTGCCCCCATACCTCAATTACAGTTAACCCTTTGTTCCCCAGTAGTAGTTTGGTAAGCAAGGGGTTAAAACCTGTTGAGGCATGTGAGGAAGACAGGACTAGGCTAATTATCCAGCTACTTATTTATGTCAAGTGCCCCGCTGTTGTGTGTGTGGTACAATGACAAATGCAGAAGAAAGCCTCGACACGGGAAGGGATATGATAGGGAGACTGTGTGTCTTTTCACCACTGAATGTCACAGATACAAGTATGTTTAAACAGCACTTCACAAAACAAACACAAATAGAAGGGAACATACCGTCTTTGAGTCTAATTCGTGGTGAGGTTGAGCTAGGACCTTATCTACACTGGCCGCATCCGCAAACGTAACGAAGCCAAATCCCCTGGAAAACAAAACAAACAAAAACACAGAAATACATTAGGAGCTGACAGTGATGCGTTACACATGTTTGACTGGTAAGCTTGTTAACATAGCCATTCGATTCTATTATTGAATGCTACATGAACTTTGATATCTATAACAATTTCAATAACGTTGTCTTAGAAATATAGTGTGTCAAGGACAAAAGAGCATGGTAGGTTACACAAAAATGAAAATTCTGTCATCATTTAATGTTACTCAACCTCATGAGGTTCCAAACCTATTTGCCCTATGAGGAACAAAAAAAAATGTGTAGAATTACCTATGAGGAACAAAAAAAAATGTGTAGAATTACAGCTTCAGTCACCAGTCACTCTCATTGTAATGTTATGGGGGGGGGGGGTTGCAAATAAAAGTGAATGGTGACTGAAACTGTCAGTCCCTAACAATTCCTTTTGGTTGACAAAAAATTTCAGATAAACATCTGCATAATGTGTTACCTTAAAAAATACAGTCCGTCAAGGACACTTGAGGACTTTTCATGCCACCCTTAATCCTGGGTTAACGTATTTTTAAACCGTAGGTTAAGAAACGTTTCAAACTTGTAATTTTTAAGGTGTTCAGCAGCGCCTTTTAACCGTCCGTTTTAAAATTCTGCTAAATAAGTTTAGCAAAAGACAACCAATCATAAACTGCTTCGGCGCTTACCTCATTAAATATTCATATGCATTGTACAGTCGCAGAAACTTAAATCTGAATGTTTTAGGGAAACTAACAATGTATTTTTGCGGTACATTTCAGAAGATGTGTAGCAAACGGAGAGGATCTGTGTAACGACATTTCTACTGATATTTAAACAGGTCGCGTGCTCGTCGCGTGCTGTAAGCATCCTATCAACGTTTTAATCCTCATGAATATGCAAATAAAAACGCTAACGTACAGTAAGAAATCCCGCAATCTGACAGCGAATCATTAATTAATGTTACTAACCCAGGGTAAAGTATGAACGGTGTGAAACACGGAACCGCATTAAGCGCTCGGTTCATTAAAGATATTTGGTTTAACATGAAGACTCCCAAATCAATGCCAAACTGTATCCCATCCACAAACACACCGATCCAGCCTCCTCAACAGCGCATAGCATCCGAATAACAGCGCAAGGGCAAAATCGCAGGTTAATATCGCTTTGAATAAAAACCTCAACGTGTTAAGAGATTCAAAAAGAAAAAGAAAAACATTGTATTGTGTTTGTTTTGTTTTTTACCTGGAGCGTTTTGTCGTGGGATCTCTCATCACCATACATTCTCTGATTTCTCCAAATTTACTAAAATAGTCTCTAAGGCTGTCTGTGAAATAAAATAGAAAGAAAACAGCACACATGAGCCAAGCGTTCGTGCGTTACACACCAGTTTCTAAATTAAACGCCCCCCTGGATGTCTAACAGGGGTCGAATAGAGGACTTCAAATGACGGCACATATCCCGCACAGCGCGCGCCACGCTGGACACAATGAAACAAACACAACACAGCCCGACAAACGCGCGCAAATGACAGCAAACCATCGGTCTCTTACCTGGTGAAGTTTGCCAGCTGAGGCCACCGATAAACATTTTACTGTAAGGGGAAAACACAGCAGAAGTGAGTCCAGATGTCAGATCGGCCATTTTGACGTGTAGCTAGCGACAAAAAAGCAGAGCTAAACGAAGGCAAAGCAGAGCGGTGTGTGTTTACTGAGCCCCGGCGAGCTGTGCTCTCTAATATACATCAAACAAATGTGTAGTAGTTGTGTGCACCCGGAAGAGCGTTTTTAAAACATGCTCACTGGAGAAAACACACAAGGAAAAAAAAAAGTCAAGTGCTGTCAGGATTGGGATTGGCTTTGGCTTACCCCGGGTCGTGTTGCGAATCGTTAGGGCTTCCAGATGTGGCTTGGCTCCCGTCTCCCTCCATGGCTAACCCAACTATGACCAGTAACTAACACACACACTGTCAGAGCTAAGAGAATATTACTGAGCCGGGAATGTGAGCGTCACACGTGGGAACAGCTCTGCCTGGCTCCCTCCCCCTCCCGTCACCCACACGGGGAGGAGCGCAGAAGGGGCTCGTCACCTCACTCATTGCATTGACGTCATTAGCCTGGCCCCGCCCACCAGGGACTCAGCGCATGAGGATCGGATCGAACCGCGTCACTTTTATTATTATCTCATCACCGTAGACACACACAAACGTGGCGGATTCACATTATACACACGCAGAAATGAAAGAAGCGAATGTAAACAAAGCTGGAAAGTCTGTCTGGGTGATGCACTGATACACCTGAAGATCACACCCAAGATCCAGAGTAGAATTAGCAGCGCAGTGATTTTTTTTCTGCTAGATTTTTTTTTCATTGCAACCCAAGGATTGATTTATTTTTAATACTTCTCCCCAAAGAGAATTCATAACTTACCTTCTGTTTGTTTTGAGTTGCTCAAACATGTCCAAAAAGCAAGTAGGGCGTAAATTAATTTACAGACAGGCTTTTTTGATTAAATCAGTGGAGGATGTCACCCCCCCCCCAAATCTTCAGGGTTTAAAAAAAATGTTTTTCTTATTATGAACTAATTTGTAAACATGCCACATCACAATGATATAACATTACACAAAATAAAACATTTTTAAATTGTAAACAAAAATTATTGGAGTATGTTTTACACATTCATTGTGTTACTAGCTGTTGCTTTTCCCAGAATGCAAGTATGTTATCTATAAGGAGATTCAATCTAGCAACAATAAACTGCCTTAAACATAAGCATATCATAAATCAACTCCTGTAATTACATTCTCAAGTGTACATGCTAATATTATGTACGATTATTGTTTTACAATGCTGTGTACACTTATATATTGACTGTACAGAATACACCTCCTTCAGCAACACCCATCTGTCACGTTAAGATGTTAAACTGGAAATATCTGAGCTATTACCCACCGCCTGAGGGTCTTTGGACCCCTCGACTTCTGCAAAATGCAGTTTCACATATCAATTAATGGTCTTTAAAATGCACAGAAAGGATCTTGTGCTTATTATCCATGGAGAGGGGGAAGAGCGAAAAGGAAATAGACAGAGAGAGGGGCTCAATTAAGGCTGCCTGCTCAGTGGATTTTCAGTCATGCTACAGTGATTGCTGTTTATTTCCTGCAGCTCTGTTTGAGAGAGGCTCATCATTCTTCTTTTTTTGTTCTCTATACCTATACCAATTCATATTTCCTCTTCTCGCCTCTCATGCTAAAGATAGCTTCTGAACACCTGTCAGAACTCTTGAAGTAAAGAGCCCACATAAAGCCGGTGTCCAGAGGAGGGAGGCTGAGATGCTCTTGATTGGCAGGTGAACCCGCTGTCTCACCTCACTGCCTAGCGGGCAGCTTGTTGGTAAACTGACACACGGGTACCTGTGGGGCACAACCCAGAAAACGAAACATCTCTCTCCCCTCTCAGTTTATACTCTCTTGGGCTTTGAGCAAGACAAGACCACCTTTTTTTAAAAAGACAAAAATAAACAACGTGTCAAAGATACTATTATTTTCCATGTAAAGACAAATACATTGCTAATTCTAATAAGTATTAATAATAATCATTATCAGCTGAAATAGAGCTCCCTTCTGCTCTTAGTCTGAAATGTCATTTCTGTTAAGTTCAAATATGCATCATCACCACCGCCGTTCTATTTCATCGTAATTCAATACGCAATTACATTTCTGATAGGCTTTGGCAGAACATTTAACAGGTTATTTAAATGACATAATTTCATAATAGGATTTGATAAGTATAATGCTGGGAAAAACAGTTTATTCAGCACTGTTGCCATTCGTTTTGAAAGAAAGTACAAAATAACATTTCATCTGACCACCTGAAAGCATGTTGTGTTTTATGCCTTGGCTGTTCTCTGGCATTACGATGAGGCGCTACGCCAGATCTTCACAAATGGGCCGTCAAAGGGGGGCTGTTTTTAGAATCATGGCTCATTGAGATTTGGCATAATTGAACAGGAAATTACTGTTCGGAGCAAGGTTTTAAATATCTACATGATGTCCCGAGTGTTTCATAGCATATAAGCCTTAAAGAGCATTTAGGGATATGTTTATTGTGAGGCCAAGTGTTTGCTGGTTCATTAAAGAACACTGCGGACCTCATTAGACCTTTTATTAGCATATCATTTACTTGTTAGAACTGTATTACCAGTTGCAGAATTAGCTCAAAACATTTTTGACACCTTTAATTGTATGATCGCATAAAAACAAATCTATTCATGTACATTTCGCCACATAGATCAGCCATAAATCATCTACATAATAAATACACCGCTGCCATGAGACGAGGCATCAGTTTCATACGCTTATGAATTTTACCATTCACCATATACATATTCATGTTGCTCGTGACATAAACAGAGACACGGCTGTCGGGTTTGATGAAATGAAATTGAAATGCAACTTTAAAAGAAACACACATCAAGAGGATATTTAAATATACACATTTGCATTCGCCGGTTTTGAAGGCACGCTTTATTAATGCCGCAACCCTTGCCATTATTAAGTTAAATCTAATGTCTCTAGAAATCCATTAAGTCTTCAAAAACAGCGGAGAAAGACGTCTGAACTGAAGACCCTTATTAAAGACTAGACTAAGTGCACAACACAGATCTGTCCAATTAGAGCCTGTGCATTTTGCAATTAGAGAGAAAAATGTAATGTGCCAAACATTGCCTAAAATGGCCAATTTGACAAAGGAGTTAGAAAATATCTGCTCTGATCTTTAAATGGATACTTAGAGAGATAATACTTCATGTTTAAGAAACAGTTTTAATGGAGGTTGAAATAATGAAGAATGCAGTCTCATCACGTTGTCGCTTTTCAAAGCAGCGTTCCGGTTCTTAGAAATGATTATAAAAGTTCTTTAGTTTGATACATTTTTGAAACCCAGAACGATCACTATTCAAATCTGAAGAACTATGCAAAATGTCTTGCCATCATGGCACTAAAAAAAATCCTTGTTTTGTCATCCTGAAGAGTATAAATATATCCACTATGTAACATGGCAACCCTTTCTTGCCACTGTGAAGAATATATATTTTATAGAAGTATTTTTTTTTTTAGAGGGAACATAAAATGAAAATAACCTACAGAGACAACCCAATTTATGGTTGTTCATTTCTAATTGGCTGGTCCACTACTTCTTCTTTCTGTTTTCATTTATAAATGAGTTAATTACTTCATTGGATGATTTTAAATGTGATTTTCTTTTCAAATATCTGAGAATTACATTTACCTCATTGATTGAGTTTAAATTTGAACTTTGCATTTTAAAGCATTTCTTTTGTTAAGCATTTATAACTAAAACCGTTCTGAAATCAACTATCAAGTGATAGTAGTTTACCTTTCATAAATTTGTAATATATTGTGTGGATTAAAAAACTGTTTCTTACTATAAATCACACATTTAACTCAAAAAGCCTCAAATGATTAAAATCACTAAGACTAATTGGGAAAAGGGTGAATTAAAATGCCATTTTGTCCTTTGAAGCAAATCAAATCGGTCTCAAAAGACTCAAGAATCAATGGAATCAATGCAGAGATTATCAGTCGCGTTAGTGACATGGTCAGTATGTGAATTTCAAATAAATCAATAGTCCTGTCACATCATCACTAAATGAGCATTGATCACTTCCTCAATCACATTATCTGATGTGCATTATCCTGTTTCTTATCACATCCAAACATCCATTTCTGTTTTATTTCCCTGCACAGATTGCTCCACAGACAACATTTGGCTGTTGCTTTAATTACAGAAATGCCGGTTCGCCGAATCTGTCACATTTTCACGAGCCCAATATAGCATTTGAGCTATTGTGCCCCTGTTGGCATTATGAGATGCCCACAGCTAATGCTCCGACAGCACCATTTAGGCCATGTGTGATTCACTATATTCAAATTCAAATCTGGATCTTTCCTGCTTTATCCACACCTGTACACATCAAGGAATGTTACAAAAAAGGCCATTCAGAAAAGATGTTAGCGCTCATTCTAATGATCTGCCATCAAAGTTATTGGCACAGGCTACAAAGCAGACGCTCCATTCATCAAGCGCTCGAGAAGCTACGCACAAACAGAGTTCACATCAGTGCCGAGCAGATGGTGTCAGTGTAAGGAGAGCTGCTGAGGGCCCTTTACACGCTTTTATGTGAACCTTCAGTTACTTAACTCGATGTCACTAAGTGTCTGTCCTTTTGTCACATGTCACTGTTCCTCGCAGATTCTGTTGAAGATGCCAGAGACCAAAAGTCATAATTCGCTTTGTGTCACATGGCTGAAGCTAGTTTAACAGTCATGCGGCAAGCATAATCTAAAAACGATTATTAGGAAGCTTTTTCTCAGCATTAAAGAAGAATTGTTTTAACATAATGTGGCAGGGGATTTTGATTTTGATGCTCTGCATTTGAGACTAATTTGAGGATTTGGATATGCGCATTTTCTATTTTTGATCAACAAACAGTGTCCCCAAAAATATTGAAATGAAATGCAGTAAGTATCAAACTAACTGACATCTGCAAAAAGTTCACACTTTGTTTTAAGATCCAATTCCCGCTACTGACAATGACTTTTGCTCCTAATTGTCTGCTTATTCATAGTTAGTAAGGTATTTGTCAAGTTTAGTTATAGGGTAGGATTAAGGGATCTAAAACATGCAAAATAAGGCATTAATATGTGCTTTATAAGTACTAATAAACAGCCAATATGCTAGTAGCATGCGAGCTAGTTAAGAGTGGCAATTGGTCCTTAAAATAAAGTGTTGCCTACAAAAATGCATGCTTTTCAAGAACTAACTGCATGTTTTTAAGCTTGTGGGAAAAAAACATTAAATAACTTAAATATAACCTTTCTGTGGACCTTTTTTTGCCTGAAAAGTGTTTTATTTCAAATAAATGATGCTTGGATTGATATTTTTCTATATCAAGCAATGACCTTCATGTTTTGACTGTGATTTGAATACTTTTAGAGCCACTGAATCTGTTCAAAAGGTGTTTAAAAAGCCTAAAAAGCACAGATATCAATGCTCGGTGTGTTTTAAAATCAATTTGTTCCTTAGACTGTATTAATGAAAGGATAAATCAGCCTTAAGCCTTGATGGTCAGGTATCAGATTACTTTGAAACGCTTCAGAATCGCCCTTGTGGAGAAAGTCTCGATTATTCCGTCTCAGAAGGCTGGGATCTCGGTTACGGTTTTCAACAGAAGACAGAAACATTCGGCTTCATAATGGACGTAATAAAGAAAAGTGTCCTTGGTGGCCACAGAATGGACTACAGCCTCTGCCCGTTCATTACTGAAAATGAGAAGGGAGGTGAGATACGAAAATTTAAGTGTAATTTTGTCGTGCCTGAGCAGAACAATCGAATAAGAAATGTGTTGATGTTAAACGGCCCCTCAGGAGACAATAACATTCATTTAATTCCAGCACTGCCGTACTGTGTAACATTGGTATGACAGAAGACGTCTGAATATTCATTGTGTTCGCACAGTTTTCAAAGATTTAAGGGTCTCGGCTGTCTGGCGGCAGAAAGCGAGACAAGGGTGACCTCGGATAATTACCACTGTCCAGTGATGAGCTAAAAAGCACAGCCTTACAAGACGTCTGAATAAAGGTTGTGTGTGCTTGAGTGCCTTCATTAGATTCATCTCGGCTTGTGCGAGCGCACGCATTACCACTAGTTGACGGAGATCAGACAGACAAAAAGCTCATCTAAGTGCCCTGTAATGGAGATGGTCCTGACACTCCAGAAGTTGATGATCTCATTGAGCAAAAAAAAAAAAAGGATTCAGGATTAGCTGAAATATCAAACTCCAGCTCCATCTAATGGTCATGTTATCAAATCACATCAGCATAAGTTAATGCATCAACTAACATTTACAAATGAGACCTTAATATGAAGTGAAGTGTTACCCAAATATCATAACATACCTTAAACCAGTGATTCCCAACCACGCTACATGGGAAGATTTCAGTTTTGTTTAGCTTAACCTGTAAAACAGAAATCATGAGTTGTTACAGTTGTAAAATAAGTTCCGCTCATTGTGATCTTTCCCAAAATACACTCTAATGAGGTAGTATTTTCATTTGTATTAATATTATTGTCTTGTGGAAATTGTGTTTCAGTATGGTGGTTTAAATTGGAATAAATGTTAAAAAATGTCTATGATAGTTTGTATCTTGAACTAAGGTTTACGGTAACACCAGTATGTTTTACTAATTGGCTGTTACATCAATCATAACATGATTTATTCAGCCAGTTTATATTGTGATGAATAATCTTAATGTTTTGGGCTTTTGAATAGCAATATCTTGCAATCACAGCTATAAAAAAAAACAAAAAAACATTCCAGTTTGACAGAAATGTACAGAAAGAGAAACCTGAAGCAAGCTTTCTATTGTCAGCCCATTCGTTTTGCTGACAAATACACCAAAGTTATAATTTTAGCACATTATTGCCAGATCCACTACCTTGTTTCTCACCGGATAATTTATTGTGGCATAATCTGTAAATTTTATTCTGTGTCTAAATGGCAGTGCAGCCATCAGTGAGTAATAAATGCACTCTGGGGCTTCTCGAGTTTAAACCTCAAACAAGCCAGTTGGCTGATTACAAGGCATATGTTTCCATTTTTACTCTGTGCATTTTGCGCATGCAGGGAGAGTTATGATTTAGCAAGTCCAAATTGAATAGAATTACAGCACTGGGAGAATAACTATATTTTCATTATGGAGTCTAGACATGTGTGCTTGACTTGGTGGTCTGCAACAGCATGAAAACCCAGAGATGTGGTCTCACCTACATATCGGACAATATTAAAATTCACCTTAATGTGATGCTGATGGACAATTTCATGACACTTCATAACCGAAGATAAAAACTCATATCAGCCAATAAATTTAATTCAAAAGCAATTAAGCAACTGTGATTTTAAACAGACCCGAAAGAGTTTTCATTTGAACACCCTCTGAAATCATCAGGGATTTGCCCACAATATGCTCATTTCTCTGCTTCAAGCAAAAGACCTTCTCATGAGTTAACTAGATGACTCCACTTTAGATTCCAAGCAAATAAAAGAGTCATTCGTCAAGAAAGGCTGCAGAATTAGGATGGATAAAAGCAGTCTCTTATTTAGAAGTGTTTACACTGGCACGTCTCAGAGAATATCCTTTCTCTTGGAAACGTCATTGTTGGGATTACAGAGCTCAGACACGAGCTCAGCCTTGAAGAGTGGAAGCCTGATCATAAAATGGTCTTTAACTCCCTCTAGAGGTTATGAGCTAGAACTACTATCAAGTAGAAATGAGCATTTATGTTTTTGATAGAAGCCCTTTATGTCCACCAAAGCTTATACTTATACTCAAAATACATTATACTCTGAAACATTACAATGTAAAACGACTATTTTAATAAAGAAATGAATTCCAGCGATAGCATAAAGTTCAGTGTCACATGACCCTTCAGAAATCAGTCCAATGTTTATTTGGTGCTCGAAAAACATTAACAATGCTCGGTTGTCTTATTTATGATTCTTATACGAACAGAAAGTTAAAAAGAACAGCAGGATATTTTAATACCAATGTATAAGTCATCCCTGGAATTTGACCGTTTTTACGCATCCTTGTTGAAAAAAATTACACACATATACATATACATATATATACATATATATATATATATATATATATATATATATATATATATATATGTATATATATATATATATATATATAAACTGACCCCAGAGGTTTGAATAGATAGAAGGTATAGATAATTAAAATATAAATAGTAAATCTCTAGGTATTTTTATACTGTCCTTTAAGGACAAATGTTGCTTAGATTAACACGTCTTTACCTTTAGACTTCAAACGTTTGATTGGTACAGTGTATTACAAGTCACAATGATTTAAAAACTCAAATACGACATGGAATGTTTTTAATAACTTTATTTTCTTTTTTCAATATATCTGTACAACCAAAGAATCAAACCTTGTAATAAGTCTGGCAGAAACTGACCTGTACATGTCTATGCAGAACTTCTTACACTCATTTAAATAATCAAATGATTAATTATCTAGCTAAGCAAACATTTCAAACCATTCCTACCAACAGAGAACAAATGAGCAGATTTCGCAAGGTGGGGTGAAGGTGGAAAAAAAGTTCCCTTTTGTTTCCTACACTCGCTCCAGTGTTTTTACAAAAGTACAGTGAGACATCTTATATATACACACACACACCTGGACAATTCTAAAGTAGCGTGATTTTTCATTACAGGAGAGCGGTAGGAACATACAGGAGGACACATTTGAACTGGTGGTAGGAGGCCGTGTCAGTCAAGATATGAGCGTATGCAAAGAGTAATTTGACGATCAATACAAAAACCGTAAAACAAACAGACCTAAAGACAGAACAATGAAACGTTTCGGCTCTGAGGTCGGTGTGGTTCCTTATTTATTCACCTGCTGCAGTGCAGGCAGGCCTATAATGGGCCGCGCACGTTCACACAGGTCAGGTAACGTTACATCAATTCCTGAAAGAATAGGACTAATAATTCTCCTCAAACACAGAAAGGTATGAAATGAAAAGCTCATACCTGAGGTGAAAGCAGGACTGTATAGAAACAAGAGCTCGTGAAGGAAATATTGCAGAAAAACTTAGTAGCATAGTGGAAAACCGTGTAGAGACACTCACAGATAACTAAAGTCGACATTACTTTCCGACGCCGTCAGTTTTCATATAGCCTACTTAGCGCTATATACTACAACTAAAGTCAGCAGTGTGTATTATAGCTTCAAAATAAAAGTGTAAAAAATATATATTTTCTATTGTTATCCAGATTTTTTCTGGTTAAGCCAAATACATGCCGTAGCAGGGAGCTTTTAGTTTATTTTTCTTCACGCGGTGGAAAGTTCATCAAGGGCTTTAGAGGCTAACAACTGCAGTGCCAACAGTCAAAAAACCCACAATGCCAAGCTAAAAGCCTGGAAATGTCTCCTGCAAGGACGACCTTAGACATTCTGGAGTCCAACAACATTAGATTAGCAACAATTCAGCAGCAGAAAAAGGGACCAGCCTTGGGACCGAAAGAGCATGATTAATGATAAGATACAAACAAAGGTAATATTAATCTCTGTGCCATTACTCTTTCAGAAATTATATAGTAATAAAGCAGACCTAAATGACATCCCATGTAAAACCAACATAAAAAAAGAGCAATGGATAAGGCTTACAGCTTTTTATCTTCTCCAAGAACGGTTTGTGTATTGACAGCTTCTCCTAGTAGCCAACTGGGTGGGTTGCTGGGATTGGACACGGTGTACCATGTTATTTACAGAATAGAAAGAGACATTAATGGCAACGGGTCTATTAGATGTGACGTTATTGCGAGACTGATATTGAGTGAGACAAAAGCAAGCAGCCCATTACCCAGATGATAATGTGACATGTGAATCGACGTGCTTTAGAGCAAAATTACATGCATACAAAAACACACAGACCCACTGAATGCAGTTCATCCACCCAGAATAGTAGTGCCCTGCTGTCCCGTCACGCAGTAGTGTTCTGGTTTTTGTAGTCATTCATTTAGTGTCCCCATAGGTCAGAATTTGGCGTAAAGGACAGCCTTTTGTCTTCGGTAGCAGCACCATTTGAACTCTAGTGTCGCTCTAGGACTGAGGACTCAGAATAGTCTTTTCTAGAAAGGTCCAGAGGTCAGGAGGGCACAGACGTCTCCTGGATCAACAGACTGTAATCGGTGAAGTAAATGAAGTGACTCTCGGTGTCTGGCCCATCTGAGTCCTAAAGATCCAAAGTGTGGTGAAGAGGGAGGTCATGGAATGGGCTGCGTATCACCAAAGGCCACACTGTTGTACAGACAGACATGGATGACATGGAGCTGTGGTTGTTTATTCCTTGCTGAACTGTACCCAGATCAGCTTTCCAAAACTCTTCCGACTGGATGAAGCCGTGATAATGTAAATGCAATCATGATGTCTCAAGTCCCAAGATTACATCAGCAGCAACAACGCAGAGTCTTAACTGCACCACAGCATGAAAATCCACCATTTTTTGTGCTGGAAGGAGTCTGATCGGACGGAAAGCATGATTAACCTTTATTTAGTTACAATATTTAAATTTACAAGATCACAGAGTCAAGAAAACTTCAGTCCTAATTAGTTGTTCGGATGCTTGACTCTTCATTTTTTTTTTCTTTCATACAGTACATCGATATCTTACGCAAGGGGATAGAAAAGAAAAAAGAAAATAGAAAAAGGCAGGATGGAGAGGACAGCAAACCAAAAAAGAAACTCTCGGAGCCAGTGATGCGCACTTCAGGTAGGAGGTGGTGGAGGACACGATGGGGTGAGGAGGACAGAACCTGCAGATATTCATGATGAGTGGTGATTAAGGGGCAGGTGGGCCATGAGGTGAGTGAGGAGAGGAGGGCGAGGGAGCTCTGGAGGATCAGAAACTGTCCACCCAAGTGCCATAACCTCGCTCTGCCAAAGTGCGGTTGAGCAGGACCAGCTAAAAAAAAAAAGAAATACCAAGTAGCATCATCTTATTCATGCTACTCATTATCAAAGACACTAAGGTGAGGTATGTTAGCATCCACGCTTCTATAGGTATATAATGAAGGTATACAAGCATCCACACCAACACACAAAAAAGACAGTTCTGTCAACTTTAAATGCTTACGCTCTTAAAAGCCAAATTAATTCTTAATGTCAACATGTTCAATCATCAGCTAGAACAAATAATTTATCATATGATTCCAGTGATATTGTTTCTCTGTGCCATTATTGTTCAAATTATGGTGTGGACTCTGCTATTCTTTTACATTTATAATGATTTTAAAACCACATCTGTATACTTTATCATTATAGTTATCCTCCTTGGTGTGAACAAGTTTTAAAAATGTCAGAATATTCAGTTCTGAATTAAACATTTCTTAAAATGCTATGAAAAAAATTTACAAATAAATCTCACTAATAATTTAAACCTAATCAAATAATTTTACCTCCTCTCCCACCATGTTCCACATGTGTACTAAGGGAAGTCCTGTATTATTGTCGTAGTTGGTGACCTATATGACAAAATGGCCCATTAAATTCTGTAAACATCAGCATAAATGTCATCCATTAATGAATGATTTAAAGACCCACTTGTGCCAGCAATGGAACCCCTCTTGTCATCTCTTCCAGTGCAGAATTGGCCTCCGCTGAGAACCGATCCTCTCCTAATGAAGACGTCAACAACAGTGAGATCCAGCAAAAGATAAAAGATTTAACTTCAATTTTAAAATAAAGGCAAACCTGGAAGTGGGGCAATGTTATCTAACAACACTTCTGTTCCTTGGAACGGTACTGTCACAAAGTCCGACCTGAAAATCAAAATTCAGTGAGTCCACAGCACAAGACTATGATAAGAACAACAAATGCAAAAATTATTTCTATATATTTAAAAAAAACATCATCATGGGTGACAACTGCCCCCCCCCCTTTATATAAAGTACTTTACAGAACAGTATGGAAACTTTTATTAATGAATAAAAAAGGCAGGAAAAAACCTGATCTGTCGAAGGGTGTCAATCTTGACTCTATCATAGCCACCATAATCAACATATCGGATTTCCACTTCGGTTGAATCTTTGTAGAAGGAGATGACCTGCGCTCGCCACCAGGCTCCATCTACAGCTGGGGCTGCACAAATCACTCCAACTGAAAAAGAGATGAGAGAGAAAATAAGTCATTTTCTGCAGAAAGAGAAACGTAAAAGTGAGAAAAAGGGGACCATCATACCTTCAACAGGCGATGGCAAGGGGGGCGTCCCTGGCTGTGAATAGCACAGGAACATCTGCTGGTCCAGACTGCGCAGGGCGTGATATGTAGGGTGAGTGTGCTGCTGGACAAACAGGTGACCGGCTGATACAATGTTCACCACGATCACCTCGACCGTCACCCCATTGGGCAACAAAAGCTGTAACAGACAGATCCAATGAAGCACAATGTTAAAATGCCAAAAGTCTTGAACTCTGCAGTTTAAATCATTTAGGACAGAACTACATGTTTGGGTTAATGTTTGACAAAAATAAAAAAATCCCTGAGAGAAAGTCAGAACCCTGCTTTAGGGTAGGGCAGCGGTTCTCAATTCCACGGGTCTGCACGTTTTGTATGTTTCTCTTAGCACTTCAGACGTTTGTTCTATTCGAACGTAAGTGCCCTGCGAAGTGGACATCACAGGATATTCCGCCATGATTCCAGTTGGAAGCAAACGTATATGTTCCATTCAAAGTGCATTGAAGTGTGAGAGACGTGAATTTAAATTGTATTTATTTACAGAGGAATATGATGTCACAGTTGTCCGTGTGTAAAGACGCTGCGCAGCACAAATCTGTGAATGAATGTTCCGAAGTGAGGTAAACCTCAACCGATTTCCCCTGCTCGGGGAGTAGGGAGCAATGTACAATGGGAACGCAGTTCATGCACGGAGCTCACTACTAAAGAGCAGATTATCTGAATCAGGTGTGTTAACAAAGAGACACATGCAAAATATACAGAGCTGGGGGGCGCGAGGACTGGAATTGAGAACCGCTGGGTTAGGGACACACCAAACTGTCGCCAAAGAACTAGTTCTGAAGAAAGCCAACTGTGGAGCTTCACATCACCTGCATAGTTGCACTAAAGCACACCGGACAGACTACAGCCGACAGCCAACTAGCATCTATGCTTGCATGAGAGAACATAACTGTTCCACACCAGCAGATGGCAGTAATCTGCATTCAAACAGGAAGAGCTAGAACTGTGGCTATACAAGCAATGTAGCTTTCGATCATGTCTGCTAAGCTGCAAATGGCACTAGGCATTGTCAATCCTTGATCATCATCATCTTGTGAATAAAAAAAGAAACTCATAGAATGACAGATGTGTGCATTTACTCTTTACTCCATCATTGGTTGCTTTCATCAGTTTTTTCTTGTGTGCTCATTTGCTAAGATGAATAGCCGGTCGGAATTCTCTCGTAAATGAGCTCAGTCACCAATTTGACATAAGGAATTGAGCAAAAAAACAGCCGACTAGAGCCAACCATTTGGAACCTAAAAAAATAAAAAGGTAGACCGACACTCAAAAACCATCTGACATTTCTCGAACGTCAGCTTGGTGTGTCCTGGCTTTAGATGGTAGCTGCCCATGTAACTGCAGGAGCAGGAGATGGGGGACAATCTTACCCAGGAAGTCATGGGCAGAGAGGGCAGCGTTAGCGGTGGGGCGTACAAGTTTGTCAGGTCCAGGTCTTTGAACTTCTTCCCAATCAAGGCCAGCGCCTTATCGACCTGCTGCTGGGCTCCTAAGAAACAAACAAAACAACAAAAACATTAAATTCAAGAAGGCCATGGAATATGTGCATGCGTTCACACAACTCGTAAAGGTCCCGTAAAGACATGTGACATCAGTATGTGACGTGTAATGTACGAGTTGAAAACGCTAGGCACATTAACTTTCACTTAAACTGGCGAACGATCTCAGCGCCGGCGTGGAAAGTGAGGAACTAACTGATCTCTGCTTCATTACAGTTTGCAAATTTTTTCGCTGCAAACGTTGATCTTCCTTCAAAACACTCTTTTGGTAAAAGAGTCACATGATAACGTGCATCATCACTACGACACTGCATTATTTCTGGCTTTTGTTCACACATTGCTTGTTCCAGGACTGAACCCGGCAATGTTACTAGGTCCCCGACCAGAGATCAATCCCGGAATCAATCCCAGGACATGTTTGATTTCAAACAGAAGACGACCCGTCAATGTCCCGGTTCCAACGTGCAGTGTGAAAGGGGCTATAGAGACTCACTTACCCTCTATATGGCAGATCTGAAACTCTTGAGTGTAAGGCAGGGTTGAAATGTAGATCTTAGCACCAGAGCTCTGCTTCAGGAAGCTCACGTATCGCCCTTGTTTGCCGATTAGCCGTCCCACTAGATGCTACAAAATCAGAGGAGAACCACAGATATCAAAGCAAGTTTGAATTTATTCATACAAAAGGTAAGAAAGCTGAAACAATGACAAAATCTGCTGTGCTTTGACATTCAGATAAAGATCTGTTAACCAACATGCATGAGTTTTCCTTAAAAACTGCTAAAATCCTTTAAGAAAAACTTTTGATTGATCGCTGTAGTAGTAAATGTGAAGAAGAATTAAGCATTTAAAAGGATCGTACCTTTGGCACCTCAATCTCCCACACCGTCATCTCAGAGCTCTGTGATTGACAGGTCTGGCTGCCACTCGGCTGGCTGTCTCCCGCCCCCAAGGTCGAACAGCTGTCCACTGAATCCATGCTATTCACATCTGAACCTGTTTGGGGGAGAGAGAGAGAGAGAGAGAGAGAGTCAAATGTGTCAATTTATAAACCATTTCATTGTCAAATTGAATAAAAACCAACCAACGCCATCTATTTAACAATAATCTGCTTTAAGATTAATGTAAACGTAATAATTTGTTATAAATAAAATACACATTCATAAAAAGCTAAAATATAATAATCTAAATAAAAAATGCCTGGCAACGGAATAAACATTCCCAGCAACTAATCTCAAGATATTGTGCATATGGTAAAAAAATCTAATACATTGTCTATATGTGTGTTTGTGTTTGTGTGTGAGTGTGTGTGTGTAGACACGCACAAAAATACACAAAAAAAAAGATCAAATAAAACTGAAATTTATTGAAAAAAAAAAGTCTGTTAGAATAATAAATAAAATCAATCACCTGCAACTACTCCCAAAATGTTCTGGACATCATAAAAACTATAGTCAGCGTAGTTGAAAAAGAAGGGCATCCATTCCACACACGCTACAGATAACATCACTGCAACTTATATCTATGACTTTTAGGGGGTCCAAACAGACCATTCTTTAACAGACGTTCAAACGCAAATGCCTGCTTTACCAGGTGATCACTGTTTGCTAAGCAACCATGGAGTAACAATAACAAACAAAACTAATACAGCTGAGAAGGACCAATGACAAACAAATCAAGCAGCCTCTTCCCTCAGGACGAGAAGCATTGCCAACATTGTTCTCGACTCATACAAGTGCTCTTCTGTTTACTGACACTTTCTACTACTTGACAGTGTCAATAATTGCCCATTTACTTGGTTTTAACTAAACAAAAGCAAGCATCAAGGTTGCGTTACATTTTCTCTCTTTTTTTTTAAGTGAGGATGGGCTGAGGCACTAGCTGCTTCCAGTCTTCACACCCTTTTTAGGTCACATTAAGAAGTGTGACTCCTGGGGTGCTTCCTGTCATCAAATCAACAGAGAAATACCAAGTCTGTCTTAAAAAAAAAAAATCTGCAAATGGTGAGTGTGCCAGTATCACCACATTCTAGTGAAAACACCTGCTGGCTAACTAATAACAGATTTACCCTGGCCATTTCCAACACATGCTAGTAAGCAGGGGGAGTTAAAAAAGCAAGATGGCTCTGATATCCATGTAAGGAAGTTGCTGTAGTAGGGAGCGGTAAAAACAGCCATGCACATGCAGTTGTGCTCATGTAACATACACTGTTTGGGAATTTGAGCATCTGAGGTTTCCAAAGAGTCTATTCACATTTTGAGAGGTAACCTTGACTCAGGCCTTTTGTACTACTACATCTGGACAAATGACAAGAGGACGACTGACTTGGATTTAGACAAAAAAACAAAGCGAACTGAAACAGCATGTATGTTAGTAAACTATCACAGACCTTTGCACCTTCATTTTGGATGAAAACTTTTGCTGAAATTACCTTTACGCTAGATCTACACCAGCAAAACATTTGGCTTGATGCAAAGCATGAATTATGTAGGGAAAAAGCAGATCTAGAGTGATTTTATCAACAATGAGCATACCGCAACCCACACTTTTAAGTGGACCACAATCAAACAACCTACCGAGATTGAGTTAATGTTTTCAAGTGTTCAAAACTGCAAGATGCTCGAGACCAATGAAATGGACTGAATTCACACTATTCACAGTTCACACTTCCTTTACTCTCCTTCAATATAATTTCAAATCTGTTTTGATTGTATTTCTCCTACAACACTACAGTTCTGGGGCCTCAGTTATAACTGCTGTGCAAGCACAAAACCTGCCCTGAAAGAGGCATACAGCACTTCCCACGCAAAAAAACTTGACGGGAAAATTTGAGCACCTGCACGCAAATTCTTACCCATGAATAATGACTTTTTTTTCCTGTAGAGAGAAAAGTAATGAAGTAAACAATGATTTTATGTTATGATAACATTTTTAGTGAGAACAATGATCAATGATGTGCAGTTACTTTGATATTGTGGCAGACACTGCTGGGTTCTTACTGTACAAACACAGCTGCATGGAGATGTTGATGTCTTATGAAGGCATCTCCACAACATTACAAAAAATACCAATGTATTTGGATACAACTTGAAGAAAATGGTAAGATTTGGTTTCCTTTTTAAAAGACGTCAGCAATGCGCAAAATCAGAATTATATTTACACTGAAATAAATATAGGCTTATATTTTTCCACTAAAAATAACTAAAAGATGATCACCTTAACTGCAATTGCAACTGTAATTTAATTTGAATTTTTAATAACAAATTTTATTTGGCCAGTGCAAATGAATGAGACCAACTCCATTAAAAATAACTATTTTAAACCGTATTTATGGATATTTTGATATTTATTCTAATATATTGGATATTTTATGATTTTTAGAAATAAAAATTTGTGTGCATGGCACAAACGGCATTTATAGTCCGTATCTCATATTTCCTTAATGTCTTGTTCCTTTGACGGTGTTAAACATGGGTGTCATGTGGATGGGAATATGCACAGAAATGGTATGCAGATGAGTTTATGCATAGTAAAACTAGGCGTTGTCAGCTCCATATATGGTGATTCCAGGGAGGAGTCGGGGTGGAAATCTTCCCCTGACTGGGATTTATAAAGGGATTTTTTGTGCAGGTTCTGGCATAAATCTAGCTGTTGTGCCTATGTACACTTTTAGGATAAACTCTACAAGTGTTTTATAAATGAGAACCCTGGTTCGTTTAGTGAAAGACAAGGGGGTCAAAACAATTAAACCCTACTGACTTTAATAATATGAACAAAGTGCCTTTTTATATATATGTGCGTTCCACAGATGAGAAAAAGGTTAATGGATAAGTGAAAGTGACCCATACTCAGAATTCGTGCTCTGCTTTTAACCCATCCAAAGTGCACACACACAGCAGTGAACACACACACACACACCGTGAACACACACCTGGAGCAGTGGGCAGCCATTTATGCTGCGGCGCCCGGGGAGCAGTTGGGGGTTCGGTGCCTTGCTCAAGGGCACCTAAGTCGTGGTATTGAAGGTGGAGAGAGCACTGTACATGCACTCCCCCCACCTACAATTCCTGCCGTCCCGAGACTCGAACTCTCAACCCTTTGATTGAGAGTCTGACACTAACCATTAGGCCACGGCTTCCCCAAAAAGTTACTCATTAAAATGACAAAGTTTCTGATTGTGCACACTTAGTAGTGTGCAGGATTTCTATTTTTGTTCTTAACCAACATCCCTATGATTAATTCAGGTGTGCGAAGGCACTATATTTTTGGGATACAAAGAAGAAAGTAAAACGGGTTCAGAGTGACTTCAGGGAGAAAAAAATGACAGAAACGTCATTATGTCAACTATACATTTAAGTCTTTTTGTTAAATTTTTATTAACTGTAACTCACCTCCTGATTGGTCAGCTTCTACCTCACTAGCGGCCCCATTCCTAAAGCCTGTTCCATTCAGCCGTGCTGCCTCACAAACCGTAGCCACGTTTTCTGCTGTAAGCGGAGACTCCTGAGGGGCAATTAGAGAAAGACTCTCCTGTAGTCCATCTCCTTGACCCTCAGAGGCCCTACAAGTCCCTGAAATTTGAATGAGGTCCTCTTTACTCTCAGACACGTTCGAGGACAACCCTGTGCTGTGGAGATCCTCGCTGCTGATTCCATCCTCGGACTGGCACGTGCTACATCCTGAGTCTTCCACCAGAGTTTCCTCTGCCTGCAGCTTGGCCAGAACTGGCGTGGACTCCAACTGTTCCTCAGACGGCACAGTCAACGAGACTCCTTCCTTCTCATTCTCTGGCATCTTCCAGAGTGAAGGCTGCAGACAACCGTTGATGATGTCTTCCGCTATCTGCACCGCCCGCGACTCTGCGCTTTCCACACTCTCTGGAGGTATATGCGACTCCACTTCCTTACCATTTACAGCTGGCATGCTGCTGTCGGACACTTCAGAGCCCTTGATGTACCGGGACTCACAGCTGCTGACCGCCATGACCTCCTGGGTGGCTGCCGAGATGACTTCAGTGATCAGCCCTGCCGCGAGACGCTGGAGCTCCTGCATGTCTGGACTGGTCTCAGCTGGCAATCCCAGGTCTCCGTTTTCATGGTGCCAAGCCTCTGTGGAGCCTTCTGAAAGGGGTGTGCTGGTGGAGTTAGGGAACGGGGTCAGGGTTAGTGGCGTTTTTAGGATGCAGGTCTCCAGCAAGACACCCTCGCTCTCTGTTGAAGATATAGCAGAGGGCAGCTCATCTTTTAAAAGGTCAGTCGGGATATTCTGAGTGCAAGTTGGTGCTGAGGTTTCAGTGGCCACTTCTCCCTCAGGTTCAGGTCGCTCTGCTTTGGCTAGCTCTGCGGGACGCTGCTTAGTTAGTGGTTGGTTTTCGACCTGCTTCTTGATTGACGGTAAATGGCTTGAGGGTTTGTTGCCAATGCTGGCCTCTGGTCCTTTGTTACAAGTGCTCTCTTCCACTGTTTTTGTTGGGGTTGAAGATGACACCGGAGTTGTCGTCTCTGGGTGGCTTTGTGCGGGGATGGATTTTGTACTGCTCTGAGGAGCGCTTAGCTGTCCACTGGCCAACACAACTGGAGGGGCGCCAAGAGCCTCCCCCGCAGTGGCTTTTAGCACTGGCGTGTGTATCTCCGCTACAACTTCCTGCTCAACAGGTCTGTGGTCTTTGGCCTTGACTTTGTCTCGGCTGGTTCTGCGGTGTACACCACTGGCCGTGGAGCAGCTCTTTTCGACCACCCCATTGCTGCCTTCACCAGAGGAGGTTAGCAAGCCCATAACCGACCCCTCTTCACTGTCGTGGCTGGTGGTTCGCTCTTTCTTCCGGGAGATGTACCACCACCAGCCTATGAGCGCCAGCACTCCAGGAAGCGTATACGGAACAAAGGACCGGAACCTCAGTGGCATCTCCTCTAGACCCTAGCAGCTACACCTGCAGATCAACACAAGGAAAAATATTTGATAAACCGTGTCAAAGTAAAATGAAACAAAGGAAATTATGGTGACCGGTTGCACTATAAAGGACAAACAATAAACCTGACACAGACATTAAGCTTAACAATTCGGTCTTGTTCCCATAGTTTATATATCTATTTACATTTAGCAGATGCTTTTATCCAAAGCAACTCACAAATAAGGACAATAGAACCAACCAAAACATAAATGTGTAAAACTTTAACATACAAAAACTAAAGTTTATCATTAACTACAAATGAACATTTAGTCCCAAAAGTACCCAACCACTACTGAATTTAAGATTATTTTGGCCGATCTGTAATCCTATTAACTATCTTTAATTTGAATGTTTATATAATGAAAACTGTGCAAAATTGTGTACGTTATTTTGCAATAACCAGATTACTGTACATTGTCCCACTTACAACAGCTACCTAATTTTAATGAGTAAACAGAAATTACATATTAAGGACAGTTGATTTTTATTGTTTTATTTATTTTTTCAGAGTGATTTGACAGACATGAATCAAGTACAGCAATTTTAGCTGGAAACTAGTTAAACATTTGACCATAGACAGGCCAATCAGAAAGTATTCCAGAGAGCAGTGTAATAAAAGGTTTTATTTCTGGTTTAAGATGTGTTGCCTTTGGGAAGAAGTGAAAGAATGGGTGACTCATCCTAATCATGGGAAATTACACCCTGGTCAACATGTATTCCTTTGTCTTGTTCACAAGTCTGTGTATCATCTAGAAAATGACTAGCTCATGGTTATGCAAGATGCATGGTCATGAAAAAATGTTTTCCATGGAATTATTATATATACTGATGATTACATAGTATGTAATAAAATTAAACTGCATCCTTCCAAGACAAAGAACAATATTTAGAAATAATAGTAGCAGGTTATCAAAACATGTGAATCTTAATTTTTTTTTTACATTTAAGACATTGCTTTGTTTGCAGCACTTTTATCCTGACTGCTTTACAGTGAGAGAGGGAAGAGTTCTGGGCAGCCATGCAGAAATTTCAGGGACAATATCACATGGCTGACATTCAACCTCAGAGGGTGCTGAGAGCTACGTGCAATGTCTACCTCACTGCTATTGGCCAGGAGGGGCATCCTTTCAGAGTTAAAAAAGGACTTTCATGCATGCATTTCCATCACGGGGACAGCAAATCCCAGAGAAGGAGGAACACATCATATATAAACCCCTCCCATTCACTCCTGTACATAGTAACCAAAGATAAAGGGGTTTCCGTTTCTCTTCAGCTCCCAGATATTGTTTCAGAAGACAGCCTGTTGTTGGTCTTTCTGACTGTGAATAAATAGTGACTATTGAGCATGTAGCCTAAGGAATGACAAACATATTGCAAGAAAGAAAACCAAGTTGGGTCTTTATGTGGAAAACACTTCGAAATACACATATTTTGATACTGAATTTTTTAAGTACAAAATTATAACCATTTCTTGACCATTTAAACTATTTACTTTTGATTTTTTTATTTTATTTACACTCCATCAGTCTTACCTGTATACCTGGTTACACTTTAGAATAATGGTCCATTAGTTAATGTTAACTACTTTAGTTAACATGATCTAAACAAGAACAATTCAACAGCATTTATTAATCTTAGTTGGTTAATTTCAATATTTACTAATGCATTATTAAAATTAAAAGTTGTGCTTGTTAACATTAGTTAGGGGTCTATGATGGTTGCAGTCCTGTTTAAGTTCCATGCTTAACAGAATCTGAAGCATCAACATTAGCAGGATCAGTGTCAAACATGATGCTGACCATATCAAAGCTGTAATATTCCCTAAAATATATCACTTGGCATCTCATGTACAGCATGGCAGGAAAATTAATATATTACTCAAATCTAGTGTTGACCATATTCCTCAAGCTCAAAATAAAAATTATGGGAAAAAGATTGTTTATAAATGACAACATACCAAAATCTGGCCCCAAAGTAGCTAGTCCCTACTAAGCAACAGCATCAATCTTAATTTTGAAAATGTCATACAGCATTTATTCTGACCGCCCGAAACTGGGCAATGATTTCCCACTTCACCAAACACAATTTCTATATATCAGACATTATTCGTAACTTTTACTTTTCTCTACTGCAAGAAATTGTAATAGCACTAAATATGAAGGGTTGGTCACACAATGCAAGAGACGTAATATTAATACTACACTGTCTGTTAACGCTATCAGTATCGAGAGCACGTTTCAAGCAGCCATGTCAACCGAATGTAGTCACATGCTGTAGTTTCTGCCCACTGAAGTCCTCCTGAACCAGTTTCAGCCCTGTGTTCACCTTCAGCACGAGGTTAAATTAACGCTCGGCCGATGTCAGATCATGGCCTGGGCGCGTGCGCGAGCGTTCAATTGAGACAGAACCGAGCGCGTGCTCCACGGTGGCTGTTCGACCTTGGGGAGGTGTAGAGATAACGGAGAGGGCACCGTAGCCAGTCATTCGCGTAACACGTTACGAACCCATTGATGGCAAGTAAGCGGCTTACTAGTGCTGCTGCATTCAGAATACAAAAAGCGAACCAGAGAACACCAGCGCTTGAGGTGATACTGACGCGCACCGGCCGCTGCTGGAGAAATACACCGGAGAGTGTCTTATCACACTGCCACTGCGGTGAAAGTCAATGATATAACAAGACATCATTTGTGCATAAAATTGCACGTCTTGACTGAGACTAAATAGATACCCTGCGGCCAGATGTCTGCGAGGTTGCCTCGCATGCTGCGCGTGTTAGCAGTCAGGCTAACGTTAACCAATCAGTGCTGCTAGAAGGACTGAAAAGCGAAATTAAAGAAAGGAAAGCAGAAGTTTCCACGGTTTATGATCGCAATAAAAACCACACACACACATAACTGAGGTGATTAAAGAAAAGCACGTATAATCAGTCAGCGAGGTGATTTTGACCTACACCACGCGTGGTAGGTAACGTTAGGCCGCTGAATGAAGTACAGCCTCATGCAGCTATTCTTTCTGAAGTACTGGGCGCTTCAAGTATCTTGACTTTAAACCGATTTCACCGGGGTAACCCTCCACCAAGTCCTCCTCCTTCACAGCGGCCCTGAATTATCCATGAGTTCACAGAAACTGCTCGTCCATGTGGCTCGGTACATAATTCAGCTGAATGAAGGTGTGAGTTGACTTCAAGGCGCAAAGAACAAAGAGCATATGTTCTCCCTGTCATACTCCAAAATGACCACACAAATGATAATAGCTCCAAGTAACATTAGAATTTGGACCTTAAGATATGGAAACGACAATTCCCTAATGGAAAATCTAGATCATAATGGCTTCTAGCTGATCCTTAGCTCTGTAGGACCAGCAACAAATCAGCTACCAGCTGGTGAAACCAGCTTAAAATGGTCAAGATGGTTTGTGGAATGTGTAACTTAACCTGGCCACAGATCCACCTAAAAACTACATTGGGTAACTTAACGTTACTATGCTCCAAAACACGGTCTTTGCTGCTGAAGGTGGTCAAGATGTTTTTTGCCAAATAGTATAAGGTCTATTATCTAATAATGAGAGATTTTACTGCAGTTCATCAATTAGACGACTTTAAATCATTTGCAAGACCTGTTATTTATCTATTAGAGCTGAACTCAGATTTGGTGACACCGTTAGCCGCTAACGTTATAGCTAAAGCGTCCCATGCGCTTTACATAGCGGATAGCACTGGCGCAATGTCAAACATACGCTGACGCTGTCGAACCAATGAAGGTGGAAATCATTTTTGAAGTTGAAATGGCTGCATGTGAGATGGGTAAAATCTGCTTGGATGTCAAGCAAAAGGCGACAGCAGGACTAATCAGAGGCGGCTAAAATGGGCTCCCACTCTGCGCTATTTAAGCTTCAACTATCAGCATATATGAGGTAACACTTAACGTTAAGTTGAAAACCCGAACTCGCGGTTTATACTCACTGTGTTTATGCGTCCCTCGCACCGCCACCGTATAATATTAATGTTACGTGTTCAAGGCCCAGCACAATCCCAACGTGACCCAACGCGTGTATGTGTGTGTCGCTTGTCTCTCCTCCCCACGTGTTGACCGTCCTAACGCACACTCTAAAAACAGAGACGCATCAGCTGATCAAATCTCGCGAGAAGTCCGCTGTCACTCTTAATGTATGGATTCATCGCGAGATAACAGCGGTCTCGGACTTCACGAGGCTGCCGAAGATATTTCCGAGTCATTTCTTTATAATGTAGAGGTAATAAGTAAATCTGACAGAAAGACTCAAAATAGATTCAAGGATTGTAGCTAAAAATATCTTTAAAGTAAAATAAAGTACAAACAGCAGCAGTTATTTTATGTCATTGACATGGCAGTTGGCTGCTAAACTTTGAACTTTGCCCCTGGATATGATAAAGCATGGTTCACTGGAGGTTTGCCCTTTAATGTCTATGGGTTTGCCACATTTTAAAAGCTCACAGTAACGACCCGTTAAGCAGTGTTAAAACGGCATTTAAATCTGGATTTTTGTATAATTATACATAGGACCTTATATTAATTGAAACTATATGGAACATTGAAGTAAACTTGCAAAAAAAGACAAAGATTAAAAACTGATGGAAATGCTTAACTATCTAGTACACAATTTTTATTTTCAAATGTATTAATGTAAAATAATAAAACCGATGCGTTAAAATTTCTCAGGTCACCCTAATGGGTTACCTTTATGATTACTTAGCTTGTGAAAGGATACTTTCACAAGTCAAAGATTTGAGCCCTAACTAGAGCTAAACCAAACTTTAACCATTGTTGGCTCATTTACCATAATGAATCAAGAGATTGAGGAAATGTAATTACTTTAAATATTGTTAAAGTTGATTAATTTAATCCACAGATTATCGCTTAGCATCTAGAGTTCATCACAATGCCCCTGATGCGAGGTTATCAATACACAATCATTAAAACTTCAAACCTTAAAACATTTTGTTTGGTGGTTTCTGAGGTGATAAACATCTGATACAGGTATCTTCTTGGCATTTAAACATTTCTTTCTTTCTAATAAAACCCAGTTAGAAATGAAGAGTAAAAATTGATTCCACGTTAAGACAGCAGGGTAACAGGGTTGAGGGAAACTTTTATTACGAACACTGGTATAATTAAATTGCCATGTTATACATGTACAGCAACTAACCGCTTTACAAAAAAGCAAGTAATACAATATCACATATATTTACACTTGTATTTATATTTCCAATTTTACACAAACATATTTACAGGTGACAGATACATTGTTTACAGATGACCAATGCAATTAAAAATGTGGCAATGCATCAGACAAACACACATTTTGAATGATATAAAATAAACCACTGTTTTAGTCTGTTTATGATGAGAACATTTGCAGTTTAAAAGGCTTAGGGGCATGTCATGTGTCCTATCCGCCATCGTGGCAGTCAAGACTATGCCTCAATTATTGTCTTAAAGTTTTGACGCATCAGATTAGGTCAGTTTTAGATTGGTAGTAGCAATGCAACATCTAAGATTCAAGAAAAAGGAGTTATATTATGGTTATTCAGAGTAATGGATGCAAAAAAAAAAAAAAAAAAAAAAGACTAATCATACACTTCAAACACTAGATTGGGTCATTATGTTCCTTCATATTTTCAAAATTTCAAATTTGGAAATTTGACATGGACTGATGTGAATTTCGCCATTATGACATATAGAGAAGGAATAAACATTTCAAGTTTCATTTTTGATCACTGTGACCTGAAATCTGCTCTTGGGACGATATTTCACTGTAAATAATTGGTGCCCTAAAATGTCAAGTCAGCATGAACGTACATTTTTGGACCTGCAGTATAGTACATTGTAAAACATACAAAAATGTAAAATAAATCTACAAATGAAATGGAAAAATGACATTGATTTGGTCCCAATTTTAAGTGTGAAACATCTAGTATTTCAATACAAATCCTTTCAGAAACATAAAATTAAAATTATGCATAAATATTCCATCCTCAAACATTTGGCAGGTACCCTTCTCTTTAGTAATACAAGTTTCCCTTTAATAAGCATTTCAAAGAGACAATGTACTTGAGTCTGTTACTAGGTACACTACCATCTCCTCCTTGTAGATTTGCAGATTGGCATAATAATGACAGAAAAGTAATGCATTAAACATATTGCACACAAAAATCGCCCACTTCAATTCTGATGGCCATTGTATGTGAAATACACCGTGAAACCCTGCAAATGGCATGTTAATTCCAACTTAAATGGCACAATTGTGTTCAATTTTGCAATTCACGAGTGAGAAAACGATTCAATTAAATGCCAAAAACATGGTTACAAAGTTAGTGAGAACTGTATGGAAGAAATAATTATTTAATGCATACAACATAGACGAGACGGACATAAAAATATACAAAATGGAGTTCACAATAGTTTCCCCTCACAATATTGCAAACTAGTCTTTGGTGCAATGTTACTATGTCAGCTTGTGGTGGGATTGGGATTCCTGTTCCGTATGTGAGCTGTTAGTGAGACGGGAACAGGGGAAGGTCAAAGTGTGCATGGATATTTCCTGATCACACATTTAAATCATGTGCAATTTGTATACACACATAGTGTTCAATGAAACAAATAAAAAAACATATTGCACCACAGTGAGACAATGCTAAAACAAGAATATTAATGCCAATTTGTCGTGTTTGATTTGTGCATTTTGGGGAAAAAAAATACATACTCAACCGCTGCTCTTCTAGAATAGTTTTTTTTACGACTGATGATAACGATCGCAGAGCAAACCTTCATGTGGTCTCCGAAAACATTATCTACATTTACAGAATAAATATTTAGATGCTGCAATGTGATATTCTCGTAGTTGATGGTCACATGGTACAGTTTATACCGTAGCAATGTATGGATAATATGTTAAATGTTAAAGCCGCAACACGTTTTCATAATTAGTACCGGTTTTCCCTTCCTTAGCATGGTCTTGCCTATTTTACAAACTATACACAGCTGAAAACCCTGAAAAAGGCACACAATGGATAAAGTAAGAACCCAAAACGTGATCGTTATTATCATCAATAGTATAGTACACACATAATCTTGGATTGCCATCCAGATTTCAAGCCTGTGGATATCAGGACAGGACAGGCCATCATAATGGAAAAAGGCCGGATATTGAGCCTGCGAGTCTCCACACGGTTGGTCATCTGCTGTAGTGGTTGATCAGATCAGTTTCTCATTCTTGTGTTTCTTTCAGACATCGATGAGGACATAAATCTCAAGTTTGTGCAAAACGAAGAGTGGATGCCTCAACTGGACAGATTTCGCATTTCAACGTGGTCGGTCCCAAGACATTTCCGGTGTTGAGTGCATCACGGAGAGGTCAGTGCATTCTCCTGAAGTAGTTCATTTAGGCAAGTGTGTGGCAAGCTTCAACTGGTATTAAAAAAAAAAAAAACACTTACGCGGTTCTTCAATGCAGGAACCTTGTTAACTGGACGAAGGAAAGCAAAAAGGATTCTTGGAGAAGAACAATGACCGCGGAGTAGCTAGAAATGCTTCAAATCCTCTCAGACGATCTTTTTGATGCTTGGCCGTTTGAAGCTGCCTGCACTACGCTGCTTCTGCACCTGGCTGGCTGACCCGTGTCGCGCTCGCCCACTGGTGGAGAGATTCGAGGTGGGAGAAATCTCAACGTTCTCCTTGTCGATGCCTGCAGGAGAGAGATGTTATGTAACACCAGTTGAGCAGTTACCCGTTTCTTACTCAAAACATCTTACATTGAATCATTAATATATGTTTATCAAATGTAAAGCATTAACTCAAGCATTTGGTCAGGTTTCACAGACATATGCTTTGACATGGAGTCTAACTGCGAGTACACATATTGAACAGCAGGTGTCCCAGTGCACTGCATATTCACACAGATGAGATAGTCTGAGCATTCGTGATTCGAGACATTAGTGTGCTTTTAAAATATGTCTGTTCTTGTGTAAATTATTAGAAGGTGTATATCAGCATTACTATTCTCACAGGTTCATATTTACAAACTGTAAACTATAAAAGGCTTTTCACACTCTGTTTAACAAAAGGTTAATGTATTTGATAAGATTTCACACTTGTCATTTTTAAAGCCACGCTGCTTTAAACTTTGGGTTATGATGCCTTTAGCTGGGTGCTAAAGCCAAACTGTGGTGCCAAAATATACAACAAAGAAACAATGTGGTCAAATTATTTAATAGACAGCCAAACATAAACTTAGTCCTTAAATATAAAATGTAAAATATAGAAAACTAATTAAGTTTCATTAATTTAACTAATTTATTTAAATAATTTATATATCAATAATACACATTTACAATTATGTAATATATAAACAGTTCGTAATGTCTCTCATTGGACGAAGAGGATATAGGCCCGGTTTCACAGACAGGGCTTAACAGAATTCATATACAATAGTCAACATTTGGATCAAAACCTTTCATTGAAGTGTTCTTGACTTAGGACAACTTTGATTAACTTTTAAGATCAACTTCAAATTTTTAAGACTTAAATTAATTAAGGGTTCAAAATGACAATGGCCTAACAATATCAAGCGTGAAAAGCCTTTTCGAATGCTTTTGAAACTGCAATTTTTTCTATTCTCAACTGCGTCTAATATCAGGCCCTTGTGATCTCTCTTCACACTTCCTGTTAGAGCAGCTCCTCTTGCTTTGATCTGACAGTAGCATCTACTACTGACTCCAGCAGCAGATTTACAATTCAAACACCCTGCCAATGGCAACAACTGCTATTTTCACACAACAGAGGTCGATGAGTACCTGGGAGGACGAGGTGAGGTGGGAATACAGCCGACTTAGAGCAAGGCAGACAGGCTTCACACAGAGAGAGTAGGAAAAAAAAAAAAGACATGAGTGACACATTCACAACTTAAAAGAGGACAGGAAGGACAGATGAATGGAAGAAACAGGAAATCAAAACAAAAATGGCAGCTTACAAATATATCGAACTTTTTGCGTTTTACTCTAAATGACCAACAAAAGCAGAGTTCTGCTGAACAGTGAAGCTAAGCAGTAGTTGATATTAGCTGAAAATGCAGATTAAATCTATATCAAAGGAGAAATTATTGAGAAGGAATGCGTTTTAGACATTCACTTAAGTGCTTGCTGGATCATCTAATGACTATGTAAATGTATATAGAAATACCTCCGTTCTGAAAATACATCCTTTAATGGCCAGTTTAAACTGAATAGTATCACACTGCCACCACTGAAAAAAGTAAAGACAAGAAATAGGCACTTAAATAAGTTACCAAAGTTCGCAAACTATAGAACCGGACATTAATTGCCCAACACAGCTCTATAGTTTAGGTTTGTACCAGTTGTTTTCGGTGGCACCTCCTCTGTGGTTCGTGGATGGGAGAGAGTTGGGGACCGTCTATAAACTATAGGGCCCTCTGAACCGACAGCACATTCCCAATGAAAAGAAGACAGAATGCACTGAGGTTAATGAAGATACAAATGCAAAGCAAAGGTGTCAAATGCACACACAACCACTGTCAAAGCCCTGTATGATGGTCTGCTCTAAATCTTGCACGTCTAGCGAAGCACGACAAACTGTCAACTGGCCTCAAGATGTGAAAGTAGACAGAAAAGCACTGAAAAATGCAAATGCAGCACCTTTCCAAACAGAGCGGTTACTGTGTTATTTTTTATTGCTAGGGTATGTCGCAATGACATCACGTGTGTTAGGGTTATTGTGAATCCCTTAATCAGATTTCCGTGAGCAGGTGTGAGTAGCTTGAGAAGAATGTGAAGTGTGGGGTTAAGTGAGCAACTACGGACTGTGTGTAATGATGCAGGAAGTGAGCACTGACCTGGGGAGTGCTGTGAGGTGGCGAGGGACGTCATGGAGTTGGACAGGTTGAGGTTGGCCGTGATGCTGAGCTGGCTCTGGACGGTGGGCGGATATGGAGAGGTGGGTGTCCGCAGTGACTCCTCCCCTCCTTCTTCTTCGATACCAGGAAGGTAAGTGTCAATCAAAGCATCCAGGAACTTAACCACAAGCTCGGCATAGTCTGGAATTTGGGTTTGCTGTTGGAGAGAATAAAAGCAGGAGTGACTTAATGATTTAGCTTTATTTATCATATTTAGATCACTAGATATGACAAGTAAATCTGAGGGATATTTTTCACCTGTTTCGTCATTATGAGTTTAGGTTTCATTACTCTAACCTTAAGTAATAGTGACAACATTTAATGACCGGAATAACCTAGATATTTAGGATTTAAATATAATAAACATTATAACAATGAAAATAATGTAAAAACCTGAATTACTGGTCTGCCCAGGCAGGATAAAACAGATCATTATCGCTAAGCCATGAAAGAAGGAAAACAGTTCCTTCAGTAAGGGATACATAAGCAATACATCCCTGTCATTTACACCTTTTTAAACCACAGCAGAACTGTGGGAGAGTAAAAGGGCAGAGACACGGGATGGGTGCGGGAGATGTTTGGGGAAGCCGTTTTGGTCAATAAATCTAGAAAGCTGCAGAGAGACCGCAGCACACAATTTCTTCACTGCACTCTATTGGAAAATGAAAAGTGTTTATGGGAGCAGTTAATCATACCTTAGAGAAGGGCCCGGCAAACCTCCAAAGACCGTTGAAACCGAAACCTGTGAGACAAAGGGAGAATGTGACAGGAGAGACGGATGTCGGAGCAAGAGAGTGATAAAGAATCAAAAGACAAAAAGGAAATCAGTCAGAAGTTGAAGTAACTCTAAACAAGACATAAAACCCCTCTAAACTAGTGTTGTTAATCAATTCAAAATTGCAATTACATGCAAAATCTATTTAATAATAACTAACAGTCTATCAATATTTGCATTTTTTTTTTTAAGTTGTCAGCACTAATTTAAAAACTTGCTTTTTAGACAACTAAGAAAGCATCTGCCAAGAAACGTGAATGTGAATAAAAAGACTGGAGAGATTGGCTTTACTCTGCAAGCAGGACGGCTGGTATTGCGGAGGAGACTCCTCATGATAAACCACATTCTGAATGATGCCATGGACGGGGTTCAGGAGGTTGGGGTCCTGGCACATGGAAAGGACGGTGCTTAATTTGGAGTCCAGCAGGTTGTGGCTATAATGGATCAAAAATGACACAGGCAAAATTAATGTAAAACTACAGGGCCAAAACTAAATATACAACAGACCGGATCATTGTCATGCATATTGCGAAAGCTAAGTAGTGTAAATGATCTAAGCGGAACTAAAAAACTTTTGTTGGTGTAGTACAAATTTTTTTTTATGAAATTCAGTGGATTATTATTTGAAAATGTGGCTTTATATGTATTACTCATGCCAAACACACTCATTTATGACAATTAGGGATTTGGGAGTAGTATGAATCTGTAGCTGTACATTACAGTAAAGGCACTTTCCACATTCTTTAAAAAATGACTCTCAGGAATGAATAAAAACCGTGTCATGATATTGTTTCCATATAAAGTGTATGCAAAAAGATACTTCAATTACACACAAACATACATTACCATTCAACGGTTTGGGCTCAGTAAGATTGTTATAAGAAATTAATATTATTCAACAAGGATGCATTCAATTAATCAAAAGTCGCAGTAATTTATAGTTTCGCAAAAGTTCTGTTAGGCCTTTACCGCGTTCAGATTTGGCCACAGAAGCTCAACCATGCTTGCTTGACTTGAGAACCAATGATTGCCAATGTTTTCTGATGAATGTTTATATGTGGGAAAAAAACTCAATTAGTTCTGCTAATTATATAAAGTGATCATGTCTCTTCAAAAGACTTCGATTAAACTTGTTGCAAATGTAAAAAAAAAAAAACCTTTTGAAGCATGAGAATTGAGTTTTGGGTGAACAAACTTTCAGTGGATGGACAGAAATCTTTTAGATTTCATTAAAAATATATTTATTTGTGTTCCAAAGATGAACATTTCTTATGGGTTTGGAACGACATGAGGGCGAGTTTCATTTTGGGTTGAACTAACCCTTTAAACATTCAAACCCGTTAGATAATTTTACAAAAAAAAATGGTTAACCTAATTTCTGTAGCTTTCCATTTACGTCAACACAACCCTGAAACTCATGAAATATTTTTAGCATGGGAAATAATAGGAGACTAATCAGGGCTCTAGACTAACTTTTCACATTGGTTGCACTGGTGCGCCTAACTTAAAATAAAAATAAAAAATTTGACCGCTTCCTATTGACCACAGTTTTACAAGTTCACTTTTTCTTTCTTCTTTTATTATTATTATTTTTTTTTAATTGCTGTCCATATAGACAATCTTGACTTGTAGCCTAAATGATTAACTAACAATCTGGTCAACATAAAGTTCTTTATTTGAAGCACAATTCTACCAGAAAGGTAACTTCTGAACATCTCATTGCTCATGTCTTATGGACTATCCTCCATTGCAGTCACATGCCCCTCGTATGGCCAACTTCTGTAGTTTGGCTTTCTTGATCTTTGACCTTGGCTAAACCAGCTGGCTACACTATCTCTAGCATCAAAATCTTCCAGACTTGGCCCCTCTACACTGATTCTTATCAGATCTTCCACTGTGTCTGAATGAAGAGATGATCCATTGTCTGATTTGAACAGCTAAACAGTCCCTAAACGGCTTATACTACTGTTTCAGCTATTAAAATAGTTCAGTTTTTTTATGTACCGTATTTTTCGGACTATAAGTAGCACCTGAGTATAAGTCGCATTAGTCCAAAAATACGCCATGATGAGGAAAAAAACATATATAAGTCGCACTGGACTATAATTCGCTTTTATTTAGAACCAAGAACCAAGAGAAAACATTACCGTCTACAGCCGCGAGAGGGCCCTGTACGTTCTTAGTGGTAGGCTACAGGAGCACTTAGCAGCATAGAGCGCCCTCTCGCGGCTGGAGACGGTAATGTTTTCCCTTGGTTCATTTCTCTTAGTTCATTTCAAATTAATTTTGATAAATAAGTCGCACCTGACTATAAGTCGCAGTACCAGCCAAACTATGTAAAAAAGTGTGACTTATAGTCCGGAAAATACGGTAATAGCAAAGTGATTATATTTTATTTCGATTCGTTATTTTAAAATTAAGTTAATTTAGAAAAACGTTTGGAGTATTTTTTGTTTGTTAAATATAAGTTTTAGATTTTTTTTTAAGTAACTACCATGTGGCCAGCAGCAGACAGTAAGCCTATGTTTGATCAATTTAGCCTTCTCAAATCATCACGACTTGCCTAAAATACAATCTATAGATATAAAACAGTTAAATTATATAACAACGTTTAAACGTTAGACCCAGATAAATGTGCGCTATATCCAATAGTTTGTGTGGCGACGCTTCTGGACATGGACATGCCAGTGTGATCACTTGCATTTTTTTCAGTGGATACGCCATCATTTTTGCTAATAAAAGGTAAGAATAATACATAATTCGTAACTGCAAAGGGTCTACTTTTATTTGTGTGCACTCAAAATATCAACAAAACGTTGTGCTTTTATAAAATAAAGAACACAATTTGCTTTATGCAGTCTTGTCTTTAACAGGAGAACAAAAATGAACCTAAACTCAGTGAAAACATGCCTCACAGACATGATAAATATATCTATAGAAAGCTTTAAATGACTATTTAATTAAAATGAATCAAAAACAAAAACTATTTCAGTATAATCATAATCCGTAAAGATGCACTTCTCTCTAAAGGCGCATCTAATGGGGAGATGGCGAGTCACAGACTCAGAAAACTGCTAATGGATCTTGAATGACTTTGCGTGATATGTTGGTATGTAATATGGCAGACACTCACACTACTGGAAAGACCTTGGGGAACACCACGCTGGCCTCAGCCAAATACTCATACAGGATCCGCTGATGAAATTCATCCGTAGTGTACTTCACCAGTGTTGCCTGCAATTAAAAACAATACTTCACTATACAACAGTAAATATAATAGAAAAACCATCATAGATGGAGAAAGAAAAAGATCTTCATTTAACTTTTTTGTGCTATACATAAGGGAATAGCAAAAAAAAAAAAACTATTCCACCTGTAGAAGGAAGCACAAGTTCAAGTGCAATGAAAAGAATCATGGAGCACACACCAGTACAGTAAGGAGCAGCGTCTGGATCTTTGGGTCTGTGAGAACATTCTCGTCTAGGAGGACATTGGACTCGGACACAGAAACTTTGCGTAAATGGGAGTTGGCTATTCGCTGAGTTTCTGGAATAAAGAAGGGGTGTTGGCAACTCAACCTCTCTCATTTCAAAGCCTAATTATAATTTACTACATACAGATTAGCACTGGCCTGTAGCATAACACATTTAATTCATAATTGTAGAAAAACTCACCTATCTCATAGTCATTTTCAGAAACTCGTCTCATCTTTGGAGGTGTGGTGATGCCTGACTCCATGTCTGGTCTCTTTGGGGCTTTTGAGTCCGAAATCAGGTGGTCAAAACTCTTTCTAGTGCCTAGAATGAAAATAAAACCACTTAAGTATGAAGCTAAAGTAAAGCTACAGCATGTTTAAAAGCCTCTTAGAAAGAATGAAGTCATCAGACCGCTAATACCAAGAAGTTTCTTCGCATTGGCCTGTGACGGCTGGCCCATGTCTACACTCATGGATTTGCGTGGGCGAAGGCTGGTCTGACCCATTGCAGAGTATGGAGGTGCAAGACTGCGCTCTGACACTTTCGGAGAAGCCCAGGGCTGGTTTTCACGCAGCAGCCTGACACATAATAGAGTGTGAAAACCAACAACAAAAAGCAATTAAAAAAAGCCATAAAGTGTGATTTTAAAAAACAACGAAAACAGAAAATTCTCACCTGCATCCAGGTTCAGTGTCGTACACTGAGTACATGTCCATGGAAAAGTTTTCCATGGTAACTTCTGAGAGCAGTAATGACTTCCTGTGCTTTAGACTGCAGCGGCTCCTCACCTCCTCTGATACTGTGAGCAAAGCTATACACAAACAAACAGTTTAGATGTTCCCACCGGAATTTAGATGCATATCTACTTCATGACATGTTGTGATTGCTTGCTTAAGGTTGTGCTGGCTTTAATGTACCTGCCAGATAGGCCACACTCTGCGTGTTCACCTCAAACTTGTCACAGCTACGGTGTTTTCCCACCAGGCCCAGAAGCGTATGAAGGATACGGACTGTCCTGGCCACAGTGGTGGAAGAGGGATGTCTGTATCCTAAATAAAGAAAAGACAAATATAAGGAATCAGACACAGATGAACTGCAAATGCTCATTGTAATCAACTGTTAAAACTGCTCAATGCATCAGCTGGTCTGTTTATACAATAGTAATGCATAAATTCAACAAACTAAAAAAAAAAAAAAAGTAAAATAAATAAATCAGGTTCTAGTTTATTTTAATATTCAACCTCTTAATTTTTTAACCATTTGGAAATATTGAAGTAATATTACAAAATAAAATATAAATAACACAGCAGGCAATGGACATTATTAATGGAAACATTAATACTCCAGTGTGATCCACTGATTATTTAAATATTACCTTTGAGCAAGTGCCCCACTAATGCAAAGTTGAAATTGGAGGCAAAGTTGAGTCCCACAAAATGGTCCATTTGTTTACAATGCCATTCCAGAGGCTTCCGGATCTCCATGAAGACCTCCTCGGGACTCTATAAAGGGGTGGAAATGTTTTTATGAAGATAACTGCTTCGAGTTTTACATTCTACCACCTCAAGATTTTATCAACCACTAATAATAATATCAAGAGTATTAAAAAAAAGTTTGGAGTCTTTGGTTGTGGAAATGTGGATTTCAGTCGGGCACCTTGTCATTAAACACCCGGAGGCTGTCCAGTGTGTGCAGGTTCTGCTCCAGAAGGGCGGTTCCGGCAGAATACAGACTCACTTCATCCAACTGAAGCACAGCCACAGCCACCCAGAACAGAGCTTTATGCATGGGAGAGTCCTGCAGATCATTAGACACGTACACACAAAACTATTAATACGTCAAGTGTGTCATTTCTGCACCACCAAACTGAATTGCAAAGATATTTTCAAACCAGTTTCCCTAAACACTCATACATGTATGAGTATAAATGAAAATGTTTTTACTAGTGTGTTACATCAGAGGTAATAACTGCTGATGTTTTAATAATTGAATCCAGCATACAACATGACTGCACCTGATCGAGGAGAGGCTGTAGTTTTGTGAGAGCGATGACGGTGGCCTCAATAAGAACCTGGCTGTTGTAATTATCCGGCCCCTTTAAGCAGCTCTCCAGCCCCTGTGCAGGAGCAGCATTAATCAGACAGAGCGGCGGAGCATGACGCCAGCAAATAGTCTGAGCGAATGACACTACAGCAGTTAGACTAGCACTGCACTGCATTCTGCACAGACCTGAATCACAAACACTCTTCATACAACCCAGATATTCACCATTTCCAGATAACCTACAGTCACAATACTACAAAAAAAAAAAATCACTATCACTAAATATCTATCATCTTGCATATTTAAACACTGGGCAATTGTTTAAGAACTGCCTTTCAATTAATGAGTAGGAATTTAAAATTGAAATTGCAGGAAGAGGAAATTCAAGAGAAATGTCAACCAGTTTGACGTGTGACAAACCATGGCTAATTACATCTATTAGTCTTAAGTAACTTTATGTAACATGATAAATGCATTTCTCTAAACTTTGCTCAGTACTGAAAACATTTCCACAGTAATCAAAATAGATTTAAAGTTGTACAAGCTAAATGTTTTTATAAAAAACAAAAATCTTAATTTATTGACTACATAATACACTACCCATTTAAAGGGGTCGTATGGTGCAATTTCAAGTTTTCCTTTCTCTTTTGGAGTGTTGCAAGCTCTTGGTACATAAAGAAGATCAGAAAAGTTGCAAAGACTAAAGTCTCAAACCCAAAGAGATATTCTTTATAAAAGTTAAGACTTGTCCACACCCTCCTAAAATGCCTCTTTAAACATGCCCCCACATGCCTACGTCACAATGTGGGAAGATTTGTATAATGGCGCCCAAATATTCACACAAAGGATGAAGGCGTGACTTTTATTCTCGCTGTGGCCGCCAGCGCAATGTTGTGGAGATGCTTTTTCATTGTGAAAGCAAAAAATACTTTGTTGGGCCTTCCAAAAGAGTGCACAACTAGAAATTAGTGTTTAAGCTGTATTTACAACACCGTTCCAGAACAATTCAACCCAAATATTTAGATGTGTGCTGCGTATTTTATGAAGGACTGTTTCCTGATCCTGGGGGAGAAGACTACAATGCAAGCGTTTCTGACTCACAGTCTGTAAGTACGTTTACATCTGTAAAAGATTTGCCACTGATGATTCAAACGTAACTTTTGAGCTTTATAGAGCAGCGGTTCACAATCCCAGTCCTTGCGGCCCCCTGCTCTGACCATTTTGTATGTTTCTCTTATCGCTTCAGACGTTTGTTCTATTCGAATGTAAGTGCCTTGCAAAGTGGACATCACAGGATATTCCGCCATGATTCCAGTTCGAAGCAAACGTATATGTTCCATTTAAAGTGCATTTAAGTGTGTGAATTTAAATTGTATTTATTTATCAAGGTATATGATGTCACACTTATCCATGTGTGAAGTCATTGTGCAGCGCAACTCTGTGAATGCTCCAAAGTGAGATAAACTTCAACTGATTTCCCCTGCTCAGGGAGTATGGAGCAATGAACACTGTGTAGACACCATGTCAATGGGAACACAGTTCATGCACGGAGCTCACTTCTAATGAGCTGATTATCTGAATCAGGTATGTTAACAAAGAGACACATGCAAAATATACAGAGCTGGGGGTGCAAGGACTGGAATTGAGAACCGCTGGTGTAGAGCAACGCTTGTTATTTGTCGTTTCTCCGATGATCAAAAAATGCTGACATGGTTTTATGTTTATGTTTATGTAGTGCGATGCAACGCAATACTAAAAAACAGTATAAATCATTATAATCCGTAATCATGTCCCCAATGGATGCAACAAATGCCTCGTTTGGAATGGGTTCATTGTTTTTGTCTCGTCTCGCTAGTGTAGCTGGAAAATCATAGCACACCTCGCTTTTCAGACCGATGAGCTTTGTAAAAAACAATGCATTTCAGAAAGGTATGGACACAGAGGGGAAACAATGTAGAGTTTGTGGAAAATTATTTTAACCTTAAACCGCAAAAACACATTGCATTACACCAAATACACAACAATGTATGTTGATGTTGGTAATGATCTTTTTACCAACATCATATGACCCCTTTAAAAGCTGTTTTTCGTGTGTTTTTTTTAAGTTTCTGAATTAAGTCTGACCAAGGTTACATGTAGTTGATCAAAAATACAACAAAACAGTAATATTGTGAAATAACAAATAATATTCAAAGATTACTGTTTTTAATGGTAATTTATTCTAAACGTAACTCTGTGTGACCTAATTTATTAAATATAAATAACTATACATAAACTGACTGCTTATTTTCATAGATGGCATTTTAAACATTGATTAATAATAATATGTTAATGTGTGCAGACATACCCCCAATTGGCAATGGTTAGAATAAATTAGATTAATTCTGCACCCTGACAACCTCAAATCAAAAAATTTAATTGTCTTATTCCATTCTAAAAGGTGCACAGCCATGGTGTTCAATTAATTTAATAAAAAAGTAAACATCAGAGAAGACCACATTATATAAATGCACCAAAACAAATGATTTGAGTCAATTAAAATAAAATCTAAAATGAGGTAGTTTGAGAGAGGAAAAACAGGCTGCTCTAACCCGATCAATGCTGAGCAGAGGACTGGCTTTACTGAGAATACGAATGATCTGTTTGAGCTGTCCATGAGTCACACGTTTACTGATGCAGCCGAACACCACCAGCGCCCGAGGCTGAAGAGATGGGTTATATTGGAATGCAAACCTATCCAAGAAAAGAAAATACAATTAGCTATTTAAATGTGATTGTACTGCGATTTTCAGTTGTAACTGCTTCATAAAAACTCTTGTGAAATGTAGTTTTTAACACACTTTTGTGCCAATTCGGTCCACTGATCCAACCATTTGCATCCAGGAATGTCCCTCATACAGGCCTAGGGAAATACAAAAATTGGTTAAATAACGTACATAAAAAGCTTAGAATAATAAGTAGTTATGGAACTCAAGAAGATTAGCACAATGCTGGAGATACATAAAAATGGCGACAGATACTTTAAAATGACAGCCGCAGTAACTAACCTCCATAATCTCCAAAAGAGCTTCTGTAACTGTTTCCAGGGAAGAAAGAGCAAAGGTCTCTCTCTCATAGGAGCCAGGGGAGAACGAGCGGTCTCTGTAGCTGGAACGGAAGGCGATGACCGCTGCCGATTTGACCTTACTGATGCCGAACAGCAGGTAGAACTTGGGCAGGGAAAACTCAGTCAGACTCAGACGCAGCACCTGTTTAGTCTCCTCTGCAAAGGCAAAAACCAGAACAGCAAAAAAAATCAGACAATCAGATCATCTCACGTTAAAACAACCTAATGTCTAGCAAACAATTAATAAATCGGCACTGACTGCATAACAATTTAAGAAGTGCACTGCCATGTAGCACATACATGAAAGGCATATTTATTCAAAATCTAAATTTTGTTGGCACAAAAATTCCCTTTTTTACATCAACTCTGTCAAATTGCAAAAAAAAAATTCTGTCTCATTACTGTATTCAAAGTTTTTTATATTCTTTCATTCTAAGTCACCAAAAACATTTGAACAAGTACAGATTTGTATGCAGATGTTATGCACAATAAATAAATGTTTTGTTATTATTCAGGTTTTAAACGGTTAGAAATTCATCTTAGATTTAACTTTGTAGTTGAATTATATTTGCCATAAGCTGTACTTTGGAGCTGGACTGTGATCATTCCTTATAAACTTGTTAAAACATTTCTAAATTCTTATTTTTATATGGTGATGACAATATTACAAAAGCAATATTATGAATAGAGGACTTGTTTATTAGCCAGAAACAACGATTTGAAGTTAAAAATATCTTGATGGATCTGTAACAAACAAGCACCTTTTCCCTTCACACAATATCTATTAGGGACTGCAGCCATGTGGATTACTTATGGATGTTATGGATTTATAATCCAACGGCACCCATTCACTAGCCTATGATGAGCAAGTGATGTAATGCTAATTAAACAGAATTATCTGTTCGGATGAAGAAACAAACTCATCAACATCTTCAATGACCAAATGTAAATTTTTTGGTCAACTATTCCTTTCAAACCCTCACTTTGTGTGAGTTATTTCTCACCGCTGAAGTTGAGCTGAGAGCAGGTGCAGAGCGAGTGAATGATGTTGATAACAAGGCCATGCGTTGAGGCTCGGAGTGACAGCGGGCCAGTGGCCACCAGAAGAGTGACGACATGGAACAGGTAGGGCAGATGAGCGGCCACATCCAGAGAGTTGTTGAAGGAGAGCATGAGCATGTAACGGGCCAGGATGGCGATGTCATCCCACATCAGGTGCTGCTCAAGGGTGGGGGTGGGGGACAGACAAGTCTTATCAATGATCTTACACATCCGGCCAATCACCTGAGAGAAATGAATAAAGAAACTTGCGGTTACACTACAAATATGAGCTTTATTTCAATTAGTCACTGATGAAAACTAAAGAGTCTGAGTGCTAATTTGAACAATATCACTAAGGCAGTTTTAACAATTTTATGCTTTCAAAATTAGCAATGACTGGACTCTTTACAAAAAGCATAATTTATCATTTCAAACAAACCACAAACTCCAAAATAAAAACAAATATAGACAGTGTGCCTTTTATTTTCTCTCTGTGACATGCACCTAAACATCATCTGCTCTCTCATAATAAGATTATACTTGGTCCCTCATTTAACCTCAGAGTCCAGCTGCTATATGAGTCTTAGAAAAGCAGACGCAACAACTGGACAAAGCCTGTCCTTGTGCTGCCTGCTGTGACATCAGCAGTGGCTGGCACATGTTAACCAAACAATATTTAGCTTTTCAGTATAGCTGGGAATTTGGGAAAAACAACTAAGTATCTTCAACTACTAAAAAAAATATCTAATATGGTAACTGCATCAATCAAGTATCATAAAAACCAAGAGGCTTAAGTTATCCAATTCGCAAACGTGTCTCTCCCTCTGCCCAAGTGTCTGACAATGACGTCCATTGAGCGTAATGACTAACAGTGGCCCATATAATAGGAGCGACTGCCCCGCTGGCTGACTATTGTCTGTCTGTGCACACACATACAAATTGGACATTTGTGCACAACACTTAGGATAATAGATGTTGTGCAGAAGAGCTAGTCAGCCTGGATAAGATCACAAGAGGAATGATTCAGGAACACAAGAGCCAGAAACACTTTAAGCGGTAAGTCGAAATCTGTTTAAAAGAGTGTTAGTGGGCTAGAAATTAACCTAAAAGACTTGTAGGACATTTAGAGATATGTTACCAAGAAATAAAATTGGTTTAATGGTTAACTGAATATAGTAATATTATAACTGAAAATTGCATGATGTGTTAAACAGAAGCAAACATTTCAACTGAGATAAATTGGATGAAATTATGCAAAAATGCATGCAATACAAGTCAAGCTGTTCTGGGGCATTTTGAATCATCTTGGGATGAACAAATTGATAACTTTATAAATAAATAAAATATTTTAATAATCCTATAATTTATATATATAAATAGCAAAATAATTATAGAAACATTCAAACATTACGCAATAGTATCTGTGCTTACAAAATCACTGCACATTCTGTTACTCCAGTAGGAAGAAAAAAAACAAAATGGTACATTTTGGTTTTGGTTCTGTTGCATTTTCCATGCTCTAAATCATTCATTGCACTTCAGCAATGCAGCAAGATTTAGTATTTCAGTACAAATACGATATGATCATGCGCATCTTGTCAGTAAATCTGGTTCCGTGAGTAGCGCTAAATTGCCATCACCTGCTTATAATTGGAGCGGCACTTAATAGACAGAGCCGTAGATCACTTACAAGCTACGCAATATTGCGTTCATTATCGAAGGCGATTCATCTGCAATAATGAACGTGATATTGCGTAGCTTGTCAGTGATATACGGCTCTGTCTATCGTTAGATATATATCGCCCAGCCTTAATGGTGACTATTAAGTGCTTACCTTGCTGGACACCAGCTTGACGTTTCCTGAAGCCAAAGCTACAGCTGTGTCAGCCATCACTTCAGCCTTGATGGATCCCAAACCCCCAGTAGCACTAGTCTTTATGAAGCTATCCAACACCACATCAAGCAGGTCTGTGATCTATAAACATCAAAAAATTGTGCATTCTGTAACTACTGAGTTGCGAGTTTCTATGGACACGGGCGGTTTTACTATAGAAATATACCCCCTGTAAGATTGTTAAGAGTTTGAAGGAATTTGTCAATGTAATGCCTGTTTGAAACTTTTTGGATGGAATAAACTCACAAAATCAAATTCCTTCAATAGAACTAGGAGAAACGTTACAATTGTCTGAAAGGTTTACCTGACCCAAACTGCCCCATATCTTCGCCTGTATGGAAGGGTACATCTGCTTCTCATTGATGGTCATAGTAATGAGTTTGTCCAGGATAGCCGTTACACGCTGTCGTTTGGCATCGTCATTGTGTTTACAAAAGCGCACCAAATTACGCAGCCAAGGAGTCATATACTCCAGACACAGATGCTTCAGCTCAATGCCTAAAGCACCCAAAAGGAAACACAACATTTTTGTAACAAATGACACAGAAATGGTGCTTTGCAATGACCATCAACTTAATTAAAAAATATTGTTGTTTTTGGATCAGTAAGATTTTTTTTGGAAGAAGTGTCCTAGGCTCACCAAGGCTGCATTTATTTGAACTAAAAACAAAGTAAAAACAGTGATATTGTGATATATTACATTTAAATTAATTAATTCCTGTGATGGCAAAGCCAAATTTTCAGCAGTCATTACTCAAGTATTGAGTGTCACATGATCTTTCAGAAATCATTCTTATATTCTGATTTGCTACTATAAAATAATTTTTATTAACGATGTGCTGCTTAATATTTATGTGGAAACCAAGATTTTTAGTTAAATAAAAGTCACTTTAAGTCAATTTAATGCATCCTTGTTGAATAAAAGTATCAATTTCTTCCAAAATAAGACAATAAATCTTTCTAACACCAAACCTTCTAACAATAAGTGCAAAATGATGAGTCTTTGTTTGTATGTGACACTGACTTGACTTGCTGAAGCCGGAGATGCACTCTTCCAGGAACTCCAGAGTGAGGTGGGGTTCGTTAGCTGCTAGTGTTTTGCTAATGGACACAATAAAAAGGGTGTTGTTGGCTGGGATGCACAAGCCAGATGTTTCCAGAAGCTGGCCTTCAATCTTCAGGTTGAAGGTGCAGGTTAAGGCACAAAGGAGGTTGTATGCAGCTGACCTGTTGAGGAGTTTTTAGTTAAGAGCAAGTCATTTTCAGAAGCAATAATTTACATGAATATGTTAGTTTCCATTTTTGTGGAAACTGAAGTGGCATTTCATTTTTAAATAACAGGTTCTGTCTGGTTCTAACGGCAGCAAGTTCAAGAGCCGCCTCAGTTGAACTGAAGACACAAAGGAGCAGTATTAGCATTTCTAATCAGTTAACCAAAACAAAGACAGAAGCCGGCAGATAAAAGGCTCATTGTCAGAACAACAACAACATCGGGATGCATTGGACCATTCCCCCAAAACCATCAAGTTATTAGGCTGAAAAACAGCCTGAGCATGGCCTAAAACTCAATCCCCCAAGATGCCATGCTGATTCTCACCTTAGACTGGGGTCGGAGCTTCCCAGGTTGAGGAGGGCGATGTTGAGCAGGGTGCCAGGAACATCTTTAGGCCTGATCTTTGTGTGCTGAGGAATGGAGTCTGGTTGGGAGAGCTCCCAGCGTGTTCGGATGTGGATGATGGACTGAACGATGGCTTCGCACTCCTGGTGCATGAATGTGAGAGGAGTGCCCTGGTTAGCGATGGTCAGTGTGAACTGGTTCTCGTCCACCAGGCATATCTCCTCAATCTCGGAAGCATAGTATATGTCATTCAGGAAGACAGGCTGTCCCAGGACACGTGTTCGCTCAGCCGAGGTCACCTGAACAGCTGTTGATCCCACCTAGGTAGAATTAGCCAAAAAAAGGAGTGTAAAACTCTGGGATTTACATTTTAGGTTGTAATATCATACAAGTTTACATTTAAAAACACTGATAATTTAATAACACTTTGGGGCCTAGTGGTTAGAGAGTATGACTCCTAACCCTAAGGTTGTGGGTTCGAGTCTCGGGCCAGCAATACCACGACTTAGGTGCCCTTGAGCAAGGCACCAAACCCCCAACTGCTCCCCGGGCGCCGCAGCATAAATGGCTGCCCACTGCTCCGGGTGTGTGTTCACAGTGTGTGTTCACTGCTCTGTGTGTGTGCACTTTGGATGGGTTAAATGCAGAGCACAAATTCTGAGTATGGGTCACCATACTTGGCTGTATGTCACGTCACTTTTTTTTTTCCAAATCTTCTGAAAATCTTAAAATTAATATCCATTTTTATATTGTACAATACAATATTGTGATGCTTAAATTCATTTGTAGCATTGAAAGCAAATTATTTTTAAATGTATTAATTTCTTTTTTTATGCATAGTTTTATTATTACATCATTTTACAGAGCTTCGCACATGACGTGTAGGTGAAATGACATAATTATTATTTATTTATTTATACGTGTATACATATATGTATATATATTGTGTGTGTCTATTGTGAACACAAATTAAGGATTTGTTCCCATTAAGACTTAATTTGTTGATTCATTTATTTAAATCAAAATGAGGGAAAAATTGGTACAACTTTGCCACAAATTAATAAAACATGGGAACAAATTTACAATTTGTCGCCACTATTTTAACAAAAAATAGGAATTTAATTAATACAATTTCAATATATTTTTGTCTGCATGTCATGTGCAGGGCTCAATATTATTTATGTAATTTATTATATAAAATTATTTAGAAAAGTATAGTATATATAACTTTAGTATTAGCCATTTATCAGTTACAGGCCATAACATGAAAATTCTAATAGGCTTTAAAATGGGTTAAGTTAAGAAACTCTCACCTTGATCGACACCTTTGTGTCCTTGTGCGCCAGTTTCAGAGCATTGTGGAACACTTTGAGGTCTTCTTCCAATGCCAAGGTAGCTGCAGGCAGCTTCTGCAGCTCGGGTTCAATGTGTTCGGCTAGGCGTGCAGGCGAGTCGATAAATAGCAGCTTCTTGCTCCCCTTGAGGCCAGTCAGTAGTCGCTCGTGGTATTTGGTGTACTCTCGTACCCAGGTGTTGCAGTTGTAGATGTACACGGCAGCCACATTCTCGTAGGCAAAGTTGGGAAAGACCACAAACCACTTTGACAAGAAGTCCGTCTTAAAGCGGTTACTGGGGCCTACATGGGTGAGGTCTACTACGATCTCGTAGTGCTTGGCATAGTATGGTTTGAGAGTCAGAAGGACGTGGTAGATCAGAAGATCCCCATTGATTTGTCCGGTTTTGAACCTAAAGAGAAATAACAATAATATTTTGAATTTGAATGCGTTTTTACTTCTAAAGGCAATGCACTGTACATCTTTGAGAAGTGTATTTTAAGAATAATGTCTAAAATTGTATACATGCCAAAAACAACGATGCATTAGTCATTTCAAACATGAGCGGTCTGTAACACTTCCCTTAAACGGCAAACTTTCGACAGCTTACGCATAATAGAAACCTGTTTATCAAATATAGCCCTGTTTTCTACTGTTGCAACCACAGGTCAAGAGCATCTCAACTGAAGAACACTTAAATAACATCAACAAGCGTGTGGGACAGGAAGTGATTGTGTACTGTATCACGATATATCAAGCCTCACTGCTTCAGGTCGTTCTTCTTCATCTACCAGCTCTCCCTCACCGGATAAGTCCCTAGGAAAGGCTCTATATCTACTTTAGTAAGTACTTATTAGTTCACCAATTATCTGTAAAGCTAATGTGTAATTGAGAGTTAGGAAAACAAACTACTCATTACATCTGTTAATGTTTTTATAATACAGTTAATGTGGCTAAAGAGTTTTAAAACTCCATTTAACAAAAGATTTGGTGCATTTTAAAATCCATATACACTAGTTAAAATCATCGCCATTCATGTTAAATTATGCACACTACCATTCAGAAGACTGGGTTTGGAAAGGATTTTGTAAGTTTTTGGAAAAAAGTCTTATGCTCACCAAAACTGTATTTATTTGATCAAAAATACAGGAAAACAGGTAAAACAGCTGAAATTAAATTATAATCTTCCATGTGATTTTACAGACACACGATTCTTCAGGAATCGTTGCAATAAGCTGATTTGATGCAAAAGAAATATTTCTTATTATTATCAATGTTGAAAACAGTTGTGCTGCTTAATATTTGTGGAAACATGATCCAATGTGATTCAGAAATCTTTAGTAAGGCATTTATTTGAAATTAAAATAGAATAATAGATATATAGAAATATCTTTACTGTCACTCATAACCAGTTTAAGGCATCCTTGCTGAATAAAAGCATCAACAACTTAAAAAAATCTTACTGACCCCAAACATTTAAATGGTACTGTTAAAAAAAAACAAATTTTTTTTTTCATTAGCCTTTTTTTTTTTCCTTTTATTTGATCAAAAATACAGGAAAACAGGTAAAGCAGCTGAAATTAAATTATAATCTTCCATGTGATTTTACAGACACACGATTCTTCAGGAATCGTTGCAATAAGCTGATTTGATGCAAAAGAAATATTTCTTATTATCAATGCTGAAAACAGTTGTGCTGCTTAATATTTGTGGAAACATGATCCAACGTGATTCAGAAATCTTTAGTAAGACATTTATTTTAAATTAAAATATATAGAAATATATTTACTGTCACTCACAATCAGTTTAAGGCATCCTTGTTGAATCAAAGCATTAACAACTAAAAAAAAAAATCTTGCTGACCCCAAACTTTTAATTGGTACTGTAAAAAAATAATGTTTTTTTTTTCATTAGCCAAGCCTTTTAAGTTAAGTTTGAACAGACAAATTGATTATTATTTTAAACTTATTGCATCATGCCTGGTTAAGACTAAATTAACTACTATAGAATATTCAAAAGAACATGACCTGTTGAATAATGGTACTTGTTTGTTACACAGATCTCAAAATACAGTGACAATGCAGACCACAAACGAACTGATGTACAACACCACCACAGATGGGTGGCTCGAGGCCCTCAACACTTCTTTAGCGACGACTAATTTCCCTGCAACTGGTGCAGCGGAGATCAGCTGTTTTATCAATGCCCAGCTAGCTTTTATAGCAACAGCAATTGCTGGTGGCCTCATCCTGATCCTTCTAACCTCCACCATAGTGTTGGCATGTACCGTCTCAAGCCTGAAACGCCACCAGCGGGCCCCTCGTCCATCCCGAAGCAATGCAGACCTGGTGAGTGGAACGGGCTACTGGGGTAACGAGAGAAGAGAGGGCGGCATTGTGGGTCCATGCGAAACCAGTGTTCTATTGGAGGAGGTAAAGACAGACGGCGAGGAGGAAGAGATCAATGATGGCGCGGCAGGGCCGAGCCAATACATCACCACTTCTAACGCAGCCGGTGACTCCGAGAGCATCCCGACAGCCATGCAGAGCTCAACCTCCAGGGATTCCTGCATAGATCCCATAAGTTTGGAGAATATGCCTCTGATGGTGTAAAGTACAAGAGCTTTTTTGTGTGCTAGGCTCTGATGTCAGGCATTTTACTTCTCTTTTTTTTTTTTATGTCTTCAACATCTACTGCAATAAAAAATTAAGCCCAGTTACAAGGGGCCTAACAAGGTTTTTCAAAACTGTTTAACTAACTACATATACTGTAATATTAGATGGATTTGAAGGGTCACAGATGAGGTCACTGCAGTTTTCTCATCTCAATCAGCTCTGGAGATGTGTTTAGTGATGATGACAAGGACGATAAGTAAATGAAAGTTCTGTGTATGATTGTATATTTTGTGAAATTTGTATTTAACATCAGCATTGTCTCACATTTTGGCAATTCTTTTTAATATGGCAAGCAGCAGCATATACCCAGAAATCGAAGAGCACATTTACTCGCTGTAGAGGGAGGTGAAATAGATGAACGCTATACTCTGTGCACAAATAGCAGACCACAACATGGGCTTAAAATTGTGTGTTGTAATTTCTACTGTAATTTCCACTCGTCACCAAACTGCACTGCAAAAATAATGAACACACATCTGCCATTAGTCACTCAAACAGTGTAGATGAAACAACCTATGAATGGCTATTTTATATTTGATTCCAAATATTAAGTAGGGAAAAAAGAAATCACACACTTTAGCTTTAAAATGGGTAAAGCAATACCACACAGCCTTAAAATCATATAACAATGAGCAGGTTTTCCTTATCAAAACACTGACATCTCAATATAAAATAAAATGTAATGCTAATGACAAAAATGCTTGTTCTGTTTATCATTTACAACCAGATTTTGATATTTCCTAAGTGTTGCAATGCTACGGTTAACGTATTTGGCAGATTTTGAAGGTGTTACTGGTGGTTGAAAAGTGGGTGTTCAATGAAAGGAACTTTCCAAGATGACAAAAAAAGAGACATGAGATAATTTCCCTTTAGATGGCTTCTGCTCTACAAATAATTCTTATTCTTACAGATAAATTTGAAGATAATTAATAACTGTTCTTTTCAAAAAATGTACATCAATGCTTTAAAACATACCTTAAAAACAAGCCTCATATCTTAGAACAGAGATAAGAAAAAAAAGCTTCTGGTTTTCATACTCTGTTACCACAGATTCTTTCCTCAGAAAAAAAAAAACTGCTATTAGCAAAAAAAAAAAAAAAAACGAATGCAGCCATTTCACAGCTTCATTTCCTGTCAAGTGAAGTGACAGTTCCGTATTCATCTCTATATACTTCAGTCTTTAACAAATGCTTCAGAGGATGCCTGGGTAAGTAAATATTCTGCTGTTTTGTCTAGCATAAACCAATTATGTTACTTAATACTGCACAGCAAAACATTTAAGCATATATGTATTTAGCATTTAAAGTAACAACATGGCACTACAAAAAACTGTAGAAAACAGTGTGTTGGAAATTGTCCAATAGTGACTGTAAAATAAATGAAAAACCTACTTTTTTTTCATTGTTAGTCTGCATCGCCAAGTATTCACTTACAGATGTTGTGCACCATTTGTATACACAAACATTAGGTGTTGCCTTTTTGAGAGCTTATATAAAAATGAAAACCATACAAGTTTTAATCTGAGCATGCTACATATGGCCTATAAGAATTTTGGGAAATAAAATGGTCTGTTAAGTCTTATGTGCAAAAATGTATTTTTTTGGCAAGGTTCTCTAAGGACACCATGAGGACTACTCTTTGCACGCTTGTCTTGCTCTTCTCTCTACCATGGAGTCTAAATGGCAATTTAACGACCAGCAATAAGAATACTGTTGTAACAAACACAGAAGAAAATGCACAACTGAGGGACTACACTACTGATTCTGGAACAGAAAATGTGGTTTCGCTTTCAAGAAGCATTCAGACGCGACAACTTACGAGTCACTCGGAGCAGCAAGAGATAAGGCTGAGGACAGCCAAAGGTGAAGATGAGACATCAAGGAGGAGGAGGAATGTACAATATGACAAACACAACTTAACTACAATGTCGACACACCCTCAAACGCAAATGCAGGACAAGGTAACTCAAAAGGAACAACAAAAACCAACAGAAAGCTCCCGCACACCACATACTACATCTGTTTTTCAAACAGAGAATGCTACAGAATTTACAAAAACACCCAATGCCACAAGGGCAGACGTTTCACCTGAGGAAAAGACAAGCAGTGGACTTTCTCAGACACAGACAGCCACTCAAGAAACACCTTCTACTTCTGATATCACTGGGCTCCATGATGCGCAAGCAAATAAAACAGTCATGGATAGCAGCGATCTTCCAACAGCCCAGGCCACAATGGAGACTTCAACCCAACCAAGCCCAATGACTCATGCCCAAACTTCCGCAATAGCAAATGTGACAGATTTCAAACCGAGCAAAGATGCAAAAACCAAAGAGGGGAAAAAAATCACAGACAAGTGGACAAGCACTCAAGGCCCTGAGCGTAAGACTTCATCTATGACTACGCCAAAGAAGATGTTGATGACCACTAGAAAGACAACCAAAAAGCTAAGTCCACCTTCATCAAAAGACAAGCAGCAAGCAAACCCAGGTTCTGTTGTGGCGGCTGTGATTGGCACCACGTTTGTCTTGATGTTCATAGCCATTATCTTTATCTTGGTAAGGAAACGCAAAATCCAAAGAAAGCAGCTAGAAAATTCAGAGTGGGCCGGACCCTCACCGTTTTTGGATGGCGACGTTCAACCGAACCTGCTTAATACGGAGGAATCCGAGGCCATTAATAGACAGGGCTTCAACCACATGTCCAGATACCTCTCCCAACGGCTCTCCAAACACCTGACATTCGGGAGGAACACAAGTGAAGACGTTCTCATGGGGGACATCCTGCAAGGAAGCACGTTTGGCAGACAAAATCCAGATGAGGTCCAAGCCCCCAATGGGAACCCAACAGCTGCTCAAGACTCAAAAGAGAGAGAAAAAAACAAAATCCAGGAAGGTCAAGAACCTGTGGACTCTTCTAATACCAAAACACCTGGGTCAGAAAGTGAACAAGAAACTGTGATGGAAAGCAAAGAATCAAAGCAGCCTGATGACCTCACTGCATCTATGTCTTCTGACCCGGATACTGTAATTAAACCTCCCCCACCTTTAGTGTCCATAGATCTTGATTCCCTTTCAGAAGAAGCAGCACCTTTGCAAACATCAGATGGTGGGATTATTCCACCTGCTCCACCACTGCCCTAATGTCATGTGACGATCTACAAACCAACACACTCATATTTTCTTTCTAAAAATCAAACAAATATGTAAACACGACTGCTTGCAACCTTGACACATCAAAACCAAATGTCCAGGACATATCAAAGAGGATGTGGTTTTTATTAGCCACAATTGTCACAATTGTTAATCATGATATCCAACTTGTCAATCAATGTCAGCTTTACATAGAGAGAATCTGAGTAGTCAAAAAGCTGTGTAGTCCACGTGAACTCATTTATATTCTTGGTCAGGGGTGTCCAATCCTGTTGCTGGAGGACCAAAGTCCAGCAGAATTTAGCTCAAACCAGCTCTAACACACTTGCCTGGAAGTTTCTAGTGAGCATGAAGAGCTTGTTCAACTTCTTCAGGTGTGTTTAAATAGGGTTGGAGCTAAATTTCACAGGACAGTGGCCCTCCGACAGGTTTAGACACTGCAGTTCTTGGTCGATTTTCCAAGGAGAGCGAGCTTGTACATTTTAAATCTGTATATCTGCTTAAGGTAAGTGTAAGTACACCAGCATGTGTAGAACTAAAAGCTATTAAACTCCAATTCTGATTTCACTAGCTCATTAAAATGTCAATGCTTTTGTCATTTTAATACTTTAACAGCTAAAAGCTTATGTATGGCTAGCTCGGGTAGCATGTCCAGTCTTTGTTCTTATGCACTTAAGTGCGTGTATGAGAAAGAGGGAATGTAGCCTCAATACCCAGTTTGTGAATGAATTACTGCATTGCTATAGCTACTGGGAGCATGTCTGAGCTTCAAACTGGGAGGAACTGTCAGATAAACAGACCCAAATGCAGCTCACTCTAAAAATACAAAGTGTTGCAACAACAGTTTTGTGTCCTTCTTTCCTTCAGCTATAAAACAAAAAGGCTAAATGTTAGTTGCAGGACTGTAGGCTAATATTTTTGCTTATAAGCACCTTAAGATTTTTGAGGGGTTCATCAACAGTTCATCTGAACTCTGATGCTTATTATTAATAATATTAATCTGTTTTATACCACAAATTATATATATATATATATATATATATATATATATATAAATATGTATATATATTTCTAGGATCAGTAATAAGCACTGGAGGGTGATTCACAAACTTGAGTGGAAAGATGCAGTCTAAAGACTTCCAGACTACATTAAAACGATATTTAGTCTGCAAAAAATAAAATAAAAATGAAGCAATTCAAGAACCTTTAACTGAACCGAATATCATGAAAATCATTCGGTTTCCAACACTAACACACTCTGCATCCCAGGGATCAGCAGACCTGAAGACCTACTACTGAGAAAGGTATGAAGTTAGTTCAAGTAGTATACTGTGTGTCTTCAGCAGAGTGATAAATGCAGGGCCGGTGCACCACCTGCAGCAGAAGTGAGAGAGGAAATGCCATAGCTAGTCAAATTGGGGAAACAGACCACAAGGCTATTTTCTGCCTAAAGATTTATTTTCAAGAAAAGTCACTTCATCTTTTGGAATGCAGCCAGAGTTCAGTGGTTACTTGAACAATTACTTTTAAACTACTAGTTTGTGGGATACCAACAACAACATTATTATTATTATTATTATACAATTGAGAGACCACACAATTGTAAAGCTATAGTACTTTTTTGTTAGGGTTATGATAAGGTTTTAAATTCCTGACAGCATTTAGTTCTTATTGGTACTATTTTCTGCTGCAGGTTTTCTGATTCAATAACTCAAACCCTCCAAACTTCACTGTGCTGCTATGCAGGTGTTCACGCATTTGATTGGTGTTGCTATACTGATTTGTTCCAGTGCTACATTCACACCTCATTGGTGCTCCTACGATGTGCAACTGCACTTTAAGAATACTAAAAACTTGAAACATTAATACATCCTGCCAAACAGAGTGGAGTTCATACAATATACTCTAACTCAACAAGATAAATGAAATGAATCTGAGAATTTACTCAAAGACCGATACTGAAATCCTCAAGAATGAAATTAAAGAGTGCATCAACAAAAACAGCTGTCCCTTAAATGAGGACATGGCCGTAGAGGCACATTAAACCACGTCACCCTGTCTTCTGAATTTAGCTGCGTCATACACAGATTAAATCATTTCCTAACGGAGCCTGGGTTCATTTAATCAAAGCATCAGACAGTGTGAGTAATGCGATTTCTAAATATGGCATGTACACAGACCATGACATGTTACAGGAGGTGTGAGAGATATTGAGAGAGAAAAATCAGGGAGATGATTTGGTGGTGTGTGCAGATCTGTAATATAAAACACTGAAGTCAGCATCCCCCCCCCACACACACACATCATCAGCAGCAGTATGGGTCGACACTGTGCTGCATTTTGCCACCTCCCCCTCCCCACCATTCGATGATCCTTCATCTCCCTCCTTTGGTCCCTCCTTTCTCTCTCTCTCTCTACCTCCTCTCACAGACATCACTGAAGCAAGTGGGCAGCCAGCAGCAGTGGAGGCTATCCAGGGGTACAACTGCTCTGCATGACCATGCCTGGATGAACGGAAATGCAGGGAAATGGCTAAGAGAGACTCTAAACCAAAGTAACTCTCGGCTGCCTATGATAGGAAAAGGTGGGGTTGGGTAGATGAAAGGGAACAAGAGCGAAAGCGGACAGGAGCATGAGACAGTGAAGACGAAACGTGGACCCTGACTAGGAAAACATATAAGACAGCGAGCAATCAAAATCACCTTCTGCTGCTCTAGGTAAAAGGGGAAACAGGAAAGAGAGGTCAGAACGGACAACGACATGTTCACAAAGTAATGGAAGGGATCAGGTAAGCAATATATGACATTCAGACAATAATTAGGAGCATTTAACTCACAGTTAGGCTTACCAAATATGCTCAAATATAAAACGAGAGAGATGTTAGGTCAGAGTGAGTCTGCAGTAGAGCATTTTTATTTTAAAAAACAGGGACACCTCCATCAGAGCACAAGATACTTTCCCCCACATAAATTTCTGGCATGTGCACACTTTTTTTCTAATGGTAACTTTAGGTTTTTAGACTACTGGGAAACACTGCACTTGAGATTGACTTACTAATGGATTTACTGAAGTAATGATTCAGGCTTTAATGTCATGTTCAATGTTTCCTGCACACTGACGTAGCAACCCAAAACACATGTAACTTCCCAGAAACGAGCATTGCATGATGTGCACATGCATAGAGGTACTGTGCAACGCTGTCCCCAGCTGCCCTACAAAATGAGGGGGTGGGGATACAGGATGTAGCCACTGCTACCAGGGCTAAATGCTAACACCTCAGTGCTGCAGCATGGCAGGGTAACTCCTGGCAGTGGCTCAAGCTATTAGCACAGACCCACTGAGAGAGAGAACTGAGTGGCTCTGTATGGGTGGTAACAGTGAGACCTGTTGTTAACAGTGCATTGGACAGATAAAGTTCAATAAATGAAAATGTCCTTATGGAATGATGTCTGTACTTTCTTGAGAATACTGAGGTTTTCATTCTTAAAAACTGAAGTTGATTTGGCCTGTAAAGAACAAATGACAATATGGTTGACAGAAACATTAGAACAATACTTAGTAGGCGTATACTGCAAAATGAAATTAATTATAGTCAGGTTTAAGATCTGTAAACATTTTCTGGACAATTAACAGACTTGTTTTTTAGTCATTAGTAGAAGGGCTGAGTCTCAACTCCTACTGAAAGACCAACCCATCCACTAATCTCCAGCTTTGGTGTATCTTTGTTAGCTTGGGAGCCAATTAATTTATTTTGAATAAAAGCAAAACCTAAAGAGCAAGTTTATAACAAGTTTTCCTTTTAACAGGACAGCCCGCACCACACCTGCCTCCATGCCGACTAATCTGTTGCTCCTTCTTCTGTTTGGGGTGCGTGTGCTGACCATTTGCCCTCCAATGTGCACCTGTAGCAGAGGCCATAGAGCTGTGGACTGCTCTGCACGAGGGTTAGCTATACTTCCTGACAGCCTGCAGCACAACATTCATTTCCTCAACTTGTCACATAACCGACTCCAAGATCTCGATGGACTTCTCAACCATTTTGACCACTTAAGAACTCTGGACATCTCATATAACCATCTGCACCACCTTCCTGTTGGTCTGCCAAGAGCGCTTTGGGATGTACAAGCCTCTGGAAACTACATCCGTCAACTGGAGAAGAACGATACGGCCTACCACTGGAACCTTCAGAATTTGGACTTGTCACACAACTTGCTGGAACGAGTGGTCTTAATTAACAACACGTTGTCCAATCTCCAATCTCTCAACCTTAGTCATAACAAATTCTGGACTGTCCCGACAAACATGCCCTACAATCTGGAGATGGTGGACCTCTCTCACAACTACTTGCTGCAGATCTTGCCTGGTTCACTGGATCGCCTTCCCAAACTTTCGAGATTCTACCTGCATGCTAATCGTTTTACCTCGTTGAGCAATGGTGTCTTCAGTCGATTGGATGGACTGCAGCTCCTCACACTTGGAGACAACCCTTGGGCTTGTGAGGATGAGGAAAATATAAACCATCTGCTGACCTGGATGCAACAGACCCCTGCAAAGATCTTGGGCTGTCCCTGCTACACAAGGCCTACATGTGGAGAAGCCCACCTGGCCAACAGGAGAACCTGGCACTCAGCTGCATTCACAGAGCCGCCGCTGGGTGCCGGCGCTCGTCATCCTGGCCACCGAGCACCCATGCAGGTAGTTACATCTGGGTACCTGTCCAAGTCAGCCCAGTTGAATGTGGGTCAATATCCAAGCGCTGTTAATTCCTCTGGGCCAGGCGAGCAGGTACTGTTTGTGGGTGGGGGATTTCTCACATCAACTCCACATAGCCTGTCCACACACTCAAGCACAACAATCCTAACACGTAGCACCAAGAAGGTTCTTCCAAGCAGAGCTCGCAGCACAAGCCGTCAAATCCACATATGCAGCTTTGAAATCACCATTTGGAGCCTTTTATTTACAGTTGTCATCCTCTGTGCTTGCTGATTCTGCATAACAATCTCTTGAACTAGACTTGCTGACTTGAGTCTGGAAGAAAAAAGAAATCCACAAAGAATGCAAAACGAGAGACTTACCTCTTAGTTTTCCATTTTCACATTGTTCTGGCTACCTTCTTGAGCATTTCTCAACATATGCAATCTCTGCCTGCTTCCAATAAACGTACCGTCTTCTACATAATGTGACTGAGTACTGTATGGCTTACACATATCAACATCAGGAAATGCATTAAGTACACTACAATTAGCAGTTTCTTAATGAGGACAATTGAATGTTCTTTCCAGTGTAATGCTTGAGCATTGATAGAGATTTGTGCATTTCATTGTTTATATTATGTATTAAACAAAACAGTTAAAGTGTAAAGCGGATGTGTTCTATGAGTACAGACATGCTGCCTTTAACTTCTGAAATAAGAATAAAATTGGAAAATCCATGGTGTTTTATTACAACTACATAAAGTCAACAGGCCCTGCAGTGAGACTGGAAAATGTCAAATGCTTAAACACAGCAAAGCAGAGCTGACAGTCAATGTCAAGAGAGGTTTAAACTAAATGGAACTTCTGGTTTCCCCGGATATATCCGCAAATCCCATTGTGCCTCTCTGTGCTATATGAAAACCATCAAGCTCGGCCAGCCATTTTACATTTTTGCAAAGGATAGTAAATAGATCAAATGAATCCCAATGCTCCATAAAGAGGACTTTCCTTCTGCTTACAAAAAAAAAGCACAAAGCTGGTGCTGAACAGAAAACAGTTGGCACCAGCACTCTTTGAAAATACAGCAGAGCTTGCTTTAAAAAGTCAATAATTTCCTTGATGTATTTGGTGACACCAGTTTAAATGTTTTCTCAGCAGTCTGTTGAAATATGTGCCTGTAAAAAGAAGAGGGGATTACCCAACTGAGTATTGGTTTTTCCTCACCTACCTTTACATCTTGTGGGCTTTTATTTGCCATCTCCTCTGGCTTGCTCGCTAGGGGCATTATAAAGCACCATTCTTTGTAAAGCTGCTTTTGAACTTCGAGTATGATCATTTACCTGATATGCAAGCTTGTTCTCATCATTATTCACTTTGACATAGATAGCCCAGATTAGTGACCAACATATAACCACCTGATACCTCTTAAAACTGCTGTAAGGCTTTATACCTGCTCAAAGTCTCATGGCAGATGTAATAAACTAAAAAGTGTTCACGAATTTTCCCTGAATAAAAAGAAATTATACTGATGAATCAACAAACTGATGTAAAAGACTACATATCCATCCTGTTATTTAAAACAATTTATGTTTCCTAATATCATACTACAAAAGTCTAACAGATGTAAAGTGTGACATCAGTGCCTGTAAGATGCATCAATTAAAGGGATAGTTTGCCCCAAATTAAAATTGTTACCATTTACCTCTCCCTGTTCCAAACTTGTATGACTGTATTGAACAAAAAAAATAAAAAATAGTGAATTTGTGTATACAATGAAACACAATGAGGTCCAGTGTTGTTTGGACCCCAGTGTTCTTCAAAATATGGAATAATATTAAAGTTAGTAAACAACAACAGAATTTTCCTTTCTGGGTGAACTATCCTTTTAAGAGATAGAAACAAAAAAATAAATGCATTTCCTCTTTCCAAAAAAAAACACACCTCTGTGGCTCCACCTCTTGCAAAGGTGTAGGGTTTTAAGGTGTAATACTCAAATAAAAGATAGCACACTACTCTGGCATTCACACTGACATCCTCCTAGAGAATCAAGTGGACGCAGAGAACAATCATCCAAACGGTAAATATTACTATTTTATACTTTTATATAAAAGTATAGGATTAAAAAATTATTAGTGCTGTCAATCGATTAAAAAATAATTTCACATTTTTCTTAAATTAATTGTGATTAATCCCACCTAACAAAGTTTTTAAACATACCTACTTATAATATACTTATAATACTTAGATGTTTATTTTCAATCTTCAAATTAATGTATAAACAGCAAAGACAGTATATTTTGAATATTGGTTTAATGGCATCTTTTTTTATGACTGAAGGCCACTATCACTGATACCAATACTATTGATGTCCGTATAAAACTGTTTTCCTCCAAATATTTAAGCATTGATTATAGCCATTAAACATTATTGTATAATTTAGATATCAATTTTAACATAAAAAAAGAAAATCTAATTTAAGTGATCTTCACATAAACCCATTATAATTCATGTCATATTTAACCTATGCCCTTCAGAAGAAATATGCATAAAGTAAAAGCGAAGTTATCAAACACCAAATTCTAAATTAAATGTAGATGGATTAGGGATGTTCATTTTAACCGGTTAACAGTTAAGAATTTTGACCGATTAGTACAATCAGTTAAACGGTTTAAAAAGTCATTTATTTATTTTCAGTAATTTATCAAAATATTTAAAGAGGTTTGTTGCATGATTAAAATATGCTACCAGTATAAAATATTGTGTTTTTTAGAGAGAGAAAAAAACGCATAGTCGTGTATAATTTTACTACATATTTAAACTGAGGAATGTGTTTTTTTTCCTACCATATGTTTGACTATCTCAATTTTATTAGGATAATGAACATGCTGCATTGTTAAGGTAGCAAAGCTTAAATGTGTGCACACATGCAGCACTAGCGCAATCTCTTGCATTTTTCCTTCTAACAGTGAAAGCAACTACTTTTAGTCAAAGATAATCTGAATTGTAAAAAGTTTGCCTTTATTTGTGTACAGTTACAATAAAAACAAATCTGTGTGTAAAATAAGCCTAAAGAAAAACAGGATGCCACTTTCTGCTGTCTGTTTCCTTTCGTGCAACACAAAAATTAACCCAAACTACGTTTTTCATTCATTTTCTTAATTTATTAAGTAAAAATATATTTCTCGTATAGGCCTATTTATTTGTTACACAGAAGCGCTGCAGGTGAGTGATGCGATATGATGAACATGTGATTCCTCATGTTCTGTTGTTTGCTGCTTTTTTATAGAATAGAAGATACTACAGTCAAACGTTTGACTGGGTTTGCATTATGCATCCACTAGATGGAGCTGTGCTAAAGGGAATGTCAACAAAACAGTCAGATAAAGACGCTTTGAGCGCCTTGATACATATATAAGGCGCTCTGGATTATAAGGCGTACTGTTGTTATTTTGAGAAAATTAAATGCTTTTAAGTGCGCCTTATAGTGCGGAAAATACGGTAAATTCTCATTTAAAATAATATTGTCGGTTAGCGGTTAGGAAAAATAACCGAAATGAACATCCCTAAGATGAATCCTTAAAGCTATAAAAGGTTTTGTTTTTTTTGTTTTTTTTTTCAAAGAAGCCTGGTTATTAGGTTGTTTTGGCTGTTATTTCTTTAAGAGCCGCCGCTGCTAAATGTGATGCGGATCTGTCACGCATCGTATTTTCTCTCAAATATCTCTACCTTTTCTGACTCATTTCAGGTCTTAAAGTCTCTAATAATGAACTGATGAGTTGAATGGAGGGAGTTAGATGGGGGTGACAGTGATGGGTTGCTCCAAATGACTTTGCATGCATGTAGTTTCATTCACCTTTGATGTGAAAAAATGCAGGGTACAGCGTGCACCGGTGCCTTTGAGCATGCAAATGAAGAGCATGCGCCATTTTGCTGAAGTTGGAGCATGTGTGAAACTTCTCTTTTGATATGGACCTAAAGACAAGTGTTCGCCTGAATAAATGCACTTCTTAAAAAAAAGAGACCTAAGCAGCAATTGTGAGTGGGGTGGCTAACCCTAGCTCCACCTCTGCGTTAATTGCGTTAAATATTTTTAATTCGGTAAACTGAAAAAATTAATCGCATGCATTAAAGCACTAATTCTGACAGCACTAAAAATGATAGTTTTTATGTAACTTGAATACAAGTTAATATTGTGATGCCGATAGTTTCAAAATGTAGAATGATATTGGCTAATTTGGGATGTTTCATATGACTTAAAAAAACATTTACAAATGAAAAGGAAGTGGACCATTATAATTTTATATTTGTTATTTGTTACAGTGAAAGACGCGAGTATGGCTTCCAAAACTCAAATCCTACTACTACTAGTACCTGTAATAATTACAAATATCAGCATGTCAGGCACCACAGACACACCAGCCACAACGGGCATGCCAAGCACCATGGACCTACCAGGCAACACGAGCACATCAGGCATCACGGGCGCACCAGGGAACACAAGTGTGTCAGGCATCACGGGCGCACCAGGGAACACAAGTGTGTCAGGCATCACGGGCGCACCAGGGAACACAAGTGTGTCAGGCATCACGGGCGCACCAGGGAACACAAGTGTGTCAGACATCACAGGCGCACCAAGGAACACAAGTGTGTCAGGCATCACGGGCGCACCAGGGAACACAAGTGTGTCAGGCATCACGGGCGCACCAGGGAACACAAGTGTGTCAGACATCACGGGCGCACCAGGGAACACAAGTGTGTCAGGCATCACGGGCGCACCAGGGAACACAAGTGTGTCAGGCATCACGGGCGCACCAAGGAACACAAGTGTGTCAGGCATCACGGGCGCACCAAGGAACACAAGTGTGTCAGGCATCACAGGCGCACCAGGGAACACAAGTGTGTCAGGCATCACAGGCGCACCAGGGAACACAAGTGTATCAAGCATCACCACCACATCAACCACCACTGGCAAATCGATTACCAGCAAAATAACCACTGCTTCTGTTGCAGCATCTCTTTTACCAATGGGACTGCCTGGACTTCTGTTCTACACTACTATGGTTCTCAAAATCTTTCAGCTGATCTGATTATCATCTCACTTAGTTTGTAACTAAAGCCTACAGGGACAGGGCCCTGCACAAGTCGCTAGCACTTTAATGTCAGACTATCAGATTTATTATACTTCTGTTCTGATAAATACCTGATTGCTTTAAAAATCTAGAAAATAAGAAGATTTCAAATGAAGAATAAAGATGAAATACCTTTGCTGTTTTTGTTGCCAACATTGCTAAACCACATAACACATGCATCACAGTTAAGGATGAGTGTTTGCACTTATTTATTTAAAGTGTATTTATTTTTCATTTAAATTAAATAGGAAATACTACAAACTTGCACATGAACAATTAACCAATATTCTGCAGTTATTCTGTGCATGTATGCAAATATTCCTAAAAACTGTCCAAAGTTATAGCGATATATCATGATTCAAAAATAAAGCTCCTACCTGCGAGCAATGTAATAAAAGACAGGATTGCCATTCTTTGACGTGCCAGCTTGGTAAAAGATGTTGAGCGTCTTTAAAGCTTTAAACTCCTCCTTCTCATGGACTTGATGCCTTAAAAAAAAAAAAAAAAAGAAAAAAGGCAGAATATAAATGGGGGCTTCTGATTTAATTTAAAGTAAATATATTTTAGCTCTTGAATAATTTAATTAGGCCTAGCTATTTCTTAGTTAAATCTGAAGAGAATATTTAAAAAAGCATGAACAGTGACCTTGTCATAAACTCCTCAAACTTTGAGCTGGTGAGGTTGAGGCTGGACCAGTGTGTGTCAGCTACTGGCTTATGTTCAGGGGGGCCCAGGTACGCCAGGAGGGTGGCCATCTTGTCAAATGGTCTGCGGCCCACTGCCTTGTGGTCCCTATGGTAAAAGTTTAATTAAATTTTTTGTTCAAATCATGTCTATATATTCCAAAAACACTAAGTTGATAGTAGACACCATTGGTGTCAATAGTCCATTTAGTCTCACAGTGCTTTTGAAACACTATCCTGTCCTCCTTTGCTACTTTTACCTGTTGCTGGACAAATACTGGCCAATTCTTTCTTGGTTGTTCCATAAGAGACGATGCAGGGCGAGAACATTGCCGTCACTGATGAAAGATAGACTGTGATTCACAGAGTCACTTGGTGGAGAATCAGATGCGATATCAAAGAAGAACCTGCCAAAATAAAAAAAAGGCATTTTGAAGCCCATGAAAGAGTTGATGGGTTGAAAACATTGTGTTTCAAGACCTAATAAAATCACAGCTGTCTTGTGTCAACTGTCTTGGGTTGTAGTCCATATCTTAACGTTTTAAAGACACAAATATGCTTGCATAAACATGGGCAAAGTTACACATATACTCATTTAAAACTTCAGGGTTAAATATTCAGAATTTAGCACAAATTGTATTCAATACAAAGCTCTCTGAAAATACACTTACAACATATGCCTCTAACTGGGAACTGAGAAGTAGCATTAAATGTTTCAATATTGTATCACAATTTGAAGCAAGTGTCAAGTATATCGTTCAATAGGTCATTTTCTTGCCTTCAAATGATCCATCAAAAATCTTCACTAGAGAAACAAAAGATCTAATATGTGAGAATCAAACAAATACTAACATACCTTCTGGCTGCATCAAAGTTGCTTTTGACAAAATCATTAAAAGGCCGCATATGCTCTTCTTTTGTGAACAGTACATGATTAGCAATGCTCTGGAGTATCTGAAAACAAAAGAAACATTGTACAAATTAAAATTTTGCTATATATAAAATTTTGCAGTGGGGCCCAGTGTTGCAGTATAAATAAACATTTAATCTTGCCAGTTTGAAAAAACACTTCATCACAGATGATGGAAATGAAAGTTACATATAATATGTATGAACATGACATTACACACCTTAGACATGAGTTTAAGGCCACGCTCGATGCGAGGTGGAGGTTTCTTTTCTAGGATGCCTGCCTCATACGGTGATACAATAGCTGGGTTAATAAAGCGAAGGAACATGGCACTTCCTACTGCACCGATACTGTTCTGTGGAAACCGCTGGCTGACCACCTGCATAAACGGATGAGGCAAATGAGAGGAAAGAGAGTTTAGTGCTAGAAGAATGCATTATAGATAAACCATCTAATAACTGCCAGTATATTATTGCCTTCATGATGAATTTTAAAACAACAAAACACACAATACTAATATACACTTTTAAAGGTTAAACATCCAGGAATATTATGAAGAAAGAAAATGTGAAAGTGTGACAAAAGAAAGTTAACTGATAAATGTGTTTTGTGTCAGGTAAATCAGGCTCAAGCAATTTGCCTAATGGTTATCAATCATTAAAATAAAACAAATATACATATCACACTTAAGCACAAAACAGTCTGTTACTAACCACGATAAATGTTTGCAGAACAATGTGTGGCAGTGCATTCACACCCTAAACATATAATTCAAGGAAATCTTGGGTTACAATTTCCCCACACCTATAATAACTGATAATTTGTGTCCTAAATTCTTTGTAGGGGACTAAACGGTTTCTGTCTCAAGTGACTAAGTCAGTCTAATTGGAATGAGACTTAAAATAGGCTATGTGAAGTCTAGGCTTATGCAAACATTTTTTAAGCCTACCGCTGATGAGAGCCAAATATTATTTTGCATAAACTTGCATTAAAATAAAAAAAACTTTTTTTTTTTTCAAATTACTTTGGTTTTTATGTATTTTGTATGTGAACACAATAATCAATCAATCAAAAAGATGATAAAAATACACCATGCTTATAAAATCATGATCATGTTGCAATGGTCCTAGCAAATGGCAAGAGAAAGGAAATGAGAAAAGAGCAAAGAAGACAGAAAATTAAGAATGGAAATAATTAGACATTTTACACCATTACAAACATTATCAAGCATGCATATACACCAATGGTTTCTGAATCTGAAAACATGCACAACCATTGTTTTGAAGACAATGACCAATAGAGCACATGACAAGCCAGAGAAGTGCCAACATGTTCATTTTACATAATTTTTTTCGCATGCAAATCACTTCTTTAAAAGTTTTCCAAGAAAGACAGGACTCTTCAAGGAGCCAAAATACAGATTCATAATGTTTTCTATTTTAAATACACTCTCAGAAGGTAGACCAAGTCGGTATCAGACTCGAGGTCTGCACATTTGAGGATATACTGTCTTCATATTAGAACAGACCATAAACCCACACAAAGAAACAGTCATCTGCTTTACCGCAAGGAACAGAAAAGCTGAAATGATCCACACTGCCTGCCACCACTGACCCAGTTCACAAGACAAAATTCAAAGAAGGGTAATCCAAGGCACTACAATTATTTTGTGTGCTTAGATACTCATTTCCCACACTATGTTCTGTTAAAAATGGAGGCGTCTTCATAAGAAAACTGTACATATTGCAAACAACACTGTTTACACAGGTGTTTCTGAACATGTTCTGGCGAAAACCAAAATCCAAAAACATGAAAAAAATTTTTTTATATGAACAAATTCATAATTAAAATAATAAATAAATAAAATAAACCAAAAAACAGGTTGCACTTATGGTATGAGTAAACCCAGACTAATAATAAATGGTAGCTAAAGAAAAAATAAAATGCTAAAACACTTACAGATTTTTTGTTTTCCTTTTTTTCTTTAACAGTGGCTTTATTCAGAAGGGAGTGGCAAGTAGCCTACAGGGCAGAGATGAGCACAGAGAGGTCACAGGAGCTACACACCTGCACTCAGCACAGCCACAGTGCATACAAACACAATGAAGGAGCAGACAACACAACCACTGCCTTTCTAAGAGCTTGATCTACAAACTCTTTCATTCATGTTCATTTCAGTGATTAAGAAACACCGGCTCAAGCTCTCCAAGCAGAAAGTAAAGCAAAAGCATTAAAGATGCTAAAGAGGAAGAGAGAGACAGCTCTCGGCCCAAGCAACGAAGAGTGAATAATATGTTAAAGAGTGTAAAGATAAGTAAACGCTAGCTGCATTTAAAATTAAAGACCAGAATGTGTGTTGCATGTATGAGAAGAACACAAGAGCGCCATGTAGAAGAGAGCAGGACTTGTGTAGCAGGACTCACGGTTGCAGCTGAATTTTTTCAGTCTGTTTCACCAGAAAGGAAAGACTGTCTTAAATGAATGCATCTAATAAATGGAAACTTTTAAGAGTCCACTACCATAGCTAACTATGTGCCACAAACCTATCATTTCAATTTTATGGGACTTAAGAAACCGAACATCACAACTTTATAACCGTGATTACAAACAAGACAAGATGGCCATGAAAGGAAACAACGAGAAAAAACATTGTGATTAACAACATGTAATTAAGAAAGTTTAAAAGACTTCTTTTCGATGCTTAATAAACAACTTTAACAGGGCTCGACATTAAGCTTTGACATGAGCTTGTCCTTCTGACAAGTAAATCAATCATTCACTTGTCCAAGTAAAAAAAGTTACTTTTGAAAATAATTTTTGTTTTGAATTTATTCTGAAGCGGTCTCATCAATGCTCTGAATTACTTTAATCAGCATATTTTTGATATCTGCCTTAAATTGATTACTGTTACACTTTTTATCTTAATGAAGGACAATATTTTCCTGATTAAATGTACATGTCTCCATTTACATCAAATTCTTACATGTGATCAATACATTAAGTTAGAATAATAATACACAATATGATTGTTACTATTCAAATGAAATCAGTATCAACAAACTTTATCCGTCCAAATGCATAAATATTTTACTTTTTTGACATACAAATATGAAATTGAATGAAAATTCAATGATACTTTTAAATATGAAATTAAACCACCAGTAGGAGGTAGCAAGTCACTGTCTTAATGAGTGAATCGTTGATTCAACTGATTCGTTCAAATGGACGATTCATTCAATAAAAGAAACAAGTAACCATTTTTATAAACGGCTCACTGAATCATTGACTCGTTCAAAAATGAATAATTTAATAACGAAAGACTGTTGTGTGTTGCTTGGAGATGCGTGACTGTGCTGCTGTGGCTTTGCTTAGAACATTTTTCGTTAGCGAAACGTCAATTAGTATTTCTTGTTTATTTAACTAAAGTTGTATAAAATCAATATCACATTTGCAATCAAGCTGAAAGTCGGGAAAACGTCACTCCTGGTCATGTGATGTTGCCTATATTATATAGAATATATATATTTTTTTTACTGCTTTATGTTTGTTAATTTGAATTTCTTTGTGAGTGTTGTTGCGCTTATATTTTTGATTTCTCCGCGAGTCGGACCGGCTGCACGAGCCTCAACTGACGCGACCCTGATACTGTCAATACATTATCCGTTATTAGTCACCGTTTACACTGAAAGTAATCAAATCAGAATCATTTCATGCCAAAGTTTCGGTGCCAGCCTAGTTATTGTTTGTTATTAAATTTTGATCAGGTTACTTGTCCAGTCGGGCAAGTACAATTCTCTTTCACTTGCCCCTTCAAAAAATCCACTTGTCCCGGACAAGCATTAATGTCGAGCCCTGTTTATGCATCACCGTCAACAAGATGATGCCCTTGACAGAGTCCAGTCACATTAGAGACGTGAGAAAAACAGTTGGTACATTCAAATGAAAACTTTACTTTTGTTTCAGTAAAACGACAACTCCATAAACACCCCCTTCTATTTCTTTCTATGCAAGTAATAATGAAAAATAACGAAACAAATGGTTTTCGTATGCTTACCTGGAAGTGATTTCCACTGTGGGCTGAATACGCTGCTCAGTACTAACATTATATAAATGTATCAAACCCCATGCGTGATATAAATATTGATTATTGCAGCTAGAAAAATTGTGATTCATACCTGCTTGTGACACATAACAATACAGCTTCAAGAACTATCAAAATGTAGTTCTTTGAATCTTTAACTGAACTGAATCTTTAATGTCTGTTGTTGCAAGTAAAGCAGCAAATAATTTAGCAGATCTTTGCCATTTGTAATCATCTTCGAATACGTTCAACTTTAATGGGGATATCGGAAGTATGAAGGATTCAGCCTGATATGAAAAAAAACCCATCTTATCATCACTCCTTAAACCCCTTAAAAAATGGTATATTCGTACACCGACAGACAGAGGTGAGCAGTGGCATGAGAGAGGATAAGAGCAGGTTCTCTTGTTAGAAGTTACCGGAAGACTGATCAGTGGATGTCCAAGCAAGAAAGACAGCCACAACACAGTCATTCAGAGGATGCAGTTACAGTGGTTAAAAAACAAACCAAAAAAAAACAGACTGGCATTAGGAAGTGAGCGTACCTGATACAGACAGTGGCACACACTGCGCAGCTGTGGAGGAAACTCGTTTGAAGAGTTGATAATGGCCAGGAAGAAGCGGTCTGTGATCTGCAGCAGGTTCTTCTGGTTCTCCTCCAGGTTCTCCGCTGGTTCAAGCCTAAAGACGAGATGAGAAGTTAAACATTTCAGCAGAACAACAATGCAAAAAAAAAAAAAAATGTAATCTTGCACTTTGAAAGAAAGTTTAAATGTACATCATGAAAAACTCAAAATATCCCACAGATCATTTATTAAATAATTTTAAAAATGAAACATTCTGTGTCAGAAATTCTGCCAAAAAACATCTGTTTGGTTTTGACTAGGTCTATCACTCTGAAATCATGTGTTTCAAACCATATTAGTTTAAACTTCTGATATATATGTGTCACAGAAAGCGGCTGCATACAGCATGCGAGTCCTAAACTCAGTTCTCTCATCTCATCTCTTATTGCGCTTAAACTGTCAAATACAAACAAGTTCACAAAACCAGTCGGGTATGCCTGTGTAGTTAAACAGTTAAAGGAAAAGAAATTGCATGTTTTTATTAGATCGGTGTTGCAGCAGTGTAATATCCAGTACATAAATAAATCTTCTGCTCTGTTGTCTCCTCTGAGGCTGGGACTCTAAATAGTGCTCTCTGCTGTGCTAAAGTAAAAGCTAGACCCGCCTAACATCATTAACTATATGAGTTTAACTAGGTAAACATGCCTGGTAGGGTCCACTTCAAAACTGATTTGCTGCCACTCCGGAGTGGTAATAATTCCTCTCAACAGTGGCTCCAGAAGCTTCTGCAGATATGCAGCACCATAGACCTGCAAACACAGAAAAGCCAGATTTTAAGTGCACACACACTACTGTTCAAAGGTTTGGGGCTAGCTTCGCCATCACGGAATTAAATGAAATGCACTATCACTGTCACCATTTCACATTACCTTAAAGCAAAAGGTCATAATCTTGCTGGCTAGGCTGTTTCCTCTGAAGAGGGTCTGCATAGAGTCGGCCAGCTCCACTTCTTTTGAGAACATGTTCCATAGCAGCTGATACAGCAGATGGCGAGAGTCGAACAGTGTCACCAACACTCTGGCCAGCTCATCCTGAAAACCATCAGCACATTGAGCACAACAGCTCCCTAATGGCCAACAATATGCCCAATGCATTACTCACTGAACAAAACAGTTAAATAGATAGCGTATTTTAAAGAATGCTGGGGATATGAATATAAAAGTTTGCTTTAAAACCTTTTTCATACATATTTTCTAAATATATATGTTTGCTCTATTTAATTCAAATTTTGTGGAAACTGTAAAGGTTAAACAAAGATGTTATTATCTCTCACCCATTGAGAGCAGGGGACCACATTGGCCAGTGCCATGGCTATGGGCAGCTCGCCCTGGTCTCCCATCATGGTGACCAGCTCAACAAGTCTCTCAAAGCGGTCTGCAAGCACAGTCTCTGCAAGCGTGTCAAACTCTGTCCCTTGCTGAAGGATCTTAGTGAGCACCTCCATGAAGGTCGCTCGTGTCTGCAGGTCCTTATGGTACCCCAGACCTGTTCAAAGACATTCAGTCAAAACAACTTAAGCACAATAAGAATCCATGATTATGTCAGCATTTCTCACCGATGGAGTGCATGAGGCCGCTGTCGACGTTGGCATTGAGCAGGTTAGACATGGCCAACACGGTACAGTGCCGAAGAGATGCCAGTCGTCTAGACATCCCACGTTTCCGCCCTGCCACCTGCTGGCCATCTTCCTCGACCTCGCTGCAGTCATTCAACAGGTTCATGAACAGCGTAAAGTATCTAAAGGAGGAAGAGGAGAGATTACGGACCGAAAATGGACCTTGAAAGACCATTCAAAAGAGTTGGATGAAAGATCCTACTTCAGGAAGAGCTGAGACTTGGCCTCCATGAGCTCAACGCCATCCCCCTCCTCAGGCTGTAGGGGAAGACCAGCCAGCAGAGACACTACTGCCTCCATACTCGCCTGGTCCAGATCCCTGCAGGACACGTTCACAAAAACACAGCATGAGAAGAACATAACGTGAACGCTTTCAGGTTTGAAGCCACTACACATATTATAAACGGCAGGGAACTACAAAGACCATACCGGGTCAGACATTTGATGTCATCATCTGCAGCTTGATTAGAGGTTCCCATCACCCAGTCTGTGAGGTACTCCACCATTTTATTTCTAGGAAAAACAGCAAAGTCAATTATCTCATGACCTAATACTCATATATATATATATATATATATATACATACACATACACACACACACACACACACACAAACACACACAAACACACACACAAACTTCATAGCTTCATTTGAGGGCTGGATTATCGAACTGAAAATTTGAAGGGGGCCGTACTGATCTCTTTCTGGGGGGCCTATAAAATTAGAAATTAAACTGAAATGCATATTCAGCAGTAAAATGAACTAATATTACCAAAACTAAGATCCATAAAAGGTTAACAGAGTGCTGTCCGTCAATCAATTAACAAAATAATTAATCACACATTTATCTGTAAATAATCATGATTAAATGCATATTTATATTGTCATAATTTCACATTGAATCTCAAAATTAGTGTAGAAACAATATAACGAAGGTATATTATACATTTTTGTGTTTAATAGCATTTCTAAAGTAATCTTTTATTAATGAAGTACTGATAGAAATACTGCTACTGGCGTCCCTATTAAATTAATTTTACCTATTAATTCTAGCCATTCAACATCACAGAATTTAAAGAAGAATTTAAAGAATTTAAAGCCATTACTTTTAACATTTAATAGGCTCTGAAATATATAACAATATGAATTTAAGTGATTTTAAAACAACCTTCATATAAACTATCATTTGTTTATGGATAAACTACATTGGTTCATTTTTATTAAAGCTATAAAAGATAATCAGCAACTAGATCAGTGCTCTTTTTCTTTTGTTCTCTGATTTACGTCAATGACAGACTTCAGCAAGCTTCACTTTAAAAGCAGCGCTGCCTCTTTAAAACCTTATTTTCGCCAAACGCTTCACTGTCTTTTAAGACTTTGTAACTCAGTTAAGACTAAGTTTTCGAGGTAACTCGCCGAAACGATTTTTTTTCGTCAGTTTAAGCGCTACTAACAGTCTGTCTGAAGCATCTCATCACATGTGCACAGCCAAATGTGCATCCTTTCAAACTATCAAACTAATCTCAAGGTTTTAAAAAAAATATTAGGCAGCCCAAACATTTTTTTACATAAGCTAATAAGAATATTAGAATTATTTCTGAAGGGTCATGTGACACTGAAAACTGGAGTTATCACTGCTGAAAATTCAGCATTGTCCTCATAGGAATAAATTACATAAAACACATCCAAAAAGAAATCACTGTAATAATATTTCACAACATAAATGGTTTTATTGTATTTATGATCAAGTAAAAGCAGCCTTGGTAAGCACAAAAGATTTCTTTCTTAAACACAAAAAATGTTTAACCTGAATTTCATCTCTTGGCAGAAGGAGAGGTCGTCCCTGCGTTCCATCATCACCTCCACTAGCTGGCACAGCTTAGTTTTGATCTGAATGGCATGGACAACATTCCCTAAAATACGCACATACCTAAGAGAGGGAGCATAAAGAAAAATCCTTTAATGGAAAAATAAACTTCTTAATGCTCTTTTTTTTAATGCCATGCAAATCCAGCGTTTCTACTAAAAAATATTTTTTTAAGAGCATAGGAAAGTGTAAATCAAAGTCTCACCTAACCAGGTTGAGCATCATGGTTTCAATGCTGGCTTGACCGAGGTGCTCTGAGCTTCCTTCAGTGTGACTGTCAAGCAGGTTCTTCATGATGGCGATGGTCTGCTCTACAAACAGTGTGTTTGTGTCTGTAATGGGAACCTGAAGAAGAAATTGAGAAAAAACAAAGATGTTGGCACAGAATGTGGCTGATGCCTATGCAGAATGTGATGTTATTACTGATAATATGATATAAAATGAAATTACTACCACATTTACAAAAGATTCTAGTGTTTGATGCATGTTAGATCATTCTAGATTAAATAGATCACTAAATGCTGATTAGGAGTGCATTGTCTGGATTGATCTGACAATGTAGGTATTCTGCCACCTTCTGTCCAAAACTATACATGACAGCTGTTTAGTGAAGAATTCTTGATAAGTTGAGTAATTTGTTCTATTTATTGCTAGTTATGTTGTACAGATAATGAAAAATAAATTTAGGAGCATTTTTGCATTGTTGCTTTTTCATGAAAATTAGACAGTGTAATTTACAAATATTTTCTAAATATGATCAAATACTTCTAAAACAATATCAAACCCTACAGCTAGCTACATGTCATGATTATCATCTCTTACCGGACCCTGGGTATCAAAAAACCGGCCGATGCTGTTGCGTAGCTTGGTGAAGAGCATAGGGTAGAGAGCTGGACTGAGTTCCAGTCCCACAAGGTCTTTGACGTTGGTTCGAATCTGCACGCCCACCTTTTCATGTGTACAGACCATGAGACTCAGCAGACGCTCCAGAAACCTGTTAAGAGACGTCTCGCTGTTCACCTCACAAGAGCCCATAGAGATCATGGAGCCCTTGCGTTCGGTAAGGGGTCCCATAGGAGGACTGTAGGTTCCTAGGCTAGGGGTGCTGCGCTGCTGGAGACAAACCCCTCCCAGAGCACACAAGAAACCAGTCATGTTGATCCACTCCTGATGACAGAGAAAAAAGTTTGTATAGGAGGAAAAAAAGTTATATACCTTACTGACTGCCATTCTTTTAACTACCTGTCCGTCTTCCACTTTGTTTTTCTGGTGGTTGAGTATCTGTTTAGTTGCTTGCTCCCATTTTGCATATGTGTCTTCCCATGCCTAAGATTGAAAAATGTCAAATTTGAGTCAACTATAATTAAGAGAAGCTGCAAAAAAGTTGAAATGGATCTGAATGATTAGCAATTAATACCTGAAAAAAGAAAAATAATTACATCTTAAATTCACATAAGTTGAGAAAAATGAATCCTTACCTCTACATTTCCAGCTGTAGGGTGTTTTATCCTCCTTAACAGCGCCATCACTCTCTTCTGAAGTGTGTTGCGACCTGAATGCACAAATAGTTTGCAGGCTGTTTTATTTTTAGTTTATGTAGTTTATAGTTTGCAGGCAGTTAGTTTATAGTCAGTTTAGTTTAGTTTATAGTTTGCAGGCTGTTTTATTTTTATTTATTTTTTTTCCCAAGAATCCATGCCACTAAATTATATTGTTAATCAGAATTTATGATTATCAGTATCAAACATCATATTCATGGGCAAAAATGAATTAACTAAATATATGTATTATTATTACAATATTAAATGCCATTTTCTTTATAGATTTTCTTTTATAGATTTTAGCCACATTGGAATTAACTGTTTTACAAAAATATTACCACATTAGTAATTATGGTCATAAATGAATAAATACATATATCAAATTGTACATACACATTTTAGTCTAATCCTATGTCACGGAGACTGTTGTACAACTAACCTGTAGCCATCATATTGCTGACAGAGGCGAGCTCCACAAAGGTGTTATAGTTGGGCAGGACCGTGTGCACGGGCAGCTCGTCCACACTGCAGCGGATGTCTGCTTCCTCACAGAGATGGCGGAAGCAGGACATGGCCACCAACACAGCCTCTGCATCAGGGCTCCACAGGAAGGTGTAGAGACACACCTCCAGCTTGGTCTGAGCCTGTCTGCCGATGGGGATGAGACTGCCCTGTGTGGCACACTCCTGCAGAACAATGAGACATGAACGAAGCATTTATTCTGACTGGATTCAATTTCAAGTTCATGTTTAGACAGAAAATGTGTTTACCTTGTTCTTTAAGAGAAACTTGTTTCTACATATGAGAATCTCCCGGAGCCACTTCAGTATCTCTGTACTGTTGATCATCTGATGTCCAATCAGCTTCTTGCAGTTCAGAAATAAGACCTGGGAGCTGAGAAGGGAGTAAGGAGAATATAGTCAGATAATCTTTTAACTCGCCAACTTCAAATCAAGCAATCTCTTTATACCCACCTGATGTCCCAGAAGGTCTCAATGGGTGCGTCAGGGTTCCACAGCTCAATAGTTTCTGGCTGATGTAGCACCAACAGTGCCTGGGTGAGAAAACAAGAATGAGTAAATGAGATGCACGACTATAAGAATTTAAAGTAGCAGGGTTATAGTATCATCCATATACTATTACTTTTTTGTATTTTTATTACGTGCTTTCGTCATTTTTATAAGGTTATGTTTTAATATCCTTATTAAGCTTTAATACATATATTTCTTATTTTAGTTGTAGTAATTGTAGTATACATAATACTTTGTATTTTTTATAGCTTTATTTGAGTTAACAAAAACAACAAGTTTCAGTTTTTGGTTAAACATTCCAAATAGGAGGTTCAAAGAACCAAACAGTCTTACCTCCATGGCTTCCTGTGAAAGCTCCGCACTGTGATTGAGAGGAACTAGCTGGACCAGACCTTTGATGAGCTCAGCTGTGCTGTTCTGGATCTCTTGACCTGGTTTCCCCGGGTTCTGATGGTGAGAAAGTGCAACTAGTGGAGTCAAATTCGATCAGAATCATCCTTAAACTACAAGTCTCCTGCTAAACTTAGATTATTTAAACCATTTTATGCCAAATCACAGTTCATATCAAATCATGTTAAGAAAAAAGACTGCGAAAAAGAACCAGTCTTCTTCAGGCAAAAAAGGGGGGAAGAAATGAACAAATCCACATGTAAATCCTAATCTGGATAATCCAGGATTTGAACCAATCAGAAAACACAAACACTGTTGGATAAGAGCATTTTATGAGAATTAAAGGAGCAAAGGTGACATTGACTATTGACTAACCTAATATGCAGAGACAACTCTTAAGATAACTTTAATACAAAAGGTAACCCATCATAATTTTAACAGAAGCTAAATGGCTATTTCATACATATTTCCACCAAATACTAACATGCAGCATTAGTTTGGGGTCAGCGTGGATGAGTTTGACCAGGGCCAGCAGCAAAGAACGCGAGTCAAGGTCAGTGGACTTGTCCTTGAACTTTAAACTAGTCGTCATTTTCTCTTTGAATGTCAGACTCTGGAACAAAAAAAGAAGAGAAAAAAAAGGCAGCTTTAACCACAAAAAAAAAACAAAGACCAATGCTTTTCTATGCACCGTAAACTGTTGTTTAAATGATGATGTGTCTCACCGATGTCATCCTCAGTGGTGGATGGGCACTGAGACTCTGAACCACTCGGCCCAATGTGTCTGCAAACATGGTGCGCAGTTCTCCTGAGTAGCAGTAGATGGCGTCAATCTTCGGCCACCAGTCCAGATGTGACTAGCAAAAATATAAACATGAAACAATAAGTTAAAAAAAAAAAAAGCGGTCACAAAATATTTTATCATGAACAATCATCAGTCCTATGCAAAATGCAGAAATTTAAAGATGATCTATTTGTATAATGGGTTTATCATTTAATAAAAGCTGCATTTAATGTGCATAATATAGAAACATTATTTTTTAATTGTGTGAATGTCCATACAGAGATCATACTTACATTGGTGATAATTTTGTGCAGGGAGTTGACCAGGACGAAATGGAAGGTAGGAGGAGAAGTTGAGGCAAGGCATACCTAGAGAAGAAATGAATTTATTCAACAACAACAAAAACTCTGTAGATGTTGTTTATGGCAATGATTTTAAGTTTGTCCTGAAATGAATGTTGACTAGCTCAATATGCGGTGATAGTAATAATATTAAATCTCTTGTTAGTGATTGCTTATTAAATTGCTATAACGTCCTTTGCAAAATCCTTGAAACTCTAAGATTCAACAACTGAGCTTACCTTAAAATGCTGGTTGTTACGAGGATTGATGCGATAACATGACACAAAGCAGTCAATCATCAAATCTACATCGGCGCTTTGGCAGCCCGCACCCCTCGAAAATGGCTTAGTAGGGTTAAACAGAAGACCCTGGGACAGAAGAGAGAGCAAAGTTGCACACAGTATAAAAAAAAAAAAAATGACAAAAATGTTCTTCATTCCCTTCAGACATGCATTGCTCTGTAATCGTTTACTCAAAAAATGTTCCTCTTCACCTTAAGGTCCATGACAATGGACTGAACTAGGAGAAAGATGACAGAATTGTCCTCCCAGTTGATGTAGGTGCAGGCTTTGCAGAGTTTGACGCATGCGACTGCCGCACTCTCGGTCAACTGTCTGCTTCCGCTGTGCTGTCCCAGAGCCTTCCGCAGACTCTCCACAAATGACTTCTGTTGAAGACAACAGAACAGCTAGGTTTGTCTCCAAAAACATTTGTATGCACAAAATACAATTCTTGGTTCCAAAGCTCAACTTCAACACAAAATACTTTGGAAACAACAGGAGATAAATAGAATGCAGTAATACAAGTCTAATTTACTGTGTGACCTCTGACCTTGTTAGCTTTCTCCTCCCCCCCTACTTCTTTGGTGATGCTCTGAGTGATCTCTGGACAGAGGATGAGGAGGATGATCTGTAGTGGCCACACAGCAGCCTTTCTCTTTGCGCTTTCTGCAAAACTGTCCACCAGGTCAAAGAGTTTTTCTGCACAGTCTGTATACACAGAAACACAGTTTAATCATTACACATCTAAACTTGGACTTCAATAAGCAGTCTAATAAACAAGTCAATTAAGATATGAATTATTTTCTCACTCACCGGCCATGTCAGCTTGGGGTCTCTGATAGAGCATAGTGAACTCATCAGGGTAGTGTTCAACCCAGTTCCAGAAAGCCTGATACAAACATATCATATACATTTACTCTTATAACCTTTAATAATATGAGAATTATTAAACCTGGAAAAAGTATCCTAAAATATTGCATTATTTAAAAAAACATATACCTTTTCCAAACTGCTGATTACTGCAAGCTGAGCCGGCTTTTTCAAAGATTTGAATTTAAGTACTGTTTCTAAAGGGGACATGCAGGAAGTTATTAAGCAATTCCAAACCATATATGTAATACATTTATTTATTATAAATTACTGAAACACTATATATTTATTTGCATTCATTTGTGGTTTAAAACATGCCACTGTGCCATATTTTGATTCTGATTTTAATTATGCAACATTAGACTACCCATAAAACTCCTCCTCAAACTTTTTGAATATGAGGCAATAAAATAGAGCATGCTTTACCTTGTAGGAGTCTCTTTAACTTGGTGCAGTCTACACTGATATACTGAATGAGCTCAATGTCATGAACATCCACTGTGTCCTCTGTACAAACTGTGAGCTCTTGCAACCTATGAGAATAAATTAAATTAAAAGTCATTAATTTGTAAAGGCTTTAACTGTTCAATTTGTAAACAACAAAGAAAAACAGCCCAGCATTTAAACTAATTACAAACACTTGTACATTAGGCTTACAGTGTTTAAAATAAGCTATTTTCATTAGTTACTATGGGGTATTTGGGAGGCAGATTCACACAATGAAAGGGGTCCTAGAACAAAGCCCTGTGGAACCTCCAGTATGTTAGAGAGGTACCTGGTGGAGATACGACTGAAGACAGCATTGAAGTTGTTGCAGCTGAGAGAGAAGAGGACGGCAGAGGCAGAACTGCGCAGCTGAGCGGCGTGTTGCTGGCCCTCACGGTACGAGTGCAGGAAGTGACAGATTTCAGGCAGCAACTGTTTTACCAACATGGCCTCATCCAGCCGTAGGCAGTCCTTGGGTTGCTGATGATATACACAAATACATAATATACTTTGTTATTACTATTCTCTCTTTTTTTCTGTGTGCTGTACTAAACTGTACTTGTAAAGTTTAATAACATCCACTGAATTGTAAGCTAAAAACCAGACTAAAACTACAAGTAGAAAGCGCTTAAGTATCAGCAGCATGCAGGAAAGGGGGAAAAGAAGAGGAATGAAATCCAATGACAGAGCAGCGAACAAACACATTAGTGAATCAATGTACTGCACACATAGTGGGTCAAGCTAAAAGCCCGAAATGTGTAACAAATGGTAGAGGGGACGTTTTATACTACAGGGCAAAAATTCTTGTCTGCCAAAACTAGTTAATGAATAAAGTGTTTAGTTGCCCTAAATGTCTTCGACTTTCAGTAAACAAATTGGAGCCTTAACAGCATGGTTGAAATCTGTACATATACCTCTCCATCTCAGTTACATCAAAGGAAATGACATAAAAATAATTTTGCAAAAACAAAACCGGACAGACAGCTGTGTAGCATCTGGGCAAGGGAAAATTAATAATCTATACAGGAAAATCCAGACAATCTCAAGTCGAGGAAACACCTGCAAATGTAATAATCTCCTGACAGGGCCAGTTCCGAGCCCTCTGTCTGGGAGTAAAAGCTAAAGATTTAATTGTTTTACCAGGGCTCTATTTCATAGACTTCACAAGTCTATGAGCAATCAAAAACATTTCTGGACAATTTCTGATTTTTGAGACCAGAAAATTATCGCTGTCCCTATAAAGTCATTCAAACTCATTCTACAGTTATGTCACACTACTAAGGCAGTCAACAACAACAATTTTTTTTTAATTATTTTATGAAAGTGAAAGTGAAGTGACATTCAGCCAAGTATGGTGACCCATACTCAGAATTTGTGCTCTGCATTTAACCCATCCGAAATGCACACACACAGAGCAGTGAACACACACACACACTGTGAGCACACACCCAGAGCAGTGGGCAGCCATTTATGCTGCGGCGCCCGGGGAGCAGTTGGGGGTTCGATGCCTTGCTCAAGGGCACCTAAGTCGTGGTATTGAAGGTGGAGAGAGAACTGTACATGCACTCCCACCACCCACAATTCCTGCCGGCCCGGGACTTGAACTCACAACCTTTCGATTGGGAGTCCGACACTCTAACCATTAGGCCACGACTTCCCACTGTTACACTCGCGTCTCTAAGTGATTAGAAAAGCTTTTCTTCACCCTAACTGAAATTATGCATTTTAAATTTGAATATAATTTAAGTTTTGATAATATTTAAGTACAAAATTTGAATTTAGTTTTTCAGTCATTTTTACAGCCCTATACACACTATAAATAACTGTTTTCAATATTTTTTATATATATATATTTTTATATATATATTTTTATAATATATATATATATATATATATATACATACATACATACATACATACATATATATATATATATACATACACACACACACACACACACACACATATATATCCCTTGTGGATTGTGGATTCAAATTCACTACCCTTTTGGTATGTTCGGGATGAAAACATCCACTCAATTAAACTGCTGTAAAAATGTACCAGATTTAGGGGTGTAACGATTCACTCGTTTTCTCGATGCATCGATTACAAACCCTGACGATTCATATGCATCGATCTTGAAACATGATGTTTGAATCGTGAATTACCGATCTTGGACAGTAATCGATTCAAAATGCTAAGAATCGAATGAATCGAATTTCTATATCGATTCAATGCTTTCAAAATGTATACACATTAAATTACTACACGCACGAATTAATGGAGACCTTGAAGAGTGTTCGTGAATCGTGCCTCTTATCTGTCCTTAACGCGCTCCACTGTTTACCGCCTGAGACTGTCACAGGATTGCGCTCGCGCTCCGTTTGTCTCTGACGCAGCTGACGTGTGATCTATAGGACTCGTGGCCAGTAATACTAACGTGAAGTAGTTTTACTTTTCTGTAGTTTGTCAATGGCTCTCTGCATCTTACCGACGGAGTTACCGGAGCCGTCGACAGCTGTATTTATTGCATGGACGGAGCAGAAATGTAAGTGTCTAAATCATACGCACAGATCCATTGAATGATAAATGTTTTTAAACAATGCGGATGAACCGAATATACGAAGGAAACTTTTAAAATTAACCACAGCATTAACAATGACCTTGAAATAAGAGCGCGAGATTTATCTGATAATCAGATGCATGAAAGTAAAGTTTGTTTCATTAGCAAACGTTTTCTCTCAGAATCATTCGCTGATGGAGAGGAAAAGTTAAATAGAGATGAAGACGTTTTCACACTGAAAGAGAAGCGATTTCGCTCTCATAGACGTGCCAGGCTATATCTGCAGCTAAACTGAATAAAAGCAGAATGAACTGATGAAACTAAAAAAGAACCACAAACAATTTATGAATGATGCAGTGCTAATTGACATTTATTACAGTACAGAAACTATAAAGTATATTTTCTATTTTATTCTGTGCAGAAAATTTAAATAATTGCTAATTAAATGTAGCCTAGTATATAAAACAATCATAAAATTGCCATTAGGAAAAAAATATATCGATTACAAATGATTGATTATTGTCCAGCAGTGTATTGCATGATTGCTTTCATGATTTATTACAGCTAATTAAAAGTAATTAAAAAAGAATATAATTCCTTGTAAAAAATAAAAATAATAATAATAATTATTATTATTATTATAATATAGGCTACATACATAAAATTATTGTATTTGACATTTCTGTCACTTCTGAAATTATGGCTACGCCCCTGGTGTGACAAAATGTTAGCTTATACATAATACTCTTTAAGCTCTTTTTTAAAAACTTGGCTTACATACATTTTTACGTATGCCATGTCGCATCATTAAACTAGCATTTAACAATGGACAAAAGGTTTTTTTTTTTTCTAACCTATGGTTCTCTAACCATAAATGCTACTGTAATTTGCCCCCTGACTAAGCATTTAAAGAATTTAGTAGAAGCATTTAAATAATCCCGTGAATGCACTTAAAGAATGCAGAATCAAATCGAATCGAATCAAATTTAATTGTTAATCGAATCGAATCGCTGCCTTGCCAAAGATTCACAGCCCTAATCAGATTCAGATTTTTTTTTTTTTTGCATAAATCTGTTAATCAACTTCAGTCCTGATCAAAACTACCAAATGTTTTTTTTAAAAATCCAAGATTTTAACTCTTTAATTGCTAAGTTCATAAATGATTTCACTGATTTGGGGGAAAAAACACACAAAATGACTTCTTTTCAATATAGAAGTAATTGTGGCTGGATTTTTTTTTTTACTTTTTATAACAGTCTCGGGCATGTCAAAGATTAGTAGCAACATTGGCTTTGAAGCATTTTTAGCTTTTGTGCAGCATTAGATTTAAATTTTTTCTCACTAATTTGTTGTTGGTGGCTGTTTTTGCCCCATTGACTTCCATTATAACAACATTTTTTGATTGCAAAGCCATGACACCATATAATCATGCATTCTTGATTGTTCGTGGTTTTCCCTTTTGGGACGAGGTAAAATTTTTTATTTTTACAGTCGATCACTAGGTGGGAGCATTAACCCTTTATATAGGGCTGTGCAAAAAAGGCTTAGTTTCTGGCTTGTATATGGAGTTATATGGAGTATAACAGCAAATTATAGTGTTTGTGTGTGTGTGAGATTCTTGATTGTTGGTGGTTTTCCCTGTTGGGAAGAGGTAACATTTGTTATTTTTACAGTTGATCACTAGGTGGGACCATTAACCCTTTAGATAGGCCTGTGCAAAAAAAGCTTAGTTTCTGACTTGTATATGAAGCTATATGGAGTATAACAGCATATTATATTGTGTGTATGTGTATGTGTGTGTGTGTGAGAAAGAGAGAGAGAGAGTGTGTGAGAGAGACCTTTGCGCACTTACCTTGATGTATTTCAGAAAATCACAATGTACACCTTAGCTCTCAGAACTACATGGAGTAAACAAAAGTGTATTTATGCACCTGCTTCCTTTTAATGGTGGTGAAAGTATTTGGTTGTTAAGTGATGTAGTAAGAAGCGCTGTTTCCGGGTCCAGGCATCAACTCACTTCACTTGAGAATACGATGTCAGCAGCCGTTTATGAGCACTGTTTATTCATATTGATAATTTAAGTTAAACGCTTTCAAACTTACGATATACACTACAGTCCCGTGCTCACAGCGTCCCAAACACAAATCATTTTTATATATTTTTTTTATATTTATATTTTCATTGTCTGGCTATCTGGGACTTCGGTATGGAGTTAAAGGTTAATATTATAACTTTTTTGCTAGTATTCTATCACATTGTGAGTTTATATTAGCACCTTTTGTTGTTTTCTCATTGTAACTGATAGAGCGTTTGGACACGGAAGCGCTGCTACGTGACGTCAGACTTAAGCGAATAGACTAAACAAAAGCAAATTACGTGGATTTAAACACTTGCATGCCATCGTGCTGGTCATTTAATGGTAAGAGCAGCAAGCAACACGAGAAAGGGCTTGACTTGTACCAACGTTTTAGAAATGATCATGTAGCTTGACCCCTCCAGAGAGCTGCAGCTTATTTGAAGTTGGTATTGCATTTTGGTTCATAATACATTATGTTCATAAATTTGATGCAAAGTAGATTTTTTTTACAGGATTTTAAGGTTTTAAACTGGCTTTACCATCAAGAAAAGACGAGCATTTCACATATAGGCCATCTGTACCTTTCACCATCAAAAGGCAGCAGGTGCATAAACAATTTTTTTTATTGTTTACTCCATGTAGTTATGAGAGCATGAGGTGCATATTTGGATTTTTTCAGATACTGTACTTCAAGGTAAGTGCACAAAGGTCTCTCTCACACCCGCTCTTTCTCTCTCTCTCTCTCTCACACACACATACACACACACACACACACACACACACAATAATTCGCTATTATACTCCATATAACTCCATATACAAGTCAGAAACTAAGCCTTTTTTTGCACAGGCCTAAAGGGTTAATGGTCCCACCTAGTGATCAACTGTAAAAAAAAAATAACAAATGTTACCTCTTCCCAACAGGGAAAACCACCAACAATCAAGAATCTCTCACACACACAAACACTATAATTTGCTGTTATACTCCATTTAACTCCATATACAAGCCAGAAACTAAGCCTTTTTTTTGCACAGGCCTATCTAAAGGGTTAATGGTCCCACCTAGTGATCAACTGTAAAAAATAATTTTTTTTTACCTCTTCCCAAAAGGGAAAACCACAAACAATCAAGAATGCATGATTATATGGTGTCATGGCTTTGCGATCAAAAAATGTCATAATAATGGAAGTCAATGGGGCAAAAACAGCCACCAACAACAAATTAGGGAGAAAAAATTTAAATCTAATGCTGTACAAAAACTAACAATGCATCAAAGCCAATCTTGTTACTAATCTTTGACATGCTCAAGACTGTGATAAAAGGTAAAAAAATATCCAGTCCACAATCACTTTTTATATTGAAAATATGTAATTTTGTGTTTTTTTCCCCCAAATCAGTGACATCATTTATGAACTTGGTAATTAAAGAGTTAAAATCTTGGAATTTTTTTAAACATTTGGTAGTTTTGATCAGGACTGAGGTTGATTAATAGATTTATGCAAAAAAAAGGTGAAAAAAATATTTATCTGATACATTTTTACAGCAGTTTAATTTAGTGGATGTTTTCATCCACGAACATACCGAAAGGGTAGTGAATTTGCCCACAGTGTACCGTTGAGTTTTTGAAAAATTTCAAAATAAGATTTGTCACCAAAAATCATTCCATTAGCTCAAACAAAGAGAAGGTTGTGGCCAAACGCATAACGCATAAGGGATGGATATATATATATATGGATATATATATATATATATATATATAAAATTAAAATAGTATTTTAATATACGTGACCCTGGACCACAAAACTAGTCATAAGCACAGCTACATTTGTAGCAATAATAAAACAAAACTTTTCAATTTTTCTTATGCCAAAAATCATTAGGATATTAACTAAAGATCATGTTCCATGAAGACAATTTGTAAATTTACTAAATATATCAAAACTTAATTTTTTATTAGTAATATGCATTGTTAAGAACTTAATTTGGACAACTTTAAAGGCAAGTTTCTCAATATTGATATATATTTGCACCCTCAGATTACACATTTTCAAATAGTTGTATCTCGGCCAAATATTGTTCTACATCAATTGAAAGCTTATTTATTCAGCTTTCAGATGAGATGTATAAATCTAAATTTTAAAAAAATTGACCCTTATGACTGTTTTTTGGTCCACGGTCACATTTTGTTTTTGTGATGGCAAAATTAAATTTCCAGCATCATTACTCCAGTCTTTAGTATCACATGATCCTTCAGAATGTACTCACTCTAATATGCTGATTCTCTGCTCAAGAAACATTAGAAACGGTGTAGAAACTGTAGAAAATGTATCTAACATTATAAATGCTGTTAATGTGACTTTTAAATTTCTACTGATGCCAATCCTTTGAAGGGTAGTATACAGCTAGTTTCTATTACACCATGGCATGGTTAAAAACTTAATTCTGTTTGTTTGATAGTTGAGATTCCAAGGCGTTGATTCATTTATTATAACCATGCTGCTATGAAGCAGTTCCAGTTTCACAACATTCAATTTATTTCTACAGCCTAGCCTAGTAAAAGAAAGAGACTAATATAGGTCAAGATCACATTAGAAAAAAAAAAACAGTCTAAACCAATTAGATTTTCTTCTAAAACTTTCAATATCTATAAAAATCTATAATAAACATATGTAATCTTTTAGATCAGGGTGTGGCGATTTTGCATTGCGTTCAACAAAAAAGGTGAAACCACAGCAAGGAACAATGCTGTTACAAGGCAGGACATAAGACAGTCAAAACAAGCAACAGGTCCAACAAAGTTCACAGTGAGATAGGACGAGCTGCTCACCCCTGCCAGACACTTCTCCAGTGTGTCCAGGATAATCAGCTGGGAGAGGTAGAGGTTCTTCTCGGCAGCTTCGCCGAAGATCCGCTATGAACAGAAGACATACAGAAATGTGACATTAGCAAGATTAGAAGACACTTCTCTCGACTGATTGAAATAGAGCTTGATATGATCATGTTCCTAAGCTAACAGTGTAACACTCTAAGCATAAAACACAAGAAAACATTAAGTAAAACGGATCATGCTTCTCAGGCTTTTCTTATTTTCAGAACTGAATTAAATAAACATTTATCTGGCAGTTCATTCATAACAGAGTGACTGAAATTTCAAAATTCAGTTATCAAGATGGGGAAACTTACCATGTTGTTCACATTTTTGAGTATGTTGGTCAGACCGTTGATGACGAGGGCAAATTTGTACCTGGAGATGTTGATCAAACATTCTTTATTGTGCTCTGTACTCACTTTGGTGTGGGTGCTCTGCTGTCCTGTTTTAATTGGGAGCTGTGAGTTAGAAACAGACAAGAGAAAGAAGGTGATGGAAAGAAAAAGAGAGCAATCAAAACCAGCAATTTCTGCAAAGGATACAATGAAACCTTTTAGAGCGCAGGCCAATAAAAATGATGATACACACACACATTACCATGATGTTTGGGGGAAATTTTTGTAATGTTTTTTATCAGATGTCAAAATAGTAATATATTAATAGTGTAACCATTTTCTCTTTTAAAGGGTTAGTTCACCAGAGAATGAAAATTTGTCCATTTTAAACTCGCCCTCGAAGCATCCTAGGTGTATGTGACTTTCGTCTTTCAGAATAATCCAATCGAAGTTATTTTAAAAATGGTCCTTGGTCTTCCAAGCCTTTCAATGGGGGTAAGTGGGTGTTTGTTGTCAACAGTTCATAAGACGTGAAATAAAGTGGGCGCATCTGTAATAAATAATCCCTCACACAGCTCCGGGGGGTGAATGAAGGCACCCTGTAGTGAATCCATGCATTTTTTGTAAGAAAAATATCCAGATTTCAAACGTAATAATTTTTTTTTTTCTCACTTCTGCTGACTGTTGGGAAGGCACTTTATTTCACGTCTTCTGTAGGGCTGCTCCGATCACGATCGGCCGATTGTTATGCGCATCTCGTCAGTAAAGCCGGTTCTCTAATCAGCGGTAAATTCCCTCAGGTGCGTGATTTCACATAGAGCAGCTGTTACTACACAGAGCCGTTGTTAACTGAGAAGATGCGCAAATCCACTTCATTTTCAGCGTTTATTTGCGCATCTTCTCAGTAGGGATGGGTATCGTTAAGGTTTTAACGGTATTACTACTCTTACCGATACTGCTTAACGGTCCGGTACTTTAACGGTATTCTTATCGGTACTTTGTGTTGTGTTACTTTGTGTTGTGTTGGCAGTCGAAAACTTTGCATTTCTCTGTCTGCACATAATGCACTTTTGAAAGATGCTTTGACAGATTGCTTGTGTTTCCGCCCTTACATGCAAAAATTTTGTTGCACTTATGACAACCAGCGTTGTCTGCATCAACTCTAGTGAAGTATAACCACACTTTGGAACGTTTTGCTGTCTCCGCCATCGTCACTCTTTGTATTAAGCTGGAGTTTTCGTACTGTAAGGGGCCGTTCACATATCGCGTCTAAAAACGTGTGGAAAACGCTAGACACGCAGCTTTCTGATTTTTTTTTCCCCAGAGCCTTCGGGCACTTGCGCTCCTCAGGAGTCTGCCGTTGCTAAGCAACCATGACCTGCTCTCTCCATGAAGATGCAGAAATTTCAGCAATGGATAAATGGATTTGCAGCAGTGAAAATTGCTTGCAGTAGCTCTGCTAGTAAATTAATAAAAAAATCCACATACAGCTACAATCAGCTGTTCCTTCATCTCGGCTAAACTTTCAACGTTGTTACGGAAAAGGTGAGGAAGTTACATGACCTGCGGTGCGCTTGCGGCATTCTGAAAAGTTGCGCGACCGCGTCGCTTCCATTATGAGCACGCATACCGCGCGCCTACATTTGAAATAACCAACTTGAGTGCGCAAAAGACGCGATATGTGAACAGCCCCTTATGCGTGTGTGTGCGCCGCGCTCGTTCTTGTTGTGTGTGTGTGACTGACAGACAGCCTCCCCGGCGCGCATGAGAGATCTCGTAGATCTCACAGACAAACGTCTTAATATCGCAAATTAGAAATGTTTGGTAAGATAAAATGTGCACGATAACATTATTAAGCAAATCTCTTCGCCATCGTCACTCTTTATTATTAAGCGGGGATTTTCATATTGTTATGTCTGTGCGTGTGCCGCGCTCGTTGTGGTGTGTGTGTGTGACTGACAGACAGCCTCCGCGGCGCGCATGAGCGATCTCGCAGATCTCACAGACAAACGTCTTAATATGATCGCACATTAGAAATGTTTGGTGAGATAAAATGTGCACAATAACATTATTAAGCAAAAATACATAGTACATTAATTTTCTTCCCCTCGAGTAACGACAGCAGATCCGATACCGTCAGATCTTACTGATACTACCGTCTTTCATAATTTAGCCCCGGGGCCATTTTAATGCCGGGTTTCGGTACCCATCCCTACTTCTCAGTTCACAACGGCTCTGTGTAGTAACAGCTGCTCGATGTGAAATCACGCACCTGAGGGAATTTACCGCTGATTAGAGAACCAGCTTTACTGACGAGATGCGCATTAATGATCGGCCGATCGTGATCGGAGCAGCCCTAGTCTTCTGAACAGTTGACAACAAACACCCACTTACCCCCACTGAAAGGGTTGGAAGAGCAAGGACAATTTGTAATTTAACATCGATCTGATTAATCTGAAAGAGGAAAGTCACATACACCTAGGATCCTTCGGGGGTGAGTAGAAGATGGACGAATTTTCATTCTCGGGAGAACTAACCCTTTAATGTATTTTACATTTTCATTTATTTACTTCACAAGTCTTCAGTGTCACATGATCCTACAGAAATCATTCTAATATGTTGATTTGCTGCTCAAGAAACATTCCTTCAAATACAACATTAAAAACAGTTGCGATAATTAGTACTTTTGTGAAACCATTTTTTTTTTGTTCCTGGATACTTTGTATAGTGAGTTTAAAAGAACAGCATTTATTTGAAATACAAATCTTTTGTGACAATATAAATGTCTACTTTTTATCAATGCTTAATGTGTCCTTGCTGAATAAAGGCATAAAATGTATCTTACTGACCCCAAACTTTTGGATGGTAGTGTTTTTTTTTTTTACTTGACCACCTGGTTTTCAAATACACTTTCAATTAATTTCAATTAAATAATAATTATATAAAAGTAAAAAATTGTAGTGTAAGCAAACCATTGTCATTAAAAAAGTAACCCAAAGCACAAAAATAACAATTTACAGTCGTATCAAAGGAAGTTAAGATAGAGAACTCTTGGGTCTGGTTAACAGGTGTGAACGCTGGGTTCCTGCGGCCTAGCTTTCAAAGCCTGTGTTATGGCTTTATTGAGAGAATTGGGTGGAGAACAGCTTGTAACATGTGGGACCCACAGACTGTGGAGCGAGAGGTCGAGCAGTCTTAAATTTGACACACCCACCCCTGAGGGAACATCCAATCACTTAATGCACCAACCCACCCATCCTGGGTCTAAATGCTCAAACTTTAGGTGTTAAAACAAAGTGCCTCCAGCTCTCCAGACTTCCTCCCTGTGCTGCACTCCTGCGGGCCAGCACATCTGCTCTTGTTCTCTCCAACACACACACAAGCAGTTAAAGTCTGTGCAGTGGGAGTGTTGAAACCACACATGGCCTTGCCGTCTTAATGAAGCGTATGTGGAGCGAGGGGGTGGAGGCCTCTCCCCCTCTAAGCATTCCCTGATGAGGAATTGGTCTTCACTGTTTCCGAGTACTACGGCTCCTCCCTGGATCAAAAGAACTTTGACTTCAAGAAGTTATGAAGCTTGCAAACAACTCACGAATGCCATTAAACTGCCCTAATATATTGAGCTGTAGTGCTTTTTTGCCAAAATAAGTTTAAGTCAGACTTGTAATATATTCCAATCCTGTCCTCCCCACTTCTCACCATCACTTCCAATCTCTCCTGTACTTTCTATTCAATTAAGAGTAAGAAATAAAAAGCGGACAAAAGTTTAAACAAGTTATCAAAACATCTCCAAATAACATCTGACTATAAATAATACTCTTTAAAAGTTAAAAAAAAAAATTATATATATAATATTTTTATTAAGCAGTAATACATTCAACTGAATAAAAGTGATACATTTTTCTATTGTTTTCAATGCTGATAATAAGAAATCATGATTTCTGAAGGATCACATGACACTGAAGACTGGAGTAATGATGCTGAAAAATCAGCTGTCATCACAGGAATAAATTACATTAAAATATATTAAAATAGTTATTTTGATCAAATTATATCATATAGCCGTTATGTATTACATTTAAATTAAACATTATCGTTCTCTTTCTCTCTCTATCTCTTCTCAACTGCATAATATTGATACAAGACACTGTAAAATATCATCTCGGATGATCCTGTCATGTACACACTGCATTTATAGGCTTACACTCAATGTTTCTGACAGAGTTCAGTGTGAGTCCAGACCTCTCTCTTTTGTTTTCATGAAAGAATTTGAGCAATACTTTTCATTGATCCAACTGTCTAAGAACAAAAAAGCTTTAAAAACTTTGTTTGTAACTTTTTTCCAATCTTTGATGATATGTAGCCTAGACGAAGTCTCAAAAAAAAAAAATAATAATAATAAAATCAGTTTGTAAATGGGCTATTAAACACCCCTTTTCATTTATTTATTTATTGTCATTGTCTATCATTTTTATTTGTTGATGGTCATGTAACTGTTTTTGAGCATTAATAAAAAATAAAAATGTAAATAAAAGTTCTATCTCCCTTTTAAGCTTCTGTGGTTTTCCTCACCTCCTGAATGGTCAACTTCACATAGATCGACAAATCCCCGTACATTTAATATCACTCGGAAATGTCTCAAATTAGCCTAAAAAAATATTAAATCTTTTTTTAAATCAGATTTTTCAACAAATCTTAGCTCATAATCTGCTTCAGCGAAGTAAGTAGACCTATATTTGTGGTTCAAGGCAGCCAAGTCACTACTGGTTGCATGGTTGAATTGTTCCGAGTCCTGACAATTGCAATGGCCAGTGCATCGGCATGTCAGAAAGACTCTGAGAAACCCCGAGGTTCCCTCCTTCTTTCCGGCCAACCACTGTGTGGCCCTAAGAGAAAAGCGCGTGGCTGGAAATGAAAGTCTCAAGACCGGAGAAGAACCGGCGCACACACTGTCTGTACACTCATAAAACACACACAGAACACACAGCCCAACCCTGTTGATATCCATTTTAATGCAGGATGCCGATGGACAGTGAGCACTTTGTTTCCCAGGAATGGTTTAAAATTACAGGAAGGTCAGGGACCAATCGCTTCCCTTATGAGCACTTTGGTAGAGCCGGCCATACTCATGTGTGCTACAGAGAACGGACATATGTCAACTGAAAACATGAAGACAATTAAAAATATTTTCATGTAAATCAACTTTAAGATTACAGTTTAATTAAACTTTCATGGGCCACCATTTAAGAAAAATATGACCATCCACCCGTCACCTCAGTTGGAAGAGTCCTTCCAAAACTTCAGATAAAAATGAACATTTAGCCTTTTTCCTGGATATTGCTACAATATGCCTAGATATAATCATTAACCTAAATGCGAAAATATTCCCATCATTTATCAACCTCATTTTGTTCTAAATATGCATGACGTTCTTTCTTCTGTAGAACACAAAAGATAACATTCTGAAGTACATTGGAATCCAAACAACATTGAGCCACAGTGACTTTCATTCAAGTCATACAGGTCTGGGACGACATGAAGGGAAGTAAATAATCACAGGATTTGGCTTTCCCTTTAAGCTTCTTACGACAAAAATAACTGATCAGAAACTACCCAACAACACCAATAAAGTTTATCTTAAGTCCAAAGATCATCCAAATAAAAAAAACTATGAAGTGTTATCTTCATGCATGCAAAAGCTCTTTAAAATCTCTTGAGCCGACATTTATGTAAAACACAATGCATCATCAACCTCTCATTCCTGACTCTCTCCAGAGAGAGGACAGATTAGTTTTCCATGACCATGCAATGGCATCTGTGAGGTTATTGTTTCAAGGTGCTCTCTGCGTTCATACAGCTGCTGACAAGGCAATAACCACCACTGACAACTTGCCTATTGCAAGCAAGAAAAGCCACACATCACTGGCGATCAGCTCAAACAATCGATCCAGTCTTATCCGGTAGTTTCCATTCAGGAATTCTGCAACTTATGATCTGCTTGTAATTGCAGTTGTGGTAAGCAGCTGTCATTCAAGTCATGAGAACATACAGAGCAACACACAAGTGCAAGTAGCGTCCCTTATATTATATTATGCTTTCACCAAACAAGTGCCTTAAGCTCTCTGATCTAAAAAGTACTAAACCGGCTTAGAGATAAAACTGCCTAAACTCCTTTTCACGCTTTCATTAAACTGTTATGAGCCCCTAATCTGCAGCACAAAAAGCCAAACAGTACTTAGAGAAATAATATACTTTAAAAGAATATATTTAGATGCAAACTCAATGTAGTGTTTTCAGACACTAAACTGCACATTATCTGCAATCAAATTAAAATGTATTATACTTTAAATGTATATTAAATGCCATTAGTTAAACTTAAGAGTGCTTTGAAGAACTTATTTAGATTTTTATATGTAATTTCATAATTCCTTGCATTACCTTTGAAATATGGTTGAAGTGTACTGGCAAACTAAAATTCAATTGAAACTTGTATGTCCTGCATAATTATTTTTTAATTACACATTTGTAATGATTTAGTTAGTTTAATAGAAATTTATTTGAAATTTAATACTGAATAAAAAACTTCAATTATTGACACTTTGCAGGTGTTTTAGTATGTCAACCATAGTTTGACCACAACAAAAGATCACCAAAACAATTTCAAATGTACTTTAAAGTAAAACTTTTCATTTTACATGATTTCAAAGCGCACTTTTTAAAAGAGTACACAAGTGTGTCAAGAACCATCAAGATTCCATTAGAATTATTCCATTCCACATCATTAATATTATATCACGTGTACAGTCTTTTTAAAATATACTTTTAAGACTTGAACTACACGACAAGTACACATTAATAACTACTAAGCACACTTCTTTTTTACCTGGGCAGGGAAAAAACACAAGTGCTTTGGCTATGAGAGCAGGGTCTGAGAGATGCATGCACATTGAAACATTAAAAAGGCTCATAAATGCCTAGCTATCTTGTATGTTTTTGTTTACGTTTATTGATCTATAATTTGTTCCAATAGTACATTAATATATCAGAATACTAATAAGACCATGATTGTGTGCATCATTATAATGGAATCCTTCAAAACTGCTATTAATTTCTTCAGGTGTCACATTTTTTGATCTGCAAACAACAACATTTCTTATGACAGGCGCCTGTCAGAAACCCTGTGCAGTCATTCCCTCTTCAGGCCCAAAAGATGCGTTATTTTGCATTCAAAACCGTCCTAAAGTTTCAGACAACTTTCAAAAACACAGAGCACTGATACACTAACGTGGTTATTTTGTTGAAATCTTTTAAACATTGCATGCACAGGACTGTAGGTGCCTGTAAGGCTGCTCCAGCTATGCAACTGTATGTCAACAAGCACGGAGGGAGTCTGATTCCTTTTGTTTATATTTAGCCAGTGCGCGCGAGCGACTCAGCGGAACATTCATCAAATCAATCACGACCGAACTGCCCAATATTTGGTTTTTGTTGCCAAATGCAACACATCAGGCCTGAATAAAGAATTGCACGTATTGTTTTTAGCCAATGCAAAGCACAAAATCACAAACCTCGCATCTTCCTCATAAACAACGGGTATGCTTGCATATGCATCGTTTGCACGCTTGCTTCTTTTGACCTTGTGTCAAATGTCAAATCTCCCCACCGATGTTTTCTTTACCTGTTCGTCGAATCGATTAATGATGGCCTGGACCCATTCCACGGGCTTGTGCGCCGCCATGCTCAGGCGGATGCGCGCGCCGCTATGTCTCCTATCAATCACTTTTGCGATCCCGATTCCAGCTCCCGATTCGCCCCGGATGCGCCAAATACCCCCTAAACCGCTCCGCAAAATAATCAAGGAGAAAAACAGAGGAGGAGGCGGAGGGAGGAGGGGATTTGGTTTAGTTTTTCACTTCAAGCATACTCCACCACGCCGCCATGACACACCACCGGAAGTTTGAATCCTCATCTCTCTCTGGCTTCAGTCTGGGCGCTGCGCATGCGCAGAAATGCTACTGAAGAACAGATAACAATGTGTTTATGGGGTATCTATCTATCTGTCTGTCTGTCTGTCTGTCTGTCTGTCTGTCTGTCTATCTATCTATCTATCTATCTATCTATTTATCTGGTTATCTAGAGTTAGGCGTTCCTGGTCAATTAATTTAGCCTACTATGCACTGACTAATAAACAAATCGATTTTAAATTCCTAAAATGTGCATCATGTATGATATTCAGCAAAATAAAAGTACTATTGTGGTTTGTTGATTATTCATACAGGTCATTCTGATTAAAACGTGTATAACTTTATAAACTAGGCTATATAAAACCTACAAATGAATACTAATTCGTGTGTGTTTTTCTTGACATAATATAACAAAGCTTCTTCATATTCTTTATTAAGAATTACAATGAGAAGTTTAGACATCAAACATGTAGCGTTTCAAACAAGTAAATACAATAAGCAACAATGTAAATTAATTTTCAAGAAACATAACTTTTTCCTTTAACAAAATTGACAGACTATTTAAAATGGTTAAAGGATTTAGTTTAAAATGTGTAAAATGAAGTCAGAAATAATTATCCAAAATAGTCCGAGCCTTTACTGTGTTTTAATATAGTATTACTGAATGGATAGATGTTACAGTAAATGAAAGACCGCCGATGGTTTGTGAAAAAGTATAACAGACCTCTTCTGCCACCTTGAGATCAATCTAAACACGACGCCAAAAGTTAGCATTGTAAGCCTATTTTCAATCACTAGAGGGCGTATGTGTTATCATGCCCGTTTGAAATGTTCAGACTTTTGAACAATATATTTACTACATTTATAAGATCTATTAAAGCATTGATTTAGGTTGGCTTGCAGCTTCACACAATCAACAAGGTGCGGGGGGAAAAGAACAGTTATATTTGGACGTCAAGGGGTCAGGACATCACAAGTTTTGCTGGTATTGTCCAAATACTGCTAAATAATACATAATGACTTTTTTGACATCTGCTTGGTTTCCTTAAAGCTCTTGAACCCTAATCGCTGCTTACAGCCATATTTATTTATAAGACTCAAGCCCCACCAATTCATTCAGTAAAAACCAATTCATCTTTTTTATATAGGCTGTGTATTTTATTTTATTACACAAAACATAATGACAACAAAAATAAACACCAATTCATCTTAAAGGGATTGCATGATTTTAATATCATTTTCTCTGTCTAATTCTATTTGCTAAATGGCCCTTGCACCTCAGACATATGCATGTTCTATTGACTGAAAATAATTTCTAATCGAAACTCTGAAATTAATTCATAGATTGTTTACTTGCTCTTAAAAAATTCACACCACAAGCTTGTTTTGTGGTTATTTAAATAGTTTATTTAATTGTATAGAAGTGGATATATAATCATTACACAAAATCATTACACAATATAACAGCCAGCTCAGCAATATAGAGGCAGATGGTAAAGGTGTTGTACAGTAAGTGATTTTTGCTGTTGACACTATTGCTAATGCTAACATCAACAGCACTAAACATGTAAATGGCCTAGTAATTAAAACAGTTCCCATTATTCCATGATAAACAGAGTATATTCTGGAGAGTATATATAGGCCTATTTGTGTGTGGAAATGTGCTGGAAATATATTAGGTCCAGTTGAACGCACTGCATGATGGCATGCAGTATTCCACACAGTGCAATCTGTTCATTTTGGCAAATGTTGGTTGTCTGTTATGCATATAGACAATTTGTATACAGTATACAAATAGGCTTAATGTACTGTGGTTTTTCATAGGTGTTTTATCTGTATTTGGAATTAGGCATTGAATTGCGTCTGAGAAAAATCACTTACAGAACCTTTTTATTTCTCAATAAAGGTCACATTGATCCTCTCATGGAAATGCAGCGGTTTTCTACTATCACCTTCATTCATATATAAATACATATTCAGCAAAGTGCAAGAGTATTAGATATGTAGTTAGAAAGTTATCTGTGTATGTTATCACCTAAGGAAGCTATTTGACCAGTTGAATTTTTCAGACCCATGAACAGATAATGTATTTTAAGCAGATTCACTTATTTTTGGAAGTATTAAATATGCACTTCCTATCAACCTGGTTCCTTGTTAGACATGCACAAAAATCAGCTGCACCTTTCCATAATCTTCAAAGACATCGATGTCGTCCAGGGGTGCGTTTCCCGAAAGCATAGTTGCTAACCTGTTAGCAACTTAGTTGGTTGGCAATGGGAAATTGTATTGCAACCGACAAAGTTTCTAACTTAGCAACTATGCTTTCGGGAAACGCACCCCAGTTTAGTAAAGTGATGCTTGTAGTGTGTTTCCTAGCCATCCACAAACACATCATAATGATCTCTATTGCAGGATATTTTGACCTGAATCACACATACAAAACTGACAGTAAGCTCGGGTGTTTGTAAAGGGAATACTCTTAAAGGGACAGTTAACACAGTTTCATCATTTACTCTCCACTTTTGTTGTTTCAAACCCTTAAGCCTTTCATTCATTTTTGGAACATAAATTAAGATTATCTGTAATATTTTTTTAATGTTAATTTTTTTTTGGCCATCTTTGGCTTCTTTTGTGTTCCAAAGATTATCCAAAGTCTCGTGGCCTATTCATTTGATTTAATTTGATCAAACATAAAATAATGCGAAATTCTATTATTGTCATACACTGACCATTTTAATAGAAAAGTAGATACCATAAGGATGTGAGTATATGCCTACCTGAAATAGTTGACCTTTATTAAAAGGCACGCCTCCAGATTTTTCATCTGCCCCCCATTTTCCATTCTCATAGGTGTTGCAGACAACCACATTCTGGTCAAGAAGAGACAGGTAGTGAAATGCAATGCCATACCTGTGGCGCAGATTGAACTCTACCCTAATAAAGAATAGACCAGAAGAGTGGATATGTTATCATCACAAACAGAAACTGTATGTTTGATGGGCCACAATTTTGGAATGCAATGCAAGACTGCATTTATTTGATCAAAAATACAGTAAAAACATTAATATTGTGAAATATTACTAAAATTAAAATAAAAAATGTCTATTTGAAAATGTTAAAAATGTATTGTATTCATTTTTAACAAATGTATTTTAAACATAATTATTCCAAACTCTTAGCTGTGAGTGTATGCATGTTCAGAAACATTAGATGTAAATGTGTTTATCTATATTTGTTTTATTTTTTTTTAATCTCTTGTGCGTAAGGTTTGTATCTAACCTTTCAGAGTCAGTAGGAAATCCATAAATGAGAATCTCTTTGCCAGGCTGTAGTCCACCATTGATCAGGGTTTTTAACGGGACCACCTGTTTACATTAAAAGGATTTTTATAAAGTTGTGTAATATGCTGAATTATGATATGCTTACTAGTGGTAGTGTATTTTTGTTCTCACTGCAGGATTCTGGTAGCCAAGGAAATATAGCTCCACCATTCCTTCCACATATATGGTGTCCACCCCAGTGAATGGAATACGATGTTTAGATTCCATTAAGTGTTTCCCATTGGCACTTATCTATGAGAGTTAATAAGCAAAACAGTACAGAAGAATTTCTTTTGCCCATCATTAATGGCTCTGGAGTTAACTGTTTTGTTGGGAAAATGCTTATTCATTTACAATTTTTCATTATCGCTCTGAATGAGATTTTTCCCCTTAAAACAATAAGTTTACATATATATTTATCTATTTTTAAAATCTGATTTTACTCTGTTGTTGTCATGAAAATATCTTTATGTTGACATGGCATAAACCATCTAAATAAATGAATGTCTGTAAAGGCGAACTACTATTTACGATGAGTATGTATTACCTCGTATGCCTCCTTGGTGACAAGGATCTGAAGAATGAATGGTTGTCCTCTGAGGATGGGACAGTCAGATTTTCTTCTGGGCCCCAGCTATGGTTCTGGTAGGTGTTGTACACTATTTGTGATTTTTTTATCTTCATAGCGTTGGTTTATGTGCAGAGCATTATAAGCCTCAGCAGAAGAACCACACTTAAGGTTCACATGAAATCTGTGAAACACAGAATGGAAAATGTTTTCAAAACTAGTGCTGCCTCTCCTTCAAATAAGACAAAGACATCAAGATTCATTTGTCATTTGTTGGGGATGTGCATACAGTAAACATATTTATGCATTTCTGTTATGAAAATGGTGATGTGAAATATTTATCAAAATATATTAGCCATTCATTTTACATCATTTATGTATATACAGTGCCTTACAGTGCCTTCATTTTTTTTCACATTTTGTTGTTACTACCTTATGTTATACTGCTTTATATATATATATATATATATATATATATATATATATATATATATATATATATATATATATATATATATATATATATATATATATATATATATATATATATATATATATCCACCTCAATCCACACTCTATACACTATTAATTACAAAGCAAAAAACAGGTTTGAAACAACTTCGCAAATGATAAAAAAACTGAAATGATTACATTGCATAAGTATTCTTATCCTTTTTTGGACACTTGAAATGCAGCTCAGAAGCATGCATATAACTTGTAGATGTTAACCTGTGGCAAATTCAGTTGAATGGGTATGATTTGGAAAGGCACACATAGAAAATAAATCTGCAGTACTGAAGGTTCATGGAAGCATTAAAACTCAATTATCCCTAATGGAAGAAGTTTGAAACAATCAGGACTCTTCCTTAAACTGGCCTCTTGATTTAATTTTTTTTTTTTTTTGTATAAACTTGTCACAAGTTAAAGTTGTCACAAATCTATTTATTTCTTTGACATTACGGTGTATAGAATAAAGACTGATGTGAATAAAAGTTAATATGAAAAAAATGAAGGGGTATGAATACTTTCACAAGGCACTACACACACACACACCGTTTATATATCAATGTGTATAACTACATAATAAAATGAATCCGGATTTTAGAGTCTATATTTAAAATAACACAAAAAGGCTGTTGCTGACAAACTGCCATTCTGTCACTTCTTACTTTTTTGCAGTCGTAAAGCAAATCTTTAGCTGGGTGTTCAAGACCAAGGCTGGAGCACCAAGAATGACAAAACATGGGGATGAGTGGCCTAAATATAGCTGTTATATAAAGCCTGTCCATAAATTATTATTAAGGTTTTACATATTTTTTGTATAGATATACCTTCCTAGAGATTACCTGGAATACTGTCTGTCAGAAATGTAAAATGCAAACAAGGGTAAAGGCAGACAGTAATAGAGACAATCAAGTAGGCTACAAGTAAAATAGATTTGAATGGTGTTGATATAACAGTGATAAAGAAGTGAAGTGAAGTGAAAGTGAAAGTGACATTCAGCCAAGTATGGTGACCCATACTCAGAATTCGTGCTCTGCATTTAACCCATCCAAAGTGCACACACACAGAGCAGTGAACACACACACACACACACACTGTGAACACACACCCGGAGCAGTGGGCAGCCATTTATGCTGCGGCGCCCGGGGAGCAGTTGGGGGTTCAATGCCTTGCTCAAGGGCACCTCAGTCGTGGTATTGAGGGTGGAACTTGAGAAGAACATGCTGACTGATAGTTACAGCCAAGGATAATCCTGAGATTATACATAATTCAAAATATACAGTTGCATTATAAATGTTGTCATTTCAAATAAATCTTCAGCATCAGAAATAATTCAAAATTCAATTCAAATTTTTTTTTTAGTGATTTAGATTTTACACCACTGTTGGGATTTACATTCTCAAACAACATGCTTCTGATGAACCAGAGGATGTTGGTATTGTCCTTGAAGGCTTTAAAGGGATAGTTCACCCAAAAATGAAAATTATATAATTAATTACCGTACTCACCCTCATGTCATTCCAAAACTGTAAGACATTTGTTGATCTTCAGAAAACAAATTAAGATATTTTGGATTTCCAAAAGTCACTACACGAGTCACGACACATGCGCATGCTTTCCTCTGCTCGTAAACAAAGTGCAGCTTATGCATGTTCTACATCACCAGTATCAAGCGCAAGTCAATAAGTCATTGAGAAAATGTGGAAAATTATGTCATTTGAAATCATTCTGATCACGTGGGATCGATGTACACATTAAAATTAAGTAAATTCAAAAGCACTGTTTTTCAGTGTTGGATGCAGGGATGCCAAGTCCGTGTTTATTTTTTCACAGATTTGGGTTACTTTTAGACTCTTGCCATAGGTTGGTTTTCCCAAGTTGGTTTAAAGGTTTGAAATATTGCATAAATTACAATTGACTGAAATGCTTGTATTGAAACATTTTGCATTCTGATAAAACTTCCATGAACTTCTACATTAACTGTTCCCTCCTGGTAGAATGACCTGCCCAACTCAATCCAAGAAGCTGAGTCCTTAAAATTTTCAAGAAATGGTTGAAAACCATTTCATCTTCATTTGACCCTCTAATAGCACTCCATATTCTAATGCTATCTAATTGTATCTCCTTTTTTATTACAAAAAAATGTGACCGTCTAACATTTGTACTCTCTATTCTTTTCTATTCTATTCTATTCTATTCTATTCTATTCTATTCTATTCTAACTAATTTTATTTATTAAGAGTGTTATTCTTTCTACTTATTTTCTTTTTATTTATTATTAAATAATAATAATTAAAAAAAACTTGCTACGTATAGGTGAAGCCCCGCCCCCTCTGTCCTCTTTTTGAAAAACTTAAATATGTTCACCCTAAGTAGCCTATACTCTATATCTTTTTTTCTTGAAATAATTAAACAAATCTTATTTGTATTCTTTATAAAAAATTACAATGAACCATAAAATCATCTTTCTGACATTTAAATATGAAATATTTCATACAAGTAAGCTTAATAAATTGACCGACACATTAAAATGTAAATTCATTTTCAAAAATCAGATTACTTTTTTCTTTAACAAAATTGGCAAACTATTTTGAACTGTTAAACTAAATTATTTTGTTTAATTGTTTGAATAAAAGTCAGAAATATTTATCTTAAATAGTGAAACTTTATTGTGCTTTAGTAGTATACTGTAGTAGTAATGTTGGACGGATAAATGTTATTGCAACGAAAGACCGCAGACTTTAATGAGAAAGTAAAGCAGACCTCTACTGCCCCCTAGAGATCAATCTAAACACAACGCCAACGGAAAGCAGTATTAGTTAACATACTTATAGTCACTAGAGGGCGCATGTGTTATCATAGCATTTTGAAACATCCTTGAACTTGACTTGAACAAAGCTATAAAAAAATGTTATTTGAAAAATTAAATTTTTTTATCGTCCATGACGTATTTTTGTTTTATGTATATTTACCTTTTTTCTGTTTATGTTCTGTTTGATGTTAAGTATCATGTATGTTTGTTTTTGAAAGAAAAAAAAAATGCAAAAAAAAAAAAAAATTAAGACTTAGCCCCCACCAATTAAGTAAAAATTCAGTAAAAAAAAATAATTTATTTTATGGAGTAACAAGATTTTAATATAACGTTCTGCATTTCTCTGTCTAATTATATCTACTGAATATGCATTGCAGCTCAAATATATGAAAATAATATTTATGGGAACTCTGATCAGTTTTTGATGATGAAATAAATTACCAGATTGTTCACTTGCCCTTAAACATCACACCAAGAACATGTTTTTTTTTTCTGGTTATTTAAATTATTTAATTGCATGGAAGGGAATACAATGATTAAACAACATGACAGTCAAGCAACCATTTTTCTTTTAACACAGCAATAAAGGAGGAAGAGATGGTACAGAAGGTGCTGTTTCTAACTTCACAGATAATAAAAATGTTTTTAAAAAGTAATTAAAAAAGGAAACTACACTAATGTTTTAATAGTCATTGAAACATTAGCTACACATTACTCCTAATATAGTATTTATTAAACTGAAATGTTTTAAAAGGTTCAGTTGCATGCATTATGAGATACAGCATTCCATACAATACTATATGTTGTATAGGTCACTGCTCAGTTTGACAAAGGTTATTTTATGCATACAGAACAGAGTGCTGTGATACAAGGTGTGTGGTAGCATTCTATTGCAAACATAGTCAGGATTTCCTAGGACACCTATTTTAGTGATATCTGTCTGGAAGCTGAGACATTGCATGTGTCACCTAACATTTTACAATAGTTAAAATAGTGGCAGAAAAAAATTATATGTTATCACCAGCAGTTTAATATTTCAAAGCCATTAACAACAAAAAAATGTTTTAAGCATATGAACTTATTTGTGGAAGTTTTAAATACGCACTTCCTATGGATCCTTGACTTCCACAGAAAACAACTGTAGACCTCCACAAACTTCAACAACATCGATGTCATCCAGATTAGTAAAGCGATGCTTGTAAGTGTGTGCTTGCTGGCCGTTTACTGACACATCATACTGCTCTGCTTTGCAGGTGATTTTCATCTGAATCACACATATAAAACTGACAGTAAGATGCTTGCACTGATGTCACAAACAAACATATACTCTTAAAGAGACAGTTCACCCAAAAATGTAAATTCTGTCATCATTTACTTGCCCTTGTGTCATTCACAACCCATTAGCAAGCCTAATTTTTGTGAAAATTATGTTATAATCTTTTGTCCATTCAACTGTGCAAAAATCTATTACTGTATTACTCTGTCCATTTAAACAGAAAAAGCATCTACATGTCAGTGTGCCAGCCTACCTCAAAGAACTCTCCATTTTTAAAAGGGATGTCTTGACTCTTTTCTTCTTCCTCCCACTGCCCGTTCTTCCAGGTATTGCGAACAACTGCATTCTCCTCAAAACGGCACAGGTAGTGAAATGCAATCCCATACCTGTGGCGCAGATTAATCTCAATCCTAATGAAGAATGTAACAGAAGAGTGGATATGTTATCATAAACATAAACAGTTTTTTTTATATTATCTGTACATTTACAAAAAAAGAAAGAAAGAAAATGCTAGTGATGTATGTCAGAAAGAAAGAATTTTTCAGACCTTTTACAGTCAGAGTTAACAGTTCAATGAATAACAATGACTGTCTCAAGCTTTAATCCATTGATCAGTTCTTTTTTGTACGATGCCACCTGATTGCAGGAAAAAGTATGAAAGCATAAAAATAATTTTTATGAAACTGTAAAATATAGGAAAGTATATAACATTTTAATAATGCTGAACTTTATGCTTAATAGGGGTAGCATATTTTTATTCTAACCAAAAGATGGCCAAAGAAATCCAGCTCCATTCCCTCCACTGAGATGATGTTCATTTGAGTGAATGGCATACGGTGATTATAGACCATTAATTCTTCCCCGTTGGCACTTATCTGTGGAGAGCCATTGTATAATGAGCAAAACAGTGGAAATCAATCATTCTTTTCATTCAACTAGTAGCCTACAGAAACAGAACAGTAGTGTACTAAATAAAGATTTTTTTCCTGTAATTTTTGGCTAGAAAGTTAACAGTTGTTTTTTTTTATGTCTTTCGGTTACATCTATACAAACGGCACAATGTAGAAATAGTTTTGTATACAGTAATGTGAACATGTACATAACATACTGCAGTGAATACTGAATATACTAATTGTATAATGCTAATTCTTGCTAGTGTTTAAGTGCATTAGTTTAAGATTGAAAAAGTGTGTTTGGTGAGTGACAGCTTTTGCCAGTTTTATGGAAGAATTGGTTGATTTAAAGCACGTGTGAAGTGTTTTGTAGTTTTAATGCATTTTGTATGCATTTTGTATTTCCTGCTTTGCTAAGATGGAATTTGGTAAATAGAATTAAAGTGACCAAATTGAGAAAGGTGTCCTAGCAATTGTGAAGAAAAAACAAAACAGCAAATTGGTAAAAGACATACCATAGTAATGAAAGAGGAGTCACTATCTCACCTGCCAGTCATGTTTGGAGCTTGACTGAATGTCATTTTGGGTGATTTTACAGCCAAATAAATGGCTTTTAAATAATAAATACCTTATATGCCTGTGCGGTGACAAGGATCTTGATGGTGAACAGTTGGCCTTGGAGGAGAGGAGACTTAGAAGTGGGTTGATCTGAGTCCCAGCTATCGTTTTGGAAGGTCTTGTACAGTATATGTGGGTGATCATCCTCAAAGTGTGGGCTAATGCACAGAGCAGTTTTAGCAGAGGGATGAGTACCATCCTTAAGGCTGATATATGATCTGGAGAACACAATGAAAACTGTATACAAAACAAGCAATGTCCATGGTAATATTTCGTCCTTTGAGATGAACATAAAGAAATACTCACTTGTGAGCATTTGACAAAATCCGTCCAATTATGACAATAGTCTTCCCTTCCTTCAAGCCCCCTGTGATTGTAATCCCTTGAGTAATTGCGGACTGTGTCTGAGATGTGAATACAGTAAGCATATTTATGCAATATCACATTGTAACCATGATAAATATCAGGGAAATAAAATAATAAAAGGACTCAATCTGACAAAACACCCAAAACATTGCTGCATACCTAAATTATAAAAATCATAAACCTTCATTACTACTGGTATGTGAACATGCTGATGTGAAGTATTTAGTTAAGAGTCTTATATTAAAAACGTTACGTACTGGTTTGTGAAAAATCGGAGAATCTGCCATTCTGCCAGTTCTTTCTTTTCTGCAGTCTCAATGCAAATCTTCAGCTGGGTATTCAAGACCAAGGTTGGAGCACCGAGGATGGTAAACCAAGATGAATCGTCTTAATATAGCTGTGATTTTAAGACCGCCCATATATTATACAAATGCTATACACAATATTCTAGGTAGATATAGCTACCTGAAAATTACCTAGAAATATTTTCTACCAGTAAAATGCAAACAAGTATAAAGGGGAGATAACTATAGTCCAGAGACAGACATGTAGACTGTTGGCGTAACAGTGATAATATAACCAAAGAGATACAAGAGAGCCTAAGAGCCACAAATATCTAAGATAAACAGTCCTTTTTTAATAGATATACCTATACTGGAAATTACCTAGAAATATCTGCCATAAAATGCAAACCTGTATAAGAGCAGATAAAATAAACCCTCAGGAAAAAATTTGCAAAAGCTGTCACCCTTTTAAAAGGTAATAATGTGCCCCCTTTGATATGGAGCAACTGCATAAGGAGAATAATCCCCTAACGTTCTTCTAACATTAAAATTCCAGTAACATTTCTGTAACCATGCTGCAATACTCTGCAATAAACCACCTCAATAATCTGAATTCATAAGACTGAATTCTCTTCTAATATTTAAGATGATCTATCACTGTACCATAAAAAATTATGGTGTGGCCACTGGTTAAGAAATGTTCATTGGAGCAGCAGGGTCACAGAAAAACATAGAGACAAAAATTGCGCCCAGCCTGTGGAATGACCTCTTGAGTCTTTACTCATTTTCAAGAAACATCTAAAGACTCATCTTTTTCGCCAGCACTTAACCAACTAATACTAGCACTTTTCCTTCTTTTCATTTATAAAAAAAAAAAATTAAAATAAAATAACCTGTCTATGCGTTCTGTACTAGACTAACTGAGACTTGTCATGGCACTTGTATACCTGACTGCTTCTATTGTTCTCATTTGTAAGTCGCTTTGGATAAAAGCGTCTGCTAAATGATTAAATGTGAATGTAAAAGGTGTCAGGTTCTCAGAGACTTCCAAACATGACCTCCACTTAATAAGAATCACAAGCTGAACTGTCATGAAGTGTAATGAAAGCAACAAATAATCTGTTTTAATATATCACCTATTGCATTTTCATATAATAATATTAAATAGCTGTTAAGCTGCTAATCTAGAATAAAATAATTAAAATTAAGCAGATTTATTCTGCCACCTTGAGATCAATCTAAATACAACTTCAACAGAAACCAGTCCCTTGCTAATGTCAACAGCACTAAAATATTTAAATATTTTGTTCTTCACTCTCTGTCTGTAAAAATTACTTGTAGCACTTGTAACCTTTAAAGATAACATTGAACTTCTGATGAAAAGGCTTTTAGGTAGTTTTCTACTTCCATCTTGATTTAAATGTAGATGTATATTTAGCAAAGTGCAAAAGATTGCAAAAGTATTAGACATGTATATGTTATCATCAGAATAAGATATTTGCCCCGTTAAATTTTGCAAACCAAATGAACAGAAAGTGTATTTTTAACCATACATTTATTTGTGGACCCTGCACCTTGTTAGACGTGCACAAAAATCAGCTGCAGCTGTCCATAAACTTCATAAGACATTGATGTCGTCCAGTTTAGTAAAGCGATGCTTGTAAGTGTGTGTTTGTTGGCCATTCATAAACACATCATAATGCTCTTTACTGGAGAGGATTTTGAACTGAATTACACAGAACAGTAAGATGATGTCACAAACAAACTTTTACTCCTAAAGGGACAGTTCACAGAAAAAAAAAAAAAATATATATATATATATATATGGAAGCTAACGTTTGAACTGCTGACTGTTTCACTGCTGCCTTTCATCTTTTGAGAACATCTGCAGTTTCCTCCATATCCAATAAAACCAAAATAATCATTATGTTAAACACAGGACAGCAGCTGGGTGATGATAAACACTCCTAGAGCTTTTACTTTACCCATTTCCCTGAAGTCAGTGTTGGAAAACCTTTTTTTATTCTTCACGCAAGTCAAAAGTGAGAAAGCACTATACCGTATTAATTGTGTCATATTCAATTACGACCATTTAAGCTCTTCTGATTGTGCATTACAAGTAGAAAATTGCAAATCTTGAGAATGGATAATAGATCCATAAATCAGCACTAGGCACCTCTAATCTGATCTGTCTGATTCACACTGGGGGTGTTGACAGGGCTGAATTCCTCTGTGATGTGCATAATTTTAAGCCTTACTGGAAACATCAGCCAAACAGCAGGATGCCAGAATAGTTGGCTGTCTGAGTTTGTGTGACTGTGTGTGTGGATGGAGCTTTCTTTGTGCATTTATGGTATTTCTCAGTAAGAACGCTTAACTCGCAGGGTTATTCAAAAATACCATTGGTTGAAACTGGTCTCAACTAAATGATCATTTATCATAAATGATTTTACACTGGCATTTGTTGATTGAAATAGAAAAAGCATTAAAAATTTTAATATAAAAGGCAATAACTCTTTGTATCCACTATATTTAATAAATCACTTGCTTTTATAATTTACCATGCAGGCATTATTGTATTTCACACAAGTTTCGATGCATTGATCAAATAAAATATAAAGATATGGTTGGTAAAGACCACTGTTGAGTGTATTATCTCCATTTATGTCTCTCTCTCTCTCTCTCTCTCTCTCTCTCTCTCTCCAACACCTGCTATCTTCTCTCACATCCTTTGGCAGCTGCACAAAAAGATGTGCACATCTTATCAGTCAATAAAACCCATCACATGTGTCAAATGCAGCTATAGTCCCAAGAAACATTTGACCTAAATAACTGACATACCTGATATAGTGTCTCATTTTGGGGGTATCATAAACCTTAACTGAAATAGAACAATACAGGACTATTTGAATGACATAGATTATATCACTATGGGGGTTTTACATTTTATTTTATTTATTTATTTTATGCAGAAGAATCCAAATGTAAATATATATATATATATATATATATATATGTGTGTGTGTGTGTGTGTGTGTGTGTGTGTGTGTGTGTATAAAGGCAGCTGAATGTTTTTGTGTGTTCAGACACATTACTGTGTGTGAAACAGCGTGCATTTTTTTAGACAGCAAGTTTCCAAAATTACAGAATAATTGGCTTTTGTTTGGACAAAATAGATTTAAATAGGCTTATATGTGGAAAATATTTATTTTGTATCAGAAGGGTGGCTTTTTTCTTTCCAATGTTACAGCATTGTAAGTTTAAAATATTTAATTTCCAAAATAATAATAATAATAATAATAATAATAATAATTTAGTCCAATTGACTATCTTTTGCATTTTTTTTTTTTTTTACCACACTGAAGTTCATGATTTTCTTTTTCACCACCAGAGAGTGCTGGCACAATGCACAGCACCTATCATGCACATCAGACCGTTATAGAAAGGAAAAGGCCTTTACATTATCTTACCATTTGATCTTTTGTTTCATTTGGTTCCTGCTTTCTGACATTTTTTCACTTTATTTGATACTGCCAAAGCTAACAGCATTGCCTCAACATAAAAAAGCACCAGGAAATGTTTATTTTATATATTTATTTACTTTATTTTATCTATTTATTTATCTATTTATTTATTTGAATATTTAATGAAAGTGAAGAACAAAAAAAATATACATTTTAATGAATCACTTTCTGACCAAGTCAGTTTGATTGCCTTTGCTCTTATGAAGTGAAGCATTCTCCTGTCCAGTGCAGACTGTGAGCCAGGATCAATTAAGAAGGCTACACTGAGGTAATAAGATGTATGAATGTATCAGTCGCTTTTATTCTTTCAGTTTTTCTAGGAAAAAAGTACATGAAGCCATATAATAAATTAAAATAGATATGCCTACTAGTTATTTTAAAGGAAGGAATGCTAAAACGGCTTGCCATAATATGCCACAACAAGTCATTCCTTCTGAATTCATGCAGATCTGTCCCCACTTGCCTTTGTGTGACACTGTTTGCGACCAATCAGAGCACTCTGGACGCATTCAACAACATATTTCTCAAGTTATCACACATTACTGAAAAATTAAAGAGGGGACACTATATTAGTTATCTATTTTCATATTGTGCGTTTAATAGTACTCACAGAAGGACTCATAATTTACTTGAAAAGAGGCAATTTATGTATTCACTTGTATTTTAAACCGATTTAAAAGTGAAACTAAGGCAGAATCCTGTGCTCCGCTGATAAATAAAGTTACTTTAATATTCAAATCCGGTATCATTATCAACTTCCGATTTATATATCAAAGGTTTAAGTTCACATGGTTGTTTTTGTTTCTATTCACCAAGCAATTTTCTATGGACCCTTGCTGTCTTCTGTTCTAATAAAAAGCCTAGGCTATGACAATAGCTTCGACAGAATTGGCTATTGAACATAAACTGTTGAGAAATAAATTGGAAGTTGATCATGATACTCGATTTGAATATTAAAGTGATTTCATTTACCAACTGCTTTGTCTCTGAATATATCTTGAAGTATTTAGTATTTATCCTGTGGCGCCATCGTGTGGACAACATAAGCAATGTGGCCTTCATTTCCCATTAAAATCTAATTTACTAAAAGCAGCTGGTAAATGCAGTCTCCCCTTACAAGTCACCCCCCATTTTTGGCATGGAGACAGAAATGACATACCCAAAATAAAAATGTTTTTGCTCATGATTCTTTCTGACTAGATACATAATCAACATTTGTCCACAAAGCTGACACTTCAAAGTTTACTGTTCAGGAATCAGACTCAGATTGTTATGATAATAGAGATATATAAGCTCAAACATAAAAACAAAAATAAAAATATTAAAAACATATTTTTTAAATGTATTTAAAAAATTGTTGATGTAGGATATGAGTTTAGCAACACAGTGTAGCTAAAGCCACAAGTCTACCAAAGCTTCATATGAAAATTTCATGATCTAATCTGTAAAACTGTGAATTTTATGCAATATTTTCTAAGGCCATGTCATGTGTGTTTTTAGAGAACGCTAATCAGATTGATTTATGGCACTTGTCATCTCTGTAAGATCTCACGTTAACATTCCTGTGCTCTCTGTATGTGTGTTGGCTTTAAAAACTCCCCATTTAATGATTATATTGTTCTCACCAAATGGGTCTTTCGAACCTCCGCCAGGTATGACACATTATCCGCATTATTCTTTTATCATTATTATTTTGCTTTTATTACACCTTTATCAGCCTTTGTTGTGGTTATTTCAAGCTTTACAATCCACTAAACTGCTATCTCACTTAGTCTCAGTATGCATTTAGCCCTTATTTATCAAAAGTCTTACTATAAAAATTATTGTGACAGAAATGCATTATGAACAAATGCACCTGCTATTATTAGCATTAGAGCTAACGTTAGCATCAAGCTACATCAGACAATTTATTAAATTATTAGTACACTTTTACTAAAAACTCACTTTAAACCCCGATCGAGTTTTTGTAATAACTTCATTTAGCGATCAGGGGTGGAATTTGGTCATTTACTATTGTAAAAATATGCTATTTGTAGCCTTTTTCATCGCTGCACAAGTTAGCATTTCCGATGTACATTTTCGATTTTTTTATATAAAAACGCCCCAGATCTCAAGAAAATCTCATACCAAGTTTTACTATCGTAATCTGTGACAGCAGCAGCATTTTGACAAGCACGGCCAGGTCGCAAAACGAGAGAAACTGAAACTTAAGTATCGATATTTTCACGTTGGTATCGATATTATCGATATTAGTATCGATCTGCCCACCTCTAGCTCACAGCACTGCAAACACGCACAGGTCGCTGGGAGAGGCTGTTTATCATCAGATCGCGTAAATCATTGGAAAATGAATATAAATTACGATTCTGTCTGAAGAAATATGAAGTAAACATCAGTAAATATATCCATATATCTCCGCGGATATGCATTTTTGGTCTATAAATCCTTATTGACGCTGTTCAGTGAGTCTATGTGAACACAAATAAACTGCTGCTGACGTGACTGAATATGAATGAGTGGTGAATTTCTATTCAAAATGTGGCATAATAGGATTTATTATTTTGCACTCCTGACATAAATTACTAAATAACTGTCACTGCAACAATGTTTTTTCAAAACATTGGTCAAATATCGAAGCTTGAGTCTTTAAACTTTCAATTGATGCACAGTTTGTCCAGATCAAGTAAGAGAGTGATGTTTAACGTGCTGTGAAAGTGAAACAATAATAAACTGTGGCCGTCGGCGATGTTTGCAAGTAAAGAGGTTTTAATATTAAATCCAGCATTAATACCCATTTTCAACTTATTTCTCAACAGTTTATGTTCACGTGGCTGTTTTCGTTTATATTCGCCAAGCTATTATGAATTTTGAAATAATCGTGTAGTTGATTTGTCCGATCTACGGACGAAAAGCCAGAATCACTGTCATCTGAAGCTGGGGAGATGGATGTTATTTTCACCTAAGACACACAAGCACTGATTTTTATCTCTATAATATATTCTTCTAATTGTTTTGTGTTGATTCGCTGCACTGTTTTAATTTAAAAGGCTGTCGTGACTTTTTTTCATAAAGCTGTAGGCTATCACGCTGTCAAATGGGCTGCTGATGAAGCGCTCATTTCTCTCTCGTCTTTCTCTCAGTTCTTTGGCCAGAGACATAATGTATTAATGAGATCCGATCCGGTAATAATAACATATGTTGGTTTAGCTTGGCAGTGTGAATGAAATGTGTATTTATTTATCCGATCTCGCCCCGAAACGCGGCTGTCATGTGTCTTTTTTCCCTCGATGTCAAATAAAATTTCGTTTTGCACGGCTCAACAAACACCTGGATTTAGCTCTTGTTGTGTTCTAATGAGTGGATTGTGTGCATTAATATTTATTTTTAAGAAGCTCTTAAAAATATATATAAATGACTTTACCATGTTGTGACGATTGATGCGACGTTCAGCCTGACAGAGAAAATCTCACAAGCACATATAAACACGCATTTTCATGTGTATAATATATTCTTCTAATTGTTTTGTGCTGTTTCGCTGCAGTGTTTTAATGTGAAAGGCTGTAAATTTTCTATGTGGACTTCAAGTGTTCAGAGAATACATCGCGAGCTCGCGGGCAGTTGGCTGCCGCGAATATATCATGTTATTACTTTAAACAGTTCAGAAACATCTGAATTTAGCTCTTGGTGTGTTCTAACGGGTAGATTGCTTGCAATCACCGTAATAATTTATTTTTAAAAGGTCTTAAATAAGAATAAATTCGCTCGTTGTGAGCTCCGTGGAGACGATGCCTGAGCTGACAAGCCGTGATTCTTCTCTCGTCTTTCTGACTGCTCTCTGCCCAGAAATCAATTATTAATGAGCCCTGACCCCTGCAATAATCAGATATGTTGGTTTAGCTTGTCAGTTTGAAGGAAATTGTATTATTTACTTGTATTTTTAACCGGTTTAAAAGTGAAACGAAACCCGACTCCTCCCCTAAATCTCTCTCGGCTATTGCAACTGTAGGGGCGCAATTTTTCTCAGACAATGTAAGTCTATGGGTAATGTATTTTTACATTAAAAAATTAATTAAAAAAAAAACTTTAAGTCTGATCACTCTGAAAAGATATAGCACACACCACCGCTCTATCCCGCAGGTGTCTGCCGAGTTTGGGGCTTGTGGCTTTAAAGCCCTAGGAGGAGTAGCGTTTGGAATTTAGTCTCAGAAAAATAATAATAATAATAAGAAGAAGAAGTTTAAATAGCATAACAGTATGTTGGCTTTGCCAAGCCAACATAATAAGTATGTCAAGAGTTTTAACAACAATGCCAATGTCTAGTGTTTTAACAATTATGCCAAAAAATTAAGTATAACAAATATGTATTTACCCATTTAAACTTTTTAATTAATCGTTTTAGGTGAAAGTATGGTGTATTATTATAAAAACAAATGTTGAAAGAATTATACCCATTGTATGAAATGCTTATACTGTCTGCCGAACACGCTTTGCAGCCGCTGTTGTGATGCTGTTATGTTGCATGTCGAAATGAATAAATTCCAAGTCATAATTTGATGGGTTCGTTTAATCTTGTTCACTGCACGACATTTATTCACTCATCTCTCATCTACGTTCATTATACTTTGCTCGTGTCTTCTACCTCTACAATCCTGAACAAACGCTGCTTTCACATCCTGGCCCACTTTGCTACTCCTACCCCACCTGCTGCTCTGCTGTGATTCGTTGTTGTGTCTAGTGATGGGAAGTTCGATTCTTTTCCGCGAACCGGTTCTTTCGGACGGTTCGATTCAATAAACCGGTTGAGAAAACCGGTTCACCGGTTCTTTTACGCTCGACGTAATGACGTCATTGGCGATGACGTAATGGCGTCACGTCTATCAAACATTCAAATATATAAAGTCAGTAATCATAACTTTAGTCAGTTAAAAACCTCATAATCATGAAAAGTTTACAATTAAGTTTTGCAACAACGCACCCAAATACAGTAACAGCAATAATGTGCATATGAGGATTTAAGTCTTGAAGATATAAAGTAAATAAATTAGGTGTCATCAGCGCAGAAACCACTATACATAAACCATTGCGATGTTTTTGTTATTAATTGAACTTACGTTTCGCCAGATTGCCCCTTCATTCAAGCCCTCGGTTTACCCGCGCTCATAACATTAGCACAGAATTAGTTCAGAATCAAATACCAAAAGAATCAGTTCGGTTCAGACGCTGTGAGTCAGTCGGCTTCACACTGAATCACACATGCGCAGTATCATCAGCTCCTCTGTTCTCAAAACGGACACGTCCGAGAGAAACGGTTTTGGTTCAGTGTACTGATGATCCGAAAACCGATGCAACCGGTTCTTGACTCGAGAACGAGAATCACTCTAACCGGCACGTGCTGCAGTTCAGTTTCATCAGCTGCTCTACTCGTGTTCATGTTCTGTTTACTACAAACTCAATTTGTGAATGTGTCATCATTAACTATAAATACAGTACACATATTTCATAAATCATCCCTTTAGTCTTTAGAGTCTTAATTATTGTCCAACTTCCCTGAAACCCCCTCTGGCCTATACATAATCTACAATATACAGATTAGAAACATTCATCTTAAAAAAAAAAAATAATAATAATAATAATAAAAATGTATATAGATCTTTTATCACACTTTCCGAAATACTTTACACGCATGCGCAGTAGCATCAGTTCATCGGTTTTCAAATCGGACGCGTCCGAAAGAAACGGTTTTCGGTTCAGTGTACTGGTGATCCGAAAACCGATGCAACCGGTTCTTGACTCAAGAACGAGAACTGCTCCAGCAGTGGGCGTGTTCGTTCGTCTGGCTCGGCACGGTGTTCAGTTCATCTTCAGTTCGGTCTACACAGCAGTTCAGTCAGTGTACTGTTTGAGTAAATGAATTACTCCGGGATATTGGTTTATTCTGACTCAGAGGGAGTGTCAGTCACGTTAAAAAAGTTAACATCTTAAGTAATTTGTGGATTAATGCTTATTGGAGACGTGAACCGTTTCAAACGATTCAGTTCGATTTGGTGAACTGGTTCAACCGGTTCACTAAGAAGAGCCGGTTAAATTGAACGATTCGTTCATGAATCGGACATCACTAGTTGTGTCGTCACGTGACTCACTGACACAACGCGCAGAGGAGCAGCGAACAGAGTGAGTGAAGCTGATAGCACATTGAAGTCCAGAAGGGGGGCTCAGGCAGGGCAGTATTTAGACAGTGTGGTGCCCCTGGGCACTATACCTCAAAAGCCCCCCCATCAGACATAATTAAGGTGATTTCTAAAATGTAATTCATTAACTTGTCCGTATTTTTTCGGAATATAAGACGCAACCAAAGTATAAGTCGCATATATAAGTCGCATTTATTTAGAACCAAGTTAAAAAATTACCGTCTACAGCCGCGAGAGGGCGCTTTATGTTTTCAGTGTAGACTACAGGAGCACTGAGCAGCATAGAGCGCCCTCTCGCGGCTGTAGACGGTAATGTTTTCTCTTGGTTCATGTCAAATTAATTTTGATAAATAAGTCGCACCTGACTATAAGTCGCAGGACCAGCCAAACCATGAAAAAAGTGCAACTTATACGAGCACTGAGCACTATATTCAAATGTCTCAATTCAAAATGTACATCAATTCATTGACGGCATCAATTCACGTTTGCCCCCAAAATAATAATAAATCTATCAGGTTTTTTGCCTTTAACAGAACTGCTTCTTCCTTGATTTTGCAAATGTGTCAACTACATCCCCAAAGTTCTATTTCTTTGACCAAGTCTGATTCAATGGTAAACAGGGAGAGTGCAGTTGATCGATTCTGTGTCATTGTCATCCTGAGCTCATTCTTCGTTTAAAAAAACCTTTTGATCCCAGGAACATTTTGAATTGTAGCTAAACGTCTAGCGTCCTTGTCTTTCTTTAACTTTCTTTTTGCAAAACCACTCAATTGACGTCTGTCCATTTTTGATTCATTTTCTGTAGCCGTTAAAAAAATTACACATTTGCGCGTACTTGTTGTGGACCAACTCAACTCTGACAGATTGGTGACGGAAGGGGGGGACTGATAGTGGTCATGTAATCTTTATTTATTTATAATTTATTATTATTATTAAAGTGTTCATAAACAAGTTATGTATGGTCTTTCAAGAATTACAAGTTAATAATAAAACAATTTACAAAAAATATTTTAAAGCTTGTGTCATGTGGTGCCCCCCTAGTTGTTGTGAATGGTTGGTGCCCCTGGGCACTGGCCCAAGTGCCCTTATGGATATTCCGGCTCTGGGCTCAGGGAATGTAATTGCACAGGTATATTTGTTCTTTGTTTGTTCTTCAGTAATAATTGTGTGCACTTTATTTCATTTGCTTTTAAAACCAGAAAAAAGGGAGAGATTTTTTTAATTCTTTATTTTTTTATTTTATTTTAAAAGGCTGTAAAGAATTCATTCTACAGTGCCTAAAAAGGCCTAAAAAAAAAAAAAGTTTGGTTCCGGTTGGTTGTCAGTTGAGGTCATTGGTCGGTAGGGATTTTTTTTTTTTTTTTTTTTTCTCCAGTGGCAGTTTTACACACACACACACACACGCGCGCGCTGATTTTAAATGTGTGTACCGGTACTTTTACGACAGTGATTCTGTATTCCCGTTTAAAGTCTGTTGTTGCCATAGACACGCAAAACGCACACACACACACAAAAAGCCTTCGCGGGAGTTTGACAGGCGATCTCATAGTAGATTAACATGGAGGATTTGAACTTGAAAAACGGAGTGTACAGACATCTTTTTGTAGTCAAGCAACATTCTTTGTTATGTTCATTTATGTGGTTTATTTGATTTTGATGCTATAAATTAACTAGAAGCAAGAGACGATCAGTTAGTTTTAACTGATGATCTAACTTACAGCAATCTGTTCGACACATTCAAGAGCCACAAAACGGTATTTATTGTTTACATTTCTTTAAAAAATGACCACATTTGAAAGGTGAAATAACCAAATGAGACTTTGTTTCATATTAAAAGTAAGCTGGTAATGTTAATGTCCTGTCTGTCAGCATGTTGTCAGTGCCCTCTCTGTTCCGCGATATATTGTTGACTCCCCCCGTGTTTCTCTTAATGTTACGATTTCCAAACCTTAAGTTATAGCTCACTTTAGGAATTGACAGTTAAAGGGTTTTGATGCAATACTTAATGGTTTTTAACAGATTACTTAAGTGTAAAACAGCATTTAAAGGAAACTGTAATTTAATTAACGATGTGTGAAAGACCGTTCTTCCCCAGTCTCATAAAATAAATTTGGGTCGCACATAAATTGACAGGGTCGGTCGGAAACCGGAACCAAACAATTTTTTTTTTAGGCCTAACTAATAATTTTGTGGACTTCAATACATTAATAAAAAATATTGCCTAAATAATTGATCACTCATCCACCTCAGAAATAATGACATAGACCTACTGCACTCCCCTTTTTAAGTAAAAAGTATCGTATTGGTATTGGTATTGGTATCGGTATTGGTATCGGCGATACTGACCCTATATGTATTTGGTATCGGATCGATACCAAATTTTGCGGTATCGCCCACCACTAGCATCCACAATACTACAAAAACCACTCTTCCTCTCTGCACCCGCCCCTGTCTTCCATGAGCGCCCTCTCCTGTAAGATCGCTATAACAACATGCCTACTTGAGCATCACTCACTATAAATTTATGCATTTGCACCAACCTTGATTTAAACACATTTCCTGCATTAACCCCATCATAAATTTAGAATACATATGAACTAAATGAACAATAAAAAAATAAAATAAAATAAAGACATTTGGGGGAGTACTCTTTCTCAAAACAGTAACATTAACATTACAGGGAATATTATTCTAAGCCCCACAGTTATACCTTGAAAATTACCTATGTTGTCTGCCAGACAGCTAAATTGCAAACATAGATAAGAGCAGATATCATATATTCTTAGAGAAAAAGGTTAATAAAGGGTTAAATAAAGTAAAAAGGTGTACCATTTGAAAGGGCATAAAATAATGGAACAATATCAAAACCATTTAAATCCAAAAGAACAACAATACTAAGGAGCCATAAAAATAATACTGATAAAAAATATCTATGAGCTATCTTGAATGTAGTTATAAAAAAAGTCTTCAAATCCTAATCTCAATTAGCCCAGTTTTGTACTTTTTGGTACTAGTTCTAAGAAATATTATTTTTGGTTCTCAGACAATTCCCAAAATAGAGCTTTAAAGGGTTAAGAATGTTCAATGTTACCTTAACATTAAATTTCAGGAAAATTTCTGCGACCATGCTGCAAATATTAGGCCTACTTCAATAATCAGTAGATATTAAAGATTCTTTCATGAATTTGTAAGGTTATCTGGAACACTAATCTTTCACTGTACTACTGAAAACTGCCTAGATCGTTATCAAAAGAGCAAAAAACAAACTAAAAGAACCCTTCCCTACAGTGTTCTTGAAGTATTTTTTTCAAGCGCAAAGTGCAAACACTTCTTCATATTTACAAAATAATATGTCCCAGTGGAGTGGAAAAACACATTCTGTGTGAACCAGATCGAAAGAGGGGGAAAACACAGAGGTATCAATTCCTTGTTTAGATTTCACCAAGCCTGTTCCTCAAAATAAATATACCCCATGTGAGTTTTCAGTGAAAACCAGTTCAAGTTTGGTCAAAATCAGTAAGCGGGTCAGAGACAAATAAAACAATTCAAAACAAAATCAAATAGGACACACACGCTATGAGTTATTTCAAATCAATTTAAGATGCTTTAGCCTATAAGCATTATAAAAGCATTACATTTAGCATATTAGAGAAGCAAGGTCCTCTTAATTCAAAATAGCAAAATCACAGTGCTTTTCATGTTTACGGTCACCCATTTCTCCGTATTTGAAAGCAATTCTACTTTTCAATAATTAGCAATGCTTTCTCTTAAAGGTGATTTAAAAATGAAACATCACAGATTCCTGTTAAGCCTGCACTAAAGTCAGCTGCAGATCTCCACAAATCTCCAAAATATCAATGTCAGTCAGATTTGTGTAGCGATGTTTGTAAGTGTGTGCTTGTTTGCCGTTGACAAACACATTGTAATGATAGGGTTCGCAGGAGATAGTGACCTGCAACACACACAAGTGATATTATTTTCAACTCACAATGACAGCATCAGTAAAGTAAAACATGTTCATGGATGTAAGTGTGTCTACCTGGAAAGGTTGTCCTTTTTGAAAGGGCAAGTCTCCGAACCGTTCCTCTGCACCCCACTGCTCCATCTGATTGGTGTTGCGCACAACCACGCTCTCATCGAAACGAGGATTATAGTGCAATGCAATCCCACTTCTGTGGCGCAGGTTAAACATTATTCTAATGGAGGGAACAGAAGAACAGAAGATCTTAAAATGAACAGATTTACATTTCTGTTTAAATATGTAAAATTAGTTATAATTCAAATAACAGTGCGAGTCTGTCATCTGATGTCTGACCTGTTAGCATTGGGATTGATAACTCCATGGATGACAATGTTTTTGCCATGGTGAAGTCCACCGTTGATGACGGTTTTGTACGGGATAGTCTAAATGCAAGTCAAAATAAAAATAGATTTATAAACGAGTGACTTTTAAGTCATGTAATATTACTATTAAAAAATAAGTAAAAAACTTGTGGAGTGTCACACTGAAAGCACAGATTCTCATATTTATCTGAATCTCTTCATGCATGACTTTCAGTTGTGTATGGTCATGTGATTATTTGTGATGGGAGTTGCTCTTACATAGTTAGGTGCAGCTGGGTATGCCGGGAACTGTGGGTGGATAAACAAGTGTTTTCATTATTTCTTCATACAGGAAATATTTTTTTTTTTTATCTCAAAACTGTTACTGAAAGGTATGGGAGACTGCAAATGTCACGCTTGATTAAATAACAGCACCTTAGTGAGCAATTTCGATACAACAGAATGATACAAAATAAATGATTCATTATTAAAAGCATCACAAATAAGAGCACTGATAAACACAGATAACACTGAACAAAGGTTTTCGAAATGCTCACATGGCCAACTAACTTAAACAGGAAGTTGTGTGTATTGACACTTGGCAGCGGGGTGAAGTAGGTGTCATTATTTTCTGGAACCGTAGTTGACACATTAACCCGGTCACATCAAATGAGGAAGAACAAGTAGATTGTCTTTCTAATAGTCTCTTTCTCCAACCTTTCATGTACATTATGTTGTAGGCCATTTAATGTCTGAAGAATCCTATAAGGCATTTTGTGGGTTTTGTAGAGCACCAATTATATCATAATGTTGATCACCATAAAGGTGTCACATGACATATTTCATGATGTATTAAGCACTTACCCCACATCCTGGAGGTGCAGCATACTGGGGCTGTAGATGAAAGGAACAGCAGTTGTTTATGACAGGAAAACTGCAATAACGTCCTGACTTAAAGCTTCAGTCCGTAACTTTTGGCGCTTTAGCGATAAATAAACAGAAGTGGGTGCATCTTGCGGAAGAATATTGCACCCAGAGCTACTTCTCTCTGTTAATGTCTATGGCGAATCACGCAGGAGCTGGGCTATTCCGCAGTGGTACCTATCCGAACCAGTCTAAATAGTCTGAATATAAACACTTACTATAGTAGTGATTTAGTACAAGACAAAAACACTGTTTGGAAAACTGATTTCATGCTGTACTTTCTTATTACAGAATGTTTTTTTTTTATTTTTAACAAAAAAGTTAAGGACTACAGATTTAATGTTGTTCAAACTGATTTTGCTCTCACCTGAAATCCTGCTTGAGGTGCTGTATAAACCTAAAAAGATAAGATGATATACAAAATGCATTCAAAAGACATTGCAAATCTATGCTTGCTATTATAAAGTGCTGTTTATGAGTTTTTATCTCAAAAGTTAGACACGGTATGAGATGATATCCATCTGTCTTACAGGTTCAGGGTGATAGGAGGTAAATAAGGCTGCAAATATATATATGCCATATTACATTCAAAAATGTTATTTAAGTAAACTGGGCCTAAAAGCATTCAGCTACCACACATACTGAATATTGCTTTAATGTGAAGAACTGCACTTGTGATCACTTAATACATCCATTACAAAAGACATGGGCACAGACAAAAGTCATTCCAAACTAGCTCAAAAGTTAAGTTATAGTCTGAGAAACGTTCTGCAGTGGCAACGCATGTATTTTAGTTCTCACCGCAGGATTCTGGAAGACAATAGAGTTCAACTCCACCATTCCATCCACCGAAATGGTGTCCACATTAGAGTATGGAACGCGGTGTCTATAGTCCATGAAGTGTCTCCCATTAGTAGATATCTAAAGAGAACCATCACAAAAGTCATTAATGAAAAGAGGTGAAATGCCTTTCAAATAATTAACTATTTATGGTTCTGCTGATTAGAAAGAAAGATGCAAATGGCTACTATTTAGAAACTTCAATTTTAGAGTCAGTGTCCTTGTACCTTGTATTCGTCCTGCTCAACAAGGATCTGGAGGGTGAATGTTTGGCCTTGGGGGAAGGGAGATTCATGTTTGCGCTCCTCTGATCCCCAGCTCATGTTCTGAAAGCTGTTGAGCACTACATACCCAGCGCTCTCATAGCGTGGGTTAAAGTGCAGAGCAATATCAACCTCGGAACGAGAACCACATTGAAGGTTCACATGAAATCTGCAGGACAAAAAGGAATGGGTAACAAGGAGAGTGTGATCGGTCTCATCTCATCTCTGATTTGATATGTTCTAAAATAATTGCAAGGCTCACGAAGTGACACCAGAACTGGTATATAATTGTACTACTAAAAAAATACATCAAGAGCACTTTTGCAGCGCAGGTTAAAGGTAACCAGCATATTGTGGTTGCTCAACATTTTGAAAATGAGAATAAAACTCTTTCATGTTCCTCACCTGTTAGCCCCTGGTAAAACCCGTCCACTCAAGATGATGCTCTTCCCATCCTGCAGGCCTCCTTGGATTTGACCACTGAATGGGATTCTCTGTGTTGATGTAAAGAGTAATGTGACACAATCGCATCTGCCCCAAGGAGCTAATCCCCAATAATGTGAATCAATTATTAAAATGGCTTGTTTGATATACGAAATTGGGGAATGGATGTCATATGACGGTGTCATATATAATATAACGGTGAAAATTATCATTTAGGCTAAAAAAAAAAAAAGACAAAGCAAGGAGAGTAAAATCCTAGGCTACTTGTTGCATGAAGGAGTTTTAATTGTGCATGCAAAACCACATAACTTTGAATAATGGAGTTGCTAACTCAAAAAAGAGGAAGACAAAGGTAATAGCGAATAAAGGAGATATAATGATAATGCATTGCTTATTATTACGCCTTATGATAATTTTTTGCAAAATAATAATCAGTCACTTACCGGGTTGTAAAACGGTGGTTGCTGATAAAACGCCATTCTATCAGTTCTTACTTTCCTGCAGCTCTAGTGTGTACGAGAGAACAAAAAGAAAGCGAGTAGTTCGACAAACCGCGTAGATTTAAGAACCACCAACTGACGTCCGGTTTCCGACGTAAAACACGTCAAGATTTGATCTCTCCAGAAGACTATGAACTTGGCCAATGTTCATTGGCTGTACATGGGCTTCTAAGTTTTGCTTTTCCTAACGTTGATCAATGTAACGTTAATTCACTGATCAAACCCAAACTGCTAGGTGAGGAGGAATGTTATATAGCCAATAAATATAGCAATAGGTCAGCTAGGATTATCGAATGTGGGACACTGACTAATGAGGGAATTTATCTCTTCTTTTACAACATTAAACTGAAACTGAACATGATTGGTGTTGAATTCAAGCAGGGTGTTAAGTTTTTGAAATCACTTAACTTGCTGGAAATTATGTAAGAAATGTGGCCAAGAAAATCAACAAACAGGAAGTAGCTCTTGTAAAGTTCACTGAAATGACATTGACATAGGATTTAGACTAAATGAATGTTAAGGATATAAATCTGTTATAAATAAAACAAATAAAAGCGATGTTCTAAATTGTTATCAAATTATATTTGCAATGAATTTAGACATCAGATTTTGCAATAATATTCTTAAAATGTATTAATATTTTCTATTGAAAGAAATCTTTGTTGTCCCACTTTTGAAAATTATTTTCAAAATAGGACAGCATGTTTTGACTAATGTGGGACAGTCAATGTGCAAATGTGCATTAAGAAGGTTAAATGCCATACATGTAATTTTGTCAATTTTGGGGATTATAATGCAGCATTATTATTTGTTTTAAAATCCAGATTCACAATTTAGCGACTAGAGGAAAATGGCGTCCTGGACCATGACCCTGCCCAGGACGGCTTATTTCTGTTATGAAGACTTTAACTATTACAATTTGATTAACACAAGCTTTTGAAAAATAAATAAATAAATAATAATAATAATAGAAGTTTATAGAATTTTAATAACAGTTTTAAAGGCATTCAATGTTCCACATTTTACATATTTTCAAAATTTGTTTATTAAATTATTTTGCTATAATCCTTCAGTTCAATTTTTAAAAAATTACTTAATTAGGTGGTTATTTTTATTGTTGTAAATAATAAAATAATAAATTATTTTAAATAATATAAGATTTCTGTTATAAAATTGTATTTGACATTCCATAAACGAACATATAGGTTACTATTTATTTATTTATTTTTTTTTGACTTGAAGACAACAAACACACTGTAGGCCTACTAAATAAATTAAGCAAACATGGGTATGCACATTTAACCAGGAGTGTTAAATGTGAGGTTTACTTTGTAAAAATTATTGACTATTTATAAGCCAAAACATAGTGTCCCATATTTGAGCATGAGCTGTCCCACATTAGAGAATCCACAAATTCTTAAATGATTTGGCACAAGGAGTACTAATATATGTGCCATTTCCCCTTTAATTAAAATTTTCTGAAAAATGTCTTATGATTTAGATACGGAACATCTTGGGGATTTTATAATGATACAACATTTTGATGTATCATTATGGCTTCATATGGAAATATGATGCACAAGTCAAAATGGCAAAATGGCTTACCCTAATCCATCCAACGTAAAATAGACAGAAGATGGTTATTTTTGGGGAAGCAAGTTAAAACAGATAAGGTCACGTCTCACAAAGTGCTAAATATTTACTCTATTTTAGGAAAATTTGTAGGCTATTTCCAAATAATCGACACTCCAGAAGCGTTCTCCCGAACTGCAAAATATAGCCTGTTGTAGGGGACAGCGGGACTTATTATCATTATTTACAGATAATCATCCTCTTATTCATACTAAATATGTAAAACAAATGGCATGTCAAGATGTCAACTACAACTTGATTTTAAAATGACTTGGGTGTTGCATGCCCAAACTGAATGTCTTGTCATTTTGAATTTAACCAAATTATGTCTGAGACCTACCGCCTAGGAAAATCACGTAGATCATCTTAACTCTTTGTAGCCTACTAGGAAAAGTAATTTTATGGCATACTTTCAGGAAACGTTTTGTTAAACCAGATTACAAGCTGTTTTGTAACATTTTTGTACAACCCAAGTCATGAGATATAATGTTGTATCAGATAAAATATTCAAAGCTGTACAGTAAAGGAGCAGTTTTGTGTGGAATTTCTTTTGTCCATAAAAAAAAAGTTTTGGAATTTAACCATAGACAGATGTAAATAATAGGCTACTATACAAATAGCCTCAGTACACAGACAATGGATTTTCTTTAATACTTCTTTCTGATGCATACATTTTCTGGAGGTATTTTAAACTACAACATTAACAACTAAACTTTGTTTTTGAACAGGGTGAGTTTGTGGAAAATGTCTGTCAAATTACTAAAGTAGCCTACTAAATTAAAAACAAAATGCAATTTCTGATATCAAATATGAAAAACCTCTTACAGTAATATGTACAACTCTAGAAAAGATTAAAAGTAGCCTAGATTATATAGGCCTACCCCTGGTTTTACAGTCATGACTTAAAATCTAGTCATAGAGTAAATATCTTAAAATATGTCAAAGCCATTGCCATCTCAAGATACACAGCTGTAAGGTTTTTATTTATTTTTTTGCCAAAGGTTTTTTTTTTTTTTTTTTTAAAGCTGCTTCAATATCTTAATTTAATTAAGGCCTAGTCCTGGCTTAAGTTTATCACTGGTGTGAAACCAGACTGTAATGTTTTTTTTGTTGTTGTTGCAACACTCTCTTTCATGAAACAGAAAAAATATATATTTCAAATGTTTTATTTATTTCTGCAAGGATAAAAGGACATTGTGTTTACAGACAAATGGCTATAAGCTTTACAAAAATATTAATTCATAATTACATAACATTAAAACCACAATCTCATTCTAGAAATGTACAAATTGTGTTCGACACACTTTGTTTATAAAGAGCTGTACAACAGGAGTAAAGTACCTTTTCAACAATTTTTCGATGGAAACATATAACATTTTGTACAAATAATATAAGAAATCTTAGCTGTACAATAAATAAAACAATAGTTCTCTATTCGAATTCCTTTAGGTTGTCATGGGAACAGTCACTGCCATCTTCACCAGCCTCTCATTGTTCAGAACACCACAAATAAATCACTCAAAACTCTGCATGCACACTCTCACACACTTTCTCTCTCACACACACACAAATTAAAACAAGAGGTATTCGATATTAAAAGTTCCTGAACATCATCCTGCTGGATCAAAATATTGTTTCATTCTTCATGATATTACAAATACCTCATCAGGATCCATATTTTTGAGGATCTTTATCCATCCTCAGTAGGTCAGATTAGCATCCGGTAAATAATTATTCAGTTAAATCTTAATTTTGAGCAAATACATGGAATACGGAAGTCACTTTTTTTAAGAATACAGGAGAAAGTGGACTGTAAAAGCTTAAGGTCTGTCCTCAAAAGAGCAATGGAAATCAAATTCCATTCATCTGACATCACATGAGAAATTTGAAATGGCAAAACGTGGCAAAGTCAACTAGCTCAGTAAATCAGCTGAAAGCCTATCTGAATATTTTACATGTACACATTTTCAGCCAATAACTTTGCTCAGTGTTAGAACCGGCAACAGTTCAAAAGTGGCCAAAGATGGGACTACTATTAAAAACATTCTAAAAATGACTCAGTTGTTTTCTTTGAATGCAGTAGCCATGCTAATGTTAACAGCAGCTGTGGACAAACCATCGTATTTGTAGACATAGGGACAACGAGAGCGGAGGCCTGGACTGCAGTGCTCACGCAGACAGTGGTGATGCCATGCACTGAACATTCAGCCAATCAGAGAACAGAAGGAAGGAAAATACAGAGGACAAAATAAAGTGACATGTGAAATATGAAGATTTGGAAGAAGTTGTTGGTAAGAAGAAAGGTTGAGACATCAAGATGGAGACAGGAACGGCCGATGACAGAGAGAGGGGATCACAAGTTTGGGCCATTTCCAGTGCGGAGAGAAACCCACAAGAAAAACAGCAGAGACAACATACACAAATATTTGAAAGAAAATTACTAAAGAAAATTCAGGGATTTCAACTGTACTGTACTTGTACTGATAAATAATAATAATAAATCATTTTAAATGATTTAATGTATTACATCATATAATCATATATTATCTAATTATTGTCATTAATATTATTTTAAATATATTATAAATTCAGAACCACTGTCTAACCATCGTTATTAAATATAAAAGGTGAATTCCTGACCACAGGCCAGATATTTGGAGCATATGAACATATTCAGAGTGTAACAGGCTAAATCAATAAGCACCTTCCCTCTGAACCAATCCTATTATCTGCTTCTATCTAGTAAATAATAAACGACAAATCACATATATCTTCACACATCTGCAAACCAGACCAATCATTCATATAACAGGCAAAAACTTTGGTAGCAGAAAAACGCTCACAAGCTCACAGGCATACACTCTTTTGCATTACTGTCACTTATTGTTATTTTCCGCACTATAATATCAGGTTGGATCAAATATATAATGGTTGATTCCATGCACAGCATCCTTCTGACTCTCGTTACACTAAAAAATCCAAAGGTGTACAATTAAATAGGCTCAGAATAGAGACAAAAAAAAAAACAATACACAGGTCGGCTCCAAACGATCAGTTAGTTTTCATGCTCCCTAAACTACACCCCAAAAAAAGGGTGATCCACAGCATGCTAGCGTTCCAGACTAGGATACATACTCCTCAGACTTCCAGAAGTGGCCGGGGTGTGAGAGTCTGCGATTGAGCTTCGGCAGCTTCTCTAGTAAGTCTGACAGCTGAGTGAATGTGGGTCTGTCCTCAACCTTAAAGGACCAGCAGGCTGACAAGATCTCCTGCAGTGCCAATACAATGAACATGTTAATATTATTTTGTGTATATGTAATATTTTATATATTATATATATTACAGGGCTGGATTTACCGTAACCTCCTTGCCCAAGCTTGTACCCTTCTGGGTCAGTAACGGTCTGATGCCTTCTCCACTTCCCAGCTGATAGATCAAAACTTCAGTCGGTTGGTTAACGATAGGCCATTCTTTAGCCTGAAGTTCATACCAGATAGTGCTGAGAAAGAAACATTTAAAGTCAACTGATCAATTGAACTGATCAATGATTGTAATTTGATTTTGATAAAGCCTTTACAATGAAGGACCAATTCGTTTTTTTTAAGCAGAAATGAAACATTAACACCGAAACCAAATGATTGCATAAGATGCCTTGTATATGCAATGTAGATGTGGGAAAAGAGATGTGGTTTTTACCCAAATGCGTAAACATCAGCAGATTTCGAAAAGGGCAAACAGTCTTCTTGGTTTCCTGGTACCATCTTTCGCACAATCTCTGGAGCCAGGTAATAGATCCACCCTCGTGGAAGCTTCAGTTCATTTTCTCGCCTACAAACAAACGCATACAATAATGAATTTCTTAACAAAGCATACTGTATAACAAGACTATTTTAGTTTTCTACCACTGGGGTAAATTACATACACCCTACCTGTCCTCCTGTACCACTCCAGACATCCCAAACAGACCGAAATCGGTGATGACCACTTTGTTTGAATCGTAAAAAACATTCTTAGACTTTAAATCTTTGTGCACAATTCCCTTTGCATGGAGGTAACCCATTCCCTGCAAAAGGAAAAAGACACAAAACAAAACCATTGTTAATGTGATTTGAGTTAAAGAAGCCAAACTGATGATATAATGGTCAGATTTTTTTAGCTGCTTTACAGTTTTTACATTTTGACGATAGACTACAAAGACATTTTTTGGATAATAACATGCACTGATAAATCATTCATTCAATAAAGCCAAGAACATGTATTATATGTGATGCTTCATACCTTTACAATTTCCTGAGCGATTTGTCTTATCTTGTTGATGTCAAGTTTAGAATCCCTGACAACAGAGTAGAGCGTCCGTCCTTTACAAAAGCTGCAGCAGGACCATAATACAAAAATACATTACAATCAAAACGCAAATGTTACTATATATTTTAACATACTACACATTAAAAACACACACTACCATCCAAAGCAAGTTTGTTAATGTCTCTAATGTCTAAATGTCGCACCAAGGTTGCATTTATTTGATAAGAAATACAGTAAAAACAGTAATATTGTGAAATATTTCATTAAAAAAAAATTAATATACGGTACTTTAAAATTCAATTAATTGCATGCAATGAATTTTCAGCAGTGAATTACTCCAGTCTTCAGTGTTACATAATCCTACAGAAATTGTTCTAAAATGCTTATTTGGTCCTTAAAAAGCATTTATGATTATTACCAGCTGTGCTGCTTAATATTTTTGTGGAAACAATGACACATTTTATTCAGGATGGTGAATAAAAAGAACAGCATTTATTTAAAACAGAAATCTTTTGTAAATGTCTTAACTGTCACTTTTGATTAATTAAATGCATCCTTGCTGAATACAAAATATAAATTTCTTTACATGAATGACACAACACTGAGAGAGATAAGAAAGGTGAACCTGGTGATAATGGCCAGATGAGGAGGATTCATGCAGGCCCCCATAAACAGCACCACGTTCTCGTGTCGCGTCTGCCGGTAGTTCATCACCTCCTTCTTAAACAGCTTCAGGTGCTCCTGGTTGTTACCATCAATCTCTAACAAGCGAACGGCCACCTCTCCATGCCAGCGGCCCCTGCACACCTTCCCCCAGCGGCCTTTACCGATCAGCTCTCCGAGCTCCAGCTGCTCAAAAGGCACATCCCATTCCTGCAGGTAAACGCTGGTCTGGCTGGCCTTACGCCTTATGTGGTCCTTCCAGTAGCCCCTGCAGTTGGGCAGGTCATCCACTTCATCGCCTTCACTTTCATCATCCGAACCTTCCTGATCCTGACCGTCATTTCCTTGCTGCTCCTCATCCTGAATGAGAAGAATAATAACCAATTTAGACAATTCTAGGGCTAAATGTATATTTAATATTCACATAATCCTAAATCAGTTTAAATTTTGCACAATTCAAAATGAAAGTGACGTGACATTCAGCCAAGTATGGTGACCCAGAATTACTCAGAATTTGTGCTCTGCATTTAACCCATCCAAAGTGCACACACACAGCAGTGAACACACACACACACACACACACACCCGGAGCAGTGGGCAGCCATTTATGCTGTGGCGCCCAGGGAGCAGTTGTTGGTTTGGTGCCTTACTCAAGGGCACCTCAGTCGTGGTATTGCTGGCTTGAGACTCGAACCCACAACCCTAGGGTTAGGAGTCAAACTCTCTAACCACTAGGCCACGACTTTTAAAGCCACCTGTTAAGAGGCACTGCTGGGAAAATTTAAATTGCTTAAGTACTGTCTTTTAGAGGTCAGGGTCACTACCTTACATCACTGACCACACAAAACCATGTGAACACCATGATAAGCTGGAAATGTTGCCCACAAATACTTTCAGTTGTGTTTGGAGGTTTCTTGCGGCACTCACCACAGCTTCACTTTGGCCTGTTGACGACTGGTTGACATTACCATCCAACTGCTCTGTTTCTCTGCATGGAAGAGAGGACATACTAAACTTAGTGGAAATTTACTAATAACTTTTAAATAGTTATCAGAACTATGTATGATACAATTTGATATATTCTACACCATTTATCTAAGGATAGTTCACCCAAAAATTGTTTATGTGCAATATATTTTGTTAAATCTAACATATTTCTTTCTAAAACTGCTAGTTATAATGTGTACTTAATATTTTCTCATTTAACACAAAAATAGCATTGAATAATCTTTTTTTTTTTTTCTTCTTTTCATTTTGACTATAAGAGCCTAGATTTCCTAAGATCAATTTTGAAAAAATTATTCGAAAATACTAGGGATATAAATTTCAATTGGCCAAACCATGCGTGCCCACAAAGGTTGACAGTGTCTCAGATCCTCCCTCTGTAGTGATGACGTCTAAACCACACCATATTATTTTGAGACAGGTATACTGGACGCATGTTGGCATCGCTTCATAACTTGTTTACTGAGACGCTCTCATCACTCACATCTCCCCTATAGATTTGACTTGTGTATTTATGGACTGGAAACAAGAACCACATGAGGGAGCAATCAGTCAAAACTGTTTACTCAAAATTTCAAGTTAAGTGCAGTTACAGTAGAAGGCTTGTGTTGTAAAAACAAAGATCTAACTAATGTGAGTTTCATGTATTGTTGACGTAACATTAATGCATTTGCTGCATCAAAACGTGCTTAAAATCACGCATAATACATCCTAGCAACCATTCAAAACATGCTAGTAACCAAACTGCACAGCAACATTTTAAAACCCCTTGCTACATGTACCGTGTTAAGCTAACTGAGACTTGGTAAAACACTTGTATATCATTATTCTATTGTTGATTTTGACTGCTTCCATTGTCCCTCATTTGTAAGTCGCTTTGGCTAAAAGCATCTGCTAAATGACTAAATGTAAATCTAAATAAAAGTTCAAAGTGTGTTCATTTAAGCACTCAATATTTGATCAGGGCTCCTTTAGCACAAATGACAACGTCAGTGAGGTGGGTCACTACTGAGGTGCTCTTGAGCCTTGAGCTTGTCTGTACTGTTGGATCAATTGTTTCTCATCTTTCTCTTAAAAATGTCCCATAGATTCCATATAGGGTTCAGGTCAGGCATGTTGGTTGGCCAATCAAGCACAGTAATGTCATGGTCAGCAAACCACTTGGAAGTGGTTTTGGCACTGTGGGCAGGTGCTAAAGTCCTGCTGGAAAAGGTAATCAGCATCTTCATAAAGCTTGTCAGCAGATGGAAGCATAAAGTGCTCTAAAATCTCCTGGTAGATGGCTGCACTGACTTTGGACTTGATAAAACACAATGTCATCACTGACTTCAGAAAATTTACACTGGACTTCAAGCAGCTTGGATTCTGTGCCTCCAAAGTCTTCGTCCAGACCTCAGATCTTGATTTCCAAATGAAATGCAAAATGTACTTTAATCTGAAAACAGGACTTTGGACCCATGAGCAACAGTCCAGTTCCTTTTCTCCTTAGCCCAGGTAAGATGCTTCAGATGTTGTTTCTGTTTCAGAAGTGGCTTGTTAGCCCTTTTCGTGAAGACATCTGAGTGTGGTGACTCTTGATGCACTGACTCCAGCTTCAGTCCACTGCCTGTGAAGCTCTCCCAAGTGTTTGAATCAGCTTTGCTTGATAGTATTCTCAAGCTTGCAGTCATCCCACTTTTCCTACCCATTTTCTTCCTTCCAGTTAACTTTGCATTTAATATGCTTTGATACAGCACTCTGTGAACTGCCACTCCTATCAGTAATGACCTTCTGAGAGTTCCTTTCTTTGAGGAGGGTGTCTAAGATTATTATGGTTTAAAAAAAAAAGAAATGTTCAGAATTTATACTGTAGGGATGGTCATTGAATAAAAACTGCAGGGGCTACTGGAAAGACTTCATAAACCATAATAAAAATTTAAATACTCTAATATTTTGAGATACTGGATGTTTGACTCTAATCATCAAAATAAAGAAACAGGTTGAAATTAACATAAAGGTAAAAAAAATAATGGAAAGCATTTGTGTGAACTATCCCTTTAAAGCATCTTTGAAGCATACATCATGAGTTTGAACTTGCAGGAAAAATTTTCCAGAAGTCAGTGCTGCCATATTGGTTTCATGTGAACTTATTACGCAACTGATTCAGTCAAGATGAGTGAGTTGTGTTTTTTAAGACCCAGAAAATGTTTACTCTTCAACTACAGTTAAGAAACATGCAGAGTTATTATAAAGTACCACAAGGAACCAGAACCAATTAAACTTGCATTTCAATTGCCTGAGGTCAAAACATTTCTAGAAATGCTGAAGTAACAGTAATCAAAGTTTTGTTTTACCCTGTGTTGCAACCTCCATCTGAATGTGTGGAACTGGATACGTCTGTGAGAAAAAAGGGATTCTTGAGTTACACGTGACATTAAATGTTCAGATTCCATGTAAAGGTGTGCCAAGTATTTCTACTCCACTTAATGTTTTGAAGTTGAAAGTAGTTGCTGTTCAAAGCTTCCTGAATTTAAAAAAAAAATAGTTTGAAATAGTTTTTTTAAGATTCCATGATGATTAAAAAAGTCCAAAAAACACAATTTATATATAATATAGAATTTTTGGTAACAATTTATAAATGTCTTTGAATATATATATATATATATATATATATATATATATATATATATATATATAATTATTTATTTATTTCTTTGTCATTTTTTTAACAGTGTATATGCTAAAGTTAGGGCAATATTAATAGTGATGCATGCTAATAACTTGGTGGTGGACCTTTACAACAACTGAATAACATATATTTTAGGTTCTCTATACACAGCACAAGAGACAGAGAACTGAAAGCACAAAATACTGCAAAAAATATAGCAATTGCCACAGATAACCAGTAGAAGGCGAAACACCACAGTATAAGCAATACTAACAACTTTATCTCAATTTTAAGTTCACTACAGCTGAAGCTCTCAGGATCGGGAAACAGAGTTAGGTTGTCTTGAAATGTCACTGATAACTCAACTAGGAACTCAGATACCACTACTGAAGAGTTAATAAGAGTTTTGTGGTCTGGAGGATTGTTAACTCACCAGGGAAGACAAACTGTTGTCTATGCTGAAAGTAGCAGGCAGCTATTGAGTGGGACAAATAGACAAATGTCCACAAGGAAAAGACAAATACCCAGTTAAACAACTTGCTTGTTATGCGTCAGCGATAGTTACTTAAGCAGTTATTAGTAGGTTAGTGAGCATTTATTGAAGAGGTAATTTCTGAGCATTGGAAACAAGAAAAGAGTGCTTAATAATGCTGTGCTACAAAAAGAGTGTGATTCTGTAGTGCAGAGGTTTAAATGGGTTTTACATGCGGACGGCAAATAAGATTCTGTGGTATTGGTGTAAACAAGACTAACCTGGGAAGTGAAACCGACTGTCAACGGGACCCTTAGGGGAGGGGTTGGGTGGTGGGGTGGCGCTTGGGGGGTTGCTCTGACCAAATGGGGCAGGTGAGGAAGGGGTGGAGGAGGTGGTGGAGGAGGGGTTACTACTGGAGTCCAGCTGACTCAGTGATGGAGGGTGGTCCTAAAGGGGGAACACATATCTTAAAAAACCTTTTCCAAAAAACAGCCAAACAAGGTGCAAACACGGAATCAAATCTTATAGGTAGTCACTAGCATCATAAAATGAAATAGTACAAATAAATATAAGGATTTAAAAATAATGTATTTTTTAAATAGAAATAAAAATAGGATATAAAAATGGATGTTTGAAACAAGTATGCCATATTATAAAATAGTGTTTCAATAAATCATACGGGTACTCACAAGCATAATTAAATAAAAGTGCAAAAAATACAAATAAATGAAATGTATGTATTTTTTAATTATAATTTTAATTATATATATATATATATATATATATATATATATATATATATATATATATATATATATATATATATATATATATATTATATATATATATATATATATATATATATATATATATATACACAGTACAGACCAAAAGTTTGGAAACATTACTATTTTTAATGTTTTTGAAAGAAGTTTCTTCTGCTCATCAAGCCTGCATTTATTTGATCAAAAATACAGAAAAAAATGTAATATTGTGAAATATTATTACAACTTAAAATAATAGTTTTCTATTTGAATATACTTTAAAAAAATAATTTATTTCTGAGATGCAAAGCTGTATTTTCAGCATCATTACTCCAGCCTTCAGTGTCACATGTAACATCCAGTCTATCACATGATCATTTAGAAATCATTCTAATATTCTGATTTATTATGAGTGTTGGAAACAGTTCTGCTGTCTAATATATTTGATGAATAAAAGGTTAAAAAGAACTGCATTTATTAAAAAAAATAAAATCTTTACTATCACTTTTTATCAATTTAACACATCCTTGCTGAATAAAAGTATTTTATTAAAAAAAAAGAAAATTGCTGACCAGTAGTGTATATTGTTATAAAATATTTATATTTTAAAAACATAGCTTCTTTTTTTTATTTTTTTACTTTTTATTCATCAAAGTATCCTAAAAAAGTATCACGTTCTGAAAAAATATTAAGCAGCAGAACTGTTTCCAACTTTGATAATAAATAATTATATTAGAATGATTTCTAAAGGATCATGTGATAATGATCCTAAAAATTGTGCTTTGCATCACAGAAATAAATGATAATTTAAAGTATAATAAATTTAAAAACATTATTTTAAATTGTAATAATATATCACAATATTAAAAAAAATTTCCTGTATTTTTGATCAAATAAATGCAGGCTTGATGAGCAGAAGAAACTTAAAAACAAAAACATAAAAAATAGTAATGTTTCCAAACTTTTGGTCTGTACTGTATATATATATATATATATATATATATATATATATATATATATATATATATATATATATATATATATATATATATATAATACTAAGTTAGTAGGGTGTGACTCTCAACAAAAGCTACATGCCTTTTTGTTAATTGCCTTCGGTAATGTTCCGTACTGCTGAGACTCTGACGGTCGCTCCACCTGGTTATTGATACCTGACGGTACTGACTCTGTTCTTCTGATATTATTTGGAACTGAAAAAAATAAAACAACTTTAGATCATCTGCAAAGCTGTCTGAATATACAGTATACTACATCTCGTACAAAAAAATATATATATATATTACATTGTGCAAATGAAATCCTGCACTTAGGGGCCTCTTTGGTACATTTATTGTGGCACTTCACCCTAAAAGAGATTAAAGCAAACATTAGCAGGAAGATAATGTAAAATCAGATGTGCTTTTCCTAAAAAAAATTCTTGTGTTTGCTTACTTGCAATGTTTGCATTTAACACCAAACATCATGTTCTTCTTGCACACCTGACACGTCTGAGACAACCAGGACTTGGTGGAAAATCTTTAAGGAGGCAGAATAAGAAAGCCAATGTCAGTTGTGCTGGAAGTTGAAAGACAAACACGGACGTAGGAATGAAAACAACCAAAAGTTCAACAGTCAGTACCTGTGTGTGACATCCAGACCAATATCCTTCCTCATGATTAGCGGAGAGCTTCCGTGGGATGCAACATTATCTATATGATGTTAAAGAAAAACAGATTGTACTCGAAATAGATTCAAATTGAGTTTGGTGTTAGCATCTCTAAACTTTAGAGTTGACTAGACAAATTTTTCACTGCAGTGCATTCTGGGAATTAACTGTATGTGTATTGCTGCCTTTAGCCAAATCAACATATTTCATGAGCAAACATAACGCAGATGTCTAACTGTTGCCTTTTTTATCTGCAGTATTGCACCAACAGTATGATGACTGAAAAAGTTTTGGAACACACAAACTAGACGTTTACCAAAAAACACTTACTTCTAAAACCCGCGGGATCTCCCAGGTGACTGGGGGTGTTTGGTAGGATGCAGGGGGAACGGGCAGACAACAGTGGTGACCGTGAGGGCGAGTCTTCCCAGCCGTTTCCTCCACCATTTACCTGCACGTTCAGAAGTGGCTTGTTCTTCTTCCCGCTCCTGCAGGCAAAAGGGAACGAATCAACATTTGATCTTGGTAGTTGACATTAATGTTATGTGCTATATAAAATAGCATTTTGGTGTTTTTGTAAATTAAATTATAAAATAATTAATAAATAATTAGAACAATAAATCATTATCATTATAATAACAATTCATTAACTTAATTGAATCATTTAAAATTACTTTGGCATATAGATTTTATGACCTTATATTACCTAAGATCAGTGTTGGGAAGGTTACTTTGGAAATGTAATAGGTTACAGATTACAAGTTACCCTGTTTAAAATGTAATAGTAGTGTAACTTTTTCAATTACTTTATTAAAGTAATGTAACTAATTACTTTTGAGTACTTTTTGATTACTTTTATAAATTTGTGAAAATTAAAGAATAATAAATAAAAGCATATACATCAACTTAAATACAGTTATCTAATAAGCATGTGACGTATTCTGTGTAATAAACTCCTAAAACATTGGGGTTTTTTTGTAAACTGCTGTCTCTTTGTATATGATGATAGTTTTCCTAAAATAAGTAAAATGCATATGAAGTGACACAGAGCAGTTCTAGAAATTGTGTTTATGTGCTCGTGTACTCCTATATTGAGGCAGCAGAGGTTGAAAACACTGCGAGCTTCAGTAGGCCTATGTGTAGTAAATGAAACCATGTCTCTGCCATTACTTTACAGGAGGGGCGGACTGGGAAAAAAATTCAAATTCATTTAAATAATTAAAAGTTCTCTCCTGAACGGCACCTTCACTTCCATTTTTCTCTTCAGTCCCTTTATTTTGCCCTGTTATCCATCTCTCTCATGACTTTAATACTCAAGATTGAACAAAACTATACTTTACAATACAATACTCTACAATACTACAATATCTTTATAGAAAAATCCTAATACTGTATACGAAAATAACCTTTTTTTTTTTTTGCAAATGGATTTGTATTTATTTTTAAATAAATACATTTGTAAAATAATTTTACATTTTTGGTTACCACAATTAACCAATAGTAACCATTTTCTCTGGATTTATAGTTAAATGTTAAAATGTTAATTTTCGTAAGGGTTGTGTTGTTGTCTGTATAGCTCCCCCTAAACCTATAAAAAAAATCGGATTTTTTTTCAAGCTAAATTACAACTGTAACATTACAACTGATAATAATGATGTCCTTTATATAGTATTTTGAGTGATGACTGATGAGCAACGTGCTGCTGCTTGATTAAATAAATAAAAAAACAAAGACAAAAAAAGCATCTTTACAGATGAAACTGACCTGAAACCCTGAACAGTAGTTCTGCTTCTCTGCTCCAGCTGTCCACTCTATTATTTCTTTCTTTCTCTCTCTCTCTCTCTCTCTCTCTCTCTCTCTCTCTCTCTCTCTCATTGATTACTCTGAGTCTGATCCAACCCGTTTGGCGGAGGCGCGGAGAGCGCGCGAGTCATGACTAACACTTCATGACTTATTAGAGATTTAATTATCAAATGGCCGATTCGCAAATGATCGCTTTAGTACATTCGGCGTGCAATTATACAATAATGATATTAAATAGTGGGGCAAAATCGGCTGCCATGACACCGGGAATTGTCCCGGTTCTCCCGGTGTCTAGTCCGCGCCTGATTTCCACAGACACGCAGAATGTGCAAGTCATATATTGCATTTTTGGGGCTTAATATTCACAGACACTAGTCCATGTCATGTTTTGATTCAAGTGTACTGACCTACTTTTGATTTAGTCATCCAAAATGTGGCATATTTCGTCCGCGTTAGGCATTTCTTTTTTATGACTGGATTCTACGAACCGGACTGTATTTCCGCATCCCGGAAATTATTAGCGCGGTATGTCTCAGAATAGTCAGTGCAATTTGGGAAAGAAATCAGTTAAATCTGTATGTGGATGTGTGTAAATATTCAAATGTAATCCCCTTTGTAATCATTAAAAATTTCATAAGTAACTGTAATTTAATTACTCATTTTTTCTTAGTAACTGTAACTAATTACAGTTACAATAATTTTGTAATTAGATTACGTAACGCCGTTACATGTAACTAGTTACTCCCCAACACTGCCTAAGATAGTACATGAATGGAACATTTGAAACGTAAAACAATCATTTTTACACTGCAGAACCATTTAATATGAACTTGTATAAAACAAAAAGCAGTTTACAATGTACCCTAAAATCATTAAGACTCATCACCTGCAACCTTTCACTGGAATTATTTACAATGTGGCCAATTATAATTCTCAGAAAGCTCTCATAATGACTCACTCTGCATCTCCTAGCAAGAAATCTTTCTATAGTATTTTAAATAAACACACATCTGCAGCTTGGTCACCACAAATATTTTAAAAATGTGGAGCAAATGCAGGCGTGGAGCTTCACAGGCAGGGAGTTTTTGAGGTGGACTTCAGTTCACACACTTATTATGACGAGGAGCTCCAATCCTGCGGACGTTTATTGGCTCAGAGGAGCGGGAATGATCAAGCACTGGACGCCAGTGAGTCTGAGAAGGGGTCTGACCTCGGCCTTGTGCTAACGGGAAACACTGGGGTTACGTGAAGGGGCGGAAGGACGGGAGTGTTGAACTGCTCTCCGAAACCTGCCTGGAACTGGGCCATCAGTGATCTCAGATGTCACAGCAGTCCACTCCCACAGACGAACACACACTGGGCAGGTCAACACAGTGTGGTACACGTATGAACAGTGGGAGCTAAAAGAATGTGTAGAACATTTTGTCTAAGAAGAATTTCTTTATTTATGCTGCAAGGCTACAATTCATTCCAAGTTTTAGTTAGGCAACATGTTGTGCAATGTAAAACTAAAATCCTCTGGATTTATAGAGTCAGCATCCTGCTCATTTTACATGCGATGTGGCAAAGAAACAACATGTAACCATTATTTCAAACCTGTAGGACTTTATTTCTTCTGTGGAACACTAATGGTCAAATGTTTTAAATACCCTGTCCAATTTTCTTAGTATAATTAAAGTGAATGAGGAATTGGGCTATCAAAATACCAGAATGCAAAAAACACCATGAAACTATCGTAAAGCTGTTCCATATGACTTTATTGCTATTAGGGATATGCCGGTATCAAATTTTCCTGTTGCGATTAATAGCTCATGCTTTTATCACGGTAAACGGTATTATCGCGGTATTGAAATTTTGTTTTAAAAAGTGCTCAAAATATAGTATAATATAATATAATAGGTCAAATAACTTTTTTCTAATAACAAAAATAACTGAACATTTAAATAAAATAAAACAAAGAAAAATATATAAAGTTAAAAGTTACGCACAGATTAAAGTGCAAAAGAACTATAGGTATCACTTTACAATCTCATTAATTAACCATTAACATTTACAATAGCTACATTTGCTACAGAAGTTATTAATTTTTGTACAAAAAAAATACAAGTCATAGTTCATGTTAGCTCATTAAATAATACAGTTGCAAATTTACATTTTAACAACCAACGTGTTATTAAATACTGGAATACCTAAGATTAATGAATGTTCAGAAGAAATTGTCATTGGCAGTTTATGTTAACCAATGAATTAACTAATGTTAAAAATGAAGCTCTGATGTAAAGTATGAATTAACAATAAAAAATCAAAACATTTTCAAACTATATCTATGGCACGTTGTAGTCCAGATTAAAATAACCTATTAAGTCTAAATATTTAAGTACTTATCGCTGTGATGAACATCATAGCAAATACACAAATCTGAATGGCTATTTTAAATGATTTAAATATGTTTCAGAAGTAGTCCAGTTGGTTTATTCAAGGGGTTTCCAGGGTAAAGACATTTTCTGCAGTTTAGCGCCATCTGCTGTCAGAGAGTGAATGTGCTTTCATTCAGCGTGTCTCACGTGCTCCTCCATGTGCTTCTCTTCGTGGTTGTTTACATCAGAGCAGCACAGAGTCTTTCAAGCAGCATACACCGGTGTTGTGCATTTTGACCAGTTGATGGGAATAGTATTCTTAAAATGCATTCCAAATTCAGAATAATTTGTAATATAATTATTCGCGGTATTTAGAAGTGCCCACGATAACAATATCATGCATATTCATTACCGTGGTATATCGCATTACCGAATACCGGCACAAGTCTAATTGCTATATTAAAAAAAATTATAATAATCTTAAATGATTCGATAGCTTTATGCAAACTGTTATTTGTAATTTTTGTAGTGCTGTCAAACGAGTGATCAAAAATAAAAGTTTTTGTTAACATAATATATGCATGTGTACTGTGTATATTTAGTTTGTATATATAAACAATACAGACATATACAGAATATTCTTTGGAAATATTTACATACATTTATATAATATGCTATATAAATATATCTAATATATAAACATTTTTCTTAAATATATACATGCATGTATTTGTATGTATATATATGCAGTGTTGGGGGCAACGAGTTACAAAGTAACGGATTACAGTAACTATATTACTTTTTGGGGTAACGAAATAAAGTAACGCATTACACTAATAATATTGGTAACTACACTACTTTACTAGACTATAGGAACGCGCTTTCCTGCGTTACACATGCCGTGTTTGCCTGTGTGTAAAGTTCTGGCTGGGGTTTCCCGATAACGATTGATCTTAGCGCTTAACCCTCAAAGACTCATTATGGATATTCAGAGGCGCCGTAGTGTATGTGATTACGTCATCGCATTTTGACAACATTGATTCGTCAGAAGAAACCAATGCTTTCGTTCCTCTGAGCCAAACAGAAATGATTGTTGACGCTTATTCCCACCTCCGTGCGCAGATTGGTTCAAACTCTCCCATATTAAACCAATAAGTAGTCTTTTGAACTACTACTTAACATAGCCTATTGCTTTGGAAAATGAACGAAAACAAAGTGAGTGCATGAATACAAACACACAATAACACATTTGCATGAGAAAACTCTCAGAAAAAGCACAAAAAACACTTGACAGAGTACTTTGACATAAAACAAAAATAAACAAGGATGAAACACATATCTGATAAAGCACTGGGATTTATGTCTTGGGTCGTTAGGCGATGTCCCAGTAAAATCGATTCTGACACAGATTACAGCCAACGAATCGATCATTTATAATATGTATATTATGTAAATCATTATATAATTATACAGTTCATAAAGATAGTTGCACTATTTTTTTCTGTTGCACTCTGAATATTTCTCACTCATTTTGTGTGTAGTTTGTGAATCATTTGCACTTTTATTGCACTGTATTGTTGAAGACAATTTGTGCAATTGTTTTTACTATATGCTGCATAGTTTGTGTTTATTGTTCATACTCAGATTGAAAATATATTTCTCAGAAGAAGAAAAAAGAAATGCAATTTATCTTTAAAATAAAATCTAAATTTGTTTTGTTTTATGCCTTCATTTGTGAACCAGAAAAATGTAAATACACAACAGAATTTCTGAGGGGAAAAAAACATTTCATAAGGCTATTTTAAGAAAAAAATAATAAATGAAGTTGTTTTTATGCATTTAAATAATTACACATGCTAAAAAAAATAAAACTGTGGCGAGTGGGGCGGGAACCGGCGGACAATCAAATAATTTAATAACACAAAATAAACACAAAACAGCGCACCAGCCCCTCACGGACGACTGGTGCGCTCAAATAAAAACCAAAACACAACTAAAAGCCTAGGCCTGGTCCTCTCTCGTCCTTCACTGTTGTCGCTCCAGTATTATATCCTTCCATCTCCTACGTGGGACTCGAGACCGGCAGTGGGTCGCAGGTGTCACTGATTTCCCAATCATTGCCGGCCTCCCTCCTTGTTCCCACGTCCCTCGGCCCCGCCCCACTCGCCACAAAAACATATGTTGAAGAAAAAATAAAACATTTCATAGGGCCCTGAACATTTAATTTTTGTTAAACTTTTAATAAATTGCTGTGAAAATGTATGTGTTATGAATTAAATGAATTAGACATGCTTTTTGATGAATACAATTAAATGTAACCATTAAAAAGGAGTTGAGAAAAATAAAAAGTAAAGTAATAAGTAGTGAAGTTACTTTTCAAATGCAGTAACTAGTAATCTCATTACAATTTACAGAAGTAACTAGTAACTAATTACATTTTTTGAGTAACTACCCCAACACTGTATATATGTATATATATACACACACACACACACAAATATACACAGCACACATATGTATATATACTATGTAAATAAAAACATTTATTTTTGATGCGATTAATCATGATTAATCGTTTGACAGCGCTACTGTTTTTTTAATCTCTGATAGATTCCTTAAATCACAAAGGAAAAAGAAGATTATAAATCTCAGTTTGTTCCTCACACAAATATGTCCCATGGATTTTGTAGACTTAAATAAATACACCAGTCATATGGACCCCATTTATGATATTTAATGGTGACAGAATATTCATTTCAAAACCATAAAATTGTGATTGTGACTAAGAGCCTTAGTCAAAATTCTTAGTCGAGTGAAATGAAATGTCAGCATACAGTATATTTCTGTGCCTGTTAACGCTGGCACTAATCTTATGGTTTGAAGAGGCCTCGCTTATGCTGTAGATTTTATCTACGCCCTTCAGATGAATATATTCCATTCCCATCATCTCAGTGCATTACTGCATGACTTTATCATGCGGTAAGTGTTTCTGAGAATCTGACACCATGTTTATAGTATTATGTTGCATAAAAAACAATACATAATACAGGCTAACAATCCAACAGACGTATTTTGGTTACAGAAAACGATGACAGCTTCATTATATTTATATTGAAATTGATTCTTTCTTGCATATACACTACTGTTGTCATTATTCTTAAAGGAATTAAAACTTATATTCAGCAAGGATGCAGTCACTTGATGGCAGTAAGGACATTTCTAATATTACAAAAGATTTCTAGTTTTAAATAAATGGCATTTTTTTAAACAAAGAATACTGAATAGAAATTGATCACAGTTTCGACAAAAACATTGAAAAGATTTAGAAATGTTAGCAAATTAGCTTATCAGAATGATTTCTGAAGGATCATGTGACACTGAAGACTGAAGTGGCTAATGATTGCTGAAAAGTAAACTTTGCATCACAGGAATAAATTAAAATGTTAAATATATTAAAATGGCAAACCGTTATTTCACAATATTACTGCTTGATTATATTTTTGGTCAAATAAATGCAGCCTTGATGTGGTTGCAATGGTAAAATAGCAAAACTTGCTTTCTATTTAGACCGTCCATTTTAAAGACACCGTAAAGCCCAGCAGCAGACTCACTTAAATCAATACTGTCATACTTGTCATTTGACATCATCCAGCTGTCAAACGAACATTTTTGAAGCAAATATTGAGAAGAGATCATCATGCCATGAAGTAATACATCCATAAATAAAATATTATTCAGTGTTGAACTCACTTGTTGGGTGTAGGGTCATCGATCCGGTTGGCCAGTTGGCTCTGGCTCTTGCTGCGTGTGAGGGTGATGTTAGGCAGGAGGTTTAGCAGCTTACGGGATGGAGGTGGTGGAGTTCGTGTGGGCTTTAGTTTGCCATACCTTCTCGTTGGTGGTGTGGCTGGAGGGGTGGACAGCAGCCTGGGGGTGCAGCGGTTCAGCTGCGGGGAGGATGAAAAAGGGTCCGTCAGCCCATCACAGTGAGGATGGACGATTGTAGGGAAGTCCATTGAGGGTAGAGCAGAGACAGAGACACATGAACGAAGGGCAGGTAAAGCAGAAGGAGGGGGCCAGCTGGTTGGGCTGGGACTGTAAGACTGATGTGCACGCATTGAACTAGACAGCGGGTCAACAGAGGTACTGTCACGCAGAGTGGGTTCTGCTATCCACGGGATGCCCTCTTTCTTAAGAGCTGCACCTAAAACAGAAAGTGAGAGACAATTCAGAAGAAGGTGGATGATCAATGCAGGCCTCCAACTTAATTAAAGTGACTGTTTACCAGTGTCATTTATATAATTTTATAGCATTTATTAATATTTTGAATCAGCTTTATTTTTATATATTTAATTTACGTTATATTAATTTTGTGCATGTACTTTTTATTATTATTTTTTTTTTATTTCTATTTAGTTTTAACTGACTTTTATCAAAGTTTTAGTTTTGAATTTCAGTACTTCAACTTATTTAGTTGCAATATATATATATATATATATATATATATATATATATTTAATATTATATTAAATGCAATTAATGAAAAGTATTTTAACTTCTCAGTTAACAATCCAAACCATTGTTCACAAATGTGATCAAAATGAAACTTTTGTTAAAAGTCATAAAAGGCATTATAAAAATTCATCCTTGCTGATTAAAAGTTTTTTTTGTTTATTACTTACATTATCGTACAGTATATTCTAAAATACTAAAGTGGCCAGCAGCTAGAATCTGAGCCTAGAGCAGGAAGTCCTAGTGTTTTTGAAGAGTGTCACCTGTGTCAGTAGCGCTCTTGAGACAGGAGAGGGCAGCTGTGATACGGGAACACTCCTCACTGCTAGAGCCCAGTCTTTTCATGGCGTCTTCCACCTGCGCACTGGACATTTGCAGCAGAGCATCCAGAGACAGCTTCACAGGGACTGCCTGGAAGACAGAAGAAAACATAAATCATGGCATAGGCAGACAGGGACATTGGTGATTAATTGCGCGTTATCCAACATCATACATCTAAACTAATAGCACTGAGTCAATGACTCAGTATTATCGTATTTGGCAAGTATTTGACCAGAGTCTATGGTATTTCTGTGGCTGTAGACAGACAGAATGGAGTCTATATACTAATTAGAGAAAGATTAGGTGATAAAGCCCCCTGGAATCCCCCCGCCGCCACTAAGACTGCTGGCATCTCGTGGCACCAGACTGAGCCAATGTCCAGATCCCAGTTTTCTTTCTCTGCCCGTCTGTCTCTTTTCCATTCCTCCACCCTACAACATCCCTGCACTCTTTGGCGTCTCCCTGCCGTATTTCAATTCTCACCCAAAACACACACACACACACTCTTACTCAAATGCATGACTGAGAAGATGCCCAGCAACAGTTGTAGTTGTGGTCAGTGTAGTCTCCATGGTAAATGGAAAGATAACAGGACACATGAGGCCCTTTGGTCTAAAGGATCAAGGTAAGATTCCCCTTACCTTGGGGGATTCAAAGCTACACTTTAAGGACACAACTGATAATTAAATGTTGTGGAAGGTTTTCCATTTCCCAAAGTTACCCTCCCTGAGTGACCCAGGATTGAGAGAATACTCAATACACTTTCATTTCACATATTCATACTGTCATCAATCAAATGATAGAACTAGAACTAAAGGTTGAGATATATAATACATCACTGTTGCTATTGATAACTAAAATTAAAAAAAAAATTACATAGTAATATAAAAAAGTGTAAATAAAATAGAAATATTAGATGAAAATCTTAAATTTAAAAATAAACTTGAAAAACTGAACTGAATAAGTTTAATAAATTTACAAACAAAAATAGAAATAAATTAAAGTTTTAATTTTTAATTTCAACATTTAAATTTACTGCAACTAAAATAAAACTTAAAATATAAAAAATAAAAGCTATTATATAAAAATCTAAATATTAATAAATATTATAATGGTTTATAGACAACACTAAAAAATAACACTGGACTATACAAATATTCATATAAATTTACAGCTGTTTCACTGTTTCACAAAGAAAAAAGTATCTGCTATATGTAAAGTGATCCCAATGTCTCTAAGAAATGAAGATTGTATTGCCTTTAAAATAACGACACCAGAAGAAAAGTTAAAAACCAAAATCTAAAAGGATAAATAGAGATCTTTAATACTTCTGGAGTTACAGCAATGCAGACTTTTCCCCTCTATTTTCGAACTGTCACCATTCAGAAAAAAATAATGAGCAAAATCAAAAATGTGAGCAGAAATTTGTTTTTGAAATTTGGTCGATTCGACACGCAATGACCCAAATGTATTTTAACATATTTAAAATGTATATAGTCTTTAATAATAATAAAAAAAATATTTAAAATCGAAAAAATAAGAAGGTATATCCCCATTTACACACGTAATTGTGTTTGCATGAGGTGGGTGTGTGTAACACAGCACATCATAAACAAGTTAAACGGCCTTCTAAATGATAAGATGACACTCAGGGGAATGAAAATCTCCCAGCATCCTCATGGAGACTTCCTTTTTGAGCAAGAGCCAGAGATCCGAATTAAGAGCACAGATCTCTTCTCAACAAAGACAACATCATCCACTCATTTAGCCTACAGCTGAAAGAACACAAAACTAATATCAACTTAAGCCGAGTCTAAATCAAATCAACAAGCCTAATCTCTACACAAACATACAGTAACACGAATAGCCTAATTATTTATCTACCGGAAATATTATTAATGTTTGTTCTCTCATAATGCACAATGAGGGTGTAAAACACACCTCTTGGTTGCTCTAAACGACTTGTACGTCCAAGTTAATAAGAACGTGAATTACTGTGTTAAACCAGACAAGCTGGGGCAGAGAACAGGTGAACTGACACATACCGATACCGAGGTGATGTCTGAACATGCCTTTTACCGGAGTTTATGAGCTGACATAACAGGGAGTGATGCTCTAAACATAAAAGCAAAACGCAGCATTACGCTAGCTTCCATCCAAACAAAGAAGCAAACACGCACAGAATTAAAATCACCCAGGTGAGCTCCCCAAACACATGAGTCCTTATCAGTGACGGTTACTGCTGGCTTTGTCAGTAAAGCTTCACATGAAACACTACAATCAAACAGAAAAAGTGTGACAGTGGATGCTTAAAAAATGAGAAAAACAGATCAAAATCACCAAGCGGCCCTCAACAAAACTCTTCAGTGGAATTGCAACTTGATAAGCACCTCAAACAAATGGCAAGCGAGGAATTTCCTCACAAGCTTGTGAGTCTGACATGTGCCTGATGTGTTCAAACACAGCGTTAGCAGATATCTGCCGTTGGTAATTCCGTTTGCAGACTTTCTATGACCACAGAGGCTTGCATGCAGGCAGGAAACCGACAAACATCAAAAAGAAAACACAGTTGTCAAAGTCTTGAGACTGTAAAACACGAAGCAGTCAAGCTTACTATACCATGAAAGATTCTCCTCTGAAGTTGTCCTTTACTAAAGCTCATAGCCCAGAAACGACAAACCAAAGTCTCTCCTCAAAGTCTCAAGTCAGTCACGCTGCGAGAGCAGCTCCCTTCCAACCCAAACTTCCCCTCTGGTTCTGTCCCTCCTCCCTTTCCCCACTGTCCCTCCCCTCTATCCCTCTTTCCTTCCTGTAAACATGCCTGGGAAATCTCTCCACAGCTCTAGACACTCCTCTTAAAAGCACATGGTCACCAATACACGCATTTGGTTTCCTGTGTGCAGTTTAACATCCATTCTCTCAACTAAGGATGGGTCATGATGGTCAACTCGAGGGAATCATGCAACTTTTTATATATAACCAAAGGCACGAATAAAAACTTGTATGTTAATGTCAAATTAGCTCTTATATTTAGCAAAAGTTTACTAAACTTGCACCTAAACCTTTTTTTATGTAGTAGTTATTTCAACAACAGTGGCACAACTTAATTACAATTTCAACCAGATATAAAATAAAATAGTTAAAGACTAAAAGTGTTATTTTCTGGCACAGTAATAGTTAAAAAAAAATCAGAAATAGAATAAAATAAAATAATAAAATACAAATATTTAAAACTTACCATTCAATAAACTAGTTTGATAATGTTTTCTTACTTGTATTTTTTAGTTCTGCATTCCTAAAAATGCTAAATGTTAGGAGAAAATTGTTAGCTTGAATGCAATGTAAGTCGCTTTGGATAAAAGCGTCTGCTAAATGCATACATTTAATTTAATTTTAATTTAAGTAAAATAGTTCAAGCATCTTTCACGACCCCGCATTCTGATCCAATCTCTTGTGTAAAAGCCCTCTTACTGACTGTGATCAGTTAAACTGCAGCCAACTTTATTATACAGGGTTACCTTAAGTCAGGTTATCGAACTACTCTTTCGGGCAACCCACTGACTAGACGACTAACTGAGCAGACATCACTGATACCACACAAATTCCACTGTTCTACAAAAAAAAGAGACTCGTTTATGAGGCCATTTACTGAGCAGGATGTCTTTTGACTGTGTGAAACATAGATTAATGAGGGTTAGGTTGCCCTAAGTCCTTCTTTGACCTGTCACCATACATTTTGTGCATTAGCGCTCATTCTGGGCTGAAAGAGAGGCCACATCAGAGGAACAAAGGACAGCGAGAGAGAGGCTACGGAAACAGAGGTTTGGGTAAGATTGCATTTGTCAAAGACGCTTTTTCTTTCTATCTCTTTCTCTTTATCTTTTGCCTTAAGGAAGGCCACTGGTAGATCCACAGGATGTGACCCACAAAAAAATATGACTCAACCACAACCACTCCTGCCTGCGTACTTTAGTCTTACTCAATAACACACACTGGCATGTAGTGGACTGCCTAAACTCAAATGCTCCAAACGTTGGTTGATTGAAATTAAGCATTATATTCCATAAGCAACTCACGGTCCAAAATACAGCAACAAGAACAAACTGAAAAAAAAAAAAAAAAACACCAATTTTAATGGTGGGTAATTATTGTTGATCCACTCTCTCACGCTTATTGAGCAAGGGGAAACCCCATCACTATGGCAGCTGGGAACATCAAGGAATGAGTCACAACAAAAAATAATAATTCATGTGTAAAGACGTCAGCTTGTGACATCAGTTGATACTCACTGACTCTCACAGACACCAGATATGCATATTATGGATCAGTGTTCTTTTAGTATTATATAGTACTACTATGGTTTTTATTTATGGTTCATATTTTGAATTAGCTTTTATTTTATATTTTCAGCTGTTTTGATTCTACTTAATTTAATTCGATTTATGTTTAATTTACTTTTATTTCAGTATTAATTTTAGCTCAGTTTTACTTTTCATTAATTTCCAGTGCTTCAGTATAAAGCCAAGGCAACATATATATTTTTTTGTTAAAATTTAGAATTTAGATTTTTATTTCAGCTTTAATAATGTTCAAATGTTTTTAATAATTTTTGCTTTATTTCATGATAATAACTATACGATCAGATGGTCACAAATAGGACAAGACATGAATGAATGAATGTTTCTGCTTTACAATATATATTTCAAACCAAAGTAATAAAGAAATATAGCATAAGCACCCCTTCAAGTAAAACTGACTTCATACAAACAGTAAAAATCACATTAAGACTAGTTCGTAAAAAGTTAGTTTTAAAACAGGTGATAGCATCATAAGCTTGATAAGTTGCTTCTTGTGTTTGATTTTACTTATGTAATGCAGTGACGTTCAGACATTTATGTGTGACCTAAATGGCATGAAATCAGAATGACTGAACATTATCAGATATGACAGCTATGATAGCAGATGTGTTTTTTTGTTTTTTTTTTACAGTACGATGACACCCTAGATAGTTCTCCATTTCTAGTAACTGTAAAGTAAACAAATGCACACAAAGCAGTAGCAATAACTGAGAAGACAGCAGAGGTGTTTCCTGCTAGTTCTGTAGATGCACCAGAACTTACATCTTTCACTAAAATGTCTAATCATGCAAATACAATCACATTGGCTCCAGTCCCATCTTGCCTGCCCACAGGAGAAATAGCATTCCTCTGCTTTTCCTGAGAAAGCACTATCCCATTATACTTTGATACACTGGGGCAGCTGGATTCCCCGCTGTCCTGTCCAAGACTGGCCGGCTGCCCACGTGTGTGTCCTGCCACATGCATGCATTCCTGCCCCGTGAATCACACTGTAGCAGCCTGGTGTGACATGTTAGAGACAAACTTATTGAGCTAGGGCAGGGATTGTCAAGTGGTGGGTCACAACTCAAAATTGGGTCTCAGGTTATAGGAATAAATGTTGCAATAAATATTGAAAATAAGTTAAAAAAAAAATAAAAAAAAATAAAAATAAGAAAACAAACAAACAAATAAAACAATAACTGCATATGTCAACATATGTAACTAAAATATATGTACAAATTAAGTTAAATATTATCCAGACTACAGTAAAAATGTTTTCTCTCACAATACAAACATTAACTTATTAAGTAATAATAACACCTTTAAAGGTATTTTTGTTTACTTTTGTTCAGTTTATGTAGTTTAGTGGGTCATTACTAATGTCAAATGTAAAATCTGGGCCATGAAGCACAACCTGGGCACAGGCTGATGCAGACAGACATAAATGCACTGTTGTGAATATACAACAACAAAGCAAGTATTTTGGGACATGGAAGACTGGAGGAGACATAATAAAAAACATGCTGTCCTACCGCAGTGACCGAAGTGAAGCAGTCAGCTTAATCAGAGCCATGCCACAAAGTGACCCCTTCTGTCCCCGCTGGGATAAACTGTTTCTATTTTTAAAGTTTTGTTCCTCAGTCTTGCATATGTTGCTTATTTCCCCGTGTTGTCTGTTTCGGTGCCTAATGAGGACAAACAGGTCTGCCCATTTGCCAGACAGTCACGAATGCCGTGCTGTTCTGGTCAGCTTTGTGTATATGACAGTATGGGGTGGTGGGCAGAGAGACGGAGAAAGAGAGACCCCTTTTGGTGTCTAAAAATAGACTGACGAGAGAGTTTTTGACACAGTGGCTGACGCTGCACATTCTGGGCTTTGGAGTGGGATCAGGTGTGTGAATCCACAGAGGACTGAAACACCACAGAGACTCTCAGCAACAAGCAAGCAACATATCTTCCCTCTCCTGTCTGAATCCTCCAATATTCATTTTTTAAACACACTTTCATTAAGTAGAAGCTACTGTTTAAGAAGCCTGTTTTAAAAAGAAATTATTCAGTTGTAATTAAATTGTGTGGTAAATATGGCTAAATAAAAAAAACTAAATGCTAAATTTCCTCATTTAGGCAATATGACATGTTGGCCATGTTGTACAAAAGTGACTTATTGTGTTTAATAAAATGGTAAGCAGATAATAAAAATATTAAGGTAAAAACTAAAAATAATATTTAAAATATACATTAAATTTATTTGTGTGTGTGTGTGTGTGTGTTTTATTTATTCTACATTTTTAATGTAACTGTCATTTATATATGTAAAGCAAATCCCTTATAAACAAAGCACAACACATCACAAAACAATATATATGAAATAACACAACATAAAAGAACATGAACAAAAAACAAAACAAATCAAGTAAAATAAAATGAAATAAAATATCAAATAAAATAACATAAAAGAGCTGACAATCTAACTAGTTTGATAATGATTTCTTACTTTTTATTATGTAGTTTTTCACTCCTAAAAAATGCTAAATCTAAGTAAAATAGATCAAATGTCTCTCAAGAGATAATAAAATAAAATATTTTGATAATAAAAATACTTATCAAAATAATAACCTACTACCTAAAATGGCCCATTAACTGAATAAAGGTCATGAAGCAGGGACATACGGACAATAAAGGAACTAAGAAACAAACACAGTGAGTACCTCTATGAGCTCTGGCCGGAGGTTGATGGTGTACAGCCAGTCTATGAGCTGTGGGTAAGAGTCCAGCGCCAGCGGTCTGTCTCTCTCTGGAACGCTCTGCTTCCACTCTAACTGTTTACTGATGTACTTCACCAGCTTCACCTGTAGATGGCGATCACACACACACACACACACACACACACGCACACGCACACACACAGGCACAAACACAGGCACACACACAGGCACACACACAGGCACACACAGGCTTAGACTTGAGTAACAACTGATGTGACAGACAATTCATTGAGCCATCTGTTTGCTTTTTAAATGAACACCATTTATCCTCTAATGAGTTTTTATACCTTCGAAGGCAGAGAAATTAACCTTTCTTATTAACTTAACATGATGCTCTTTGTAGTTTAAAATCCACTGAGACAAAAACAAGATGACATCAGTCACCAAAAAGGCAAAAAAAGAAAGAAAAACCTTCATAGAAAAACAGCCGTTTCAAAGTGCCTAGTCAGATGTGACAGAAGTTTGAGTATGTACAGCAATGAGGGACAAGCATGTTGATAATCCAGTGCAAGCATTTTTCTCTAAACCTTCATGTCCGCAAGCAAGCGTTGCACGCAGAATGCAAAGTGAGAACAGAGCAAAGGAAATCCCCATGTGTGACTTCATTGTAAACGGTGGGCGATGAAAGTGCTGTGTGTGTGGTGTCAGTAAAACAACCGAATACAGTGCAAACAAACACTGTACTCAAACACACCACACTTTCTTTTTCAGTTCCAATACCAGCCAGTGCATCCACCCTTCATTATCTTACTATCACTAGAATGATATTGGAATAAAAATAACAAGCCAATAATGTTCAACACTCACTGGACAAAGACATTTTAGACGTACCCTTTGTTGCCGTAACGCTCCCACTGCAATAAACAGTGCTGTCTATAAATAGACACTGGTTATCATGGCAAGAGAGTCTTTCTCACGGGGCGTCTGTTCCTCCACTATGGCAACCCTGGCTGGAACACACTTGGTCCCATGTGACATCATGGAGCAGCGAGACATTGCGGTCCACAGGTTAACAGAAACCACCGCACACCTGCCTCTATAGGCACAAGTTCAAACACCTCAGAGACAAACCACAGCTGCAACTGTGCTCCTAAAGAAGAAGCCGTTTTCACTAACTCAAAACTATAAAGATTACTCAGAAATTTACTTTAGGTAAAATTGGGTAAAAGACTTGGTCCCATAGGAGGTTTGGTGTTTAAGTAAATTAATTTCATTTACCACAGCATGAAGTGGAAACAATAGTGATAATCACCTTGTTTGAATATATATATAGCTATATTAATAAATATAGCAGTAGATATAGATTAGCTAAAATTGTAGATGTGGATATCAGCTTTAGATAGCTGTAGATACAGATTTAGCTGAAGCTGTAGATATGCAAATATTAGTTATAGATATAGCTGTAGATATACATTTAGCTAAAGCAGTGTATATATATAGAACATCTGATATATCGAAATAGAGCTGTGCATTAGTATAAATGCAGCCTATTAAAGCTGCAACTGTCTTATCTAGGGGTGTGCGATCTGCTTTTGAAAAAATAACGTAGTATCGTGCCTTCATCATATACTGTACAATGCAACATGCATTCACATCAGTTTAACTCTCTCATTATTTGCATGTGCTTTTAAATGTTTCATTCCCGTGCTGGTCTGACCTGTGCTCTTTCTGAGTGCCGAATACACCCAAAGAGCGCACGCTAAAACCTGTCAAACAGCACCTGATTATTGAACTAAGTTATCTCTTGCGCTAATACTGTCAAAACACATAAGGTTTACATGTAGACTCAAGTTGGTTATGTCAAAAATGAAAGTAAACATTTGAGAGAGAAATGTACACGTGTCTGTATATTAGATGCGTGCAGGTCTTAAAGTAATAGTACGCTTATTAAACATGCAGCCTACTGTCATTGCTGTCAAGGGATAGATCACCCTAAAATTTCATTTCTGTCATTATTACGGACAGAATTGACAGACAGTTGACAGAATTTGTATTTTTGGGTGAACTATTTAACGTTAATAAAACAACAAAACACAAAGAGAAAAATCACTCACTGCTCTTGACTGAAGAAATTTAACAGTTGCTTCAGGAATCAGTACATATAGTATTTTATTTTTATATTTCACCTGCTAAATACACCTATTGTACCTGAAAATAAATCACTGTTTGTTTTATTTGTATATTATGTGTAGTTGTAATGTGTATTTTTGTCATTCTTTTATCTTTGTTATTAAAAAATAAGAACAAAGATTTCAATCTTCGCCCTCTTTGGCCTAAATATCTGCTATTCTTTTTTTTTTCTGTCTTTATAATAGGGAAATTAGTTTGGCTGTAATGCTCAGACAACTTGCAAAATAGTAAAACCAACAAGACAAAGAATTATGATAGAATCATGAATTGTGAAATTAAAAAACAAAACAAAAAAAACCAAAAAAAAACCTTGATATGATATTTTTCCATATCGCCCACCCCTACCATGATCTCATCAATAATAATCAAATGGAAATAATGGTGAGGGAAAAAAGAAATCCCCATAACTAGCCTATTGTCTGTAAACCTTTAAATACTTAAAGAACACTTATTTTAAATAAGTAATTGTTTTAAAAAGTAATATATAATAAAAAAATAAAGTACATTTTGCACAAATTTAATTTGATATAAAATGTATATGAAAATGTAGCCATGTGCACTAATATTGAAAATGTGACATTGTGATATTGAGTTGATAATGATAATAATTGTAATTGAATTTAATTCTAAAGATTCACACCCCTATTTTTAAGATGTCATTACTGACATACAGAGATTCCGGCTATAAACAAAAAAGCATAGAAACTGCAATTTTGGTTAAAATGTAAAGTAGTAAAGATGTATTTGCACAGAAGAAGAATTGATTAGGAAAAAATGTAGATGACAAATCGTTTTGGAATCGGATCGTGACTCCCAGAATCAGAATCGGATCGGATCATGAAGTGCCTAAAGATTTCCACCCCTAGCAATCATGCATTAAAAATCCTAGAGATATCTGCATCCTCTTCAATTATGTTGCTTCTGTATGCAAAAACACATCCTGGATGCATAATTGTCTTTTTTTTTCTTCATTTTAACCATTTGCATTTACTTCTCAACTAGTTAAACACATACACAGAAGTTTTTTTTTAATTTACCTGACCTTTCAAATCATATAAATAGTCAAAAACAGTCAAAGTGCGTCAGGGCAGTCTGCATTGTAGAGCAGGAACAGAAGCAGCGCCAGTCGTTTACGCAAACCACCCGTGTGCAAAAATAATTCTACCTATTTCTAGATTTCACACATTGTTACCCATCATCAATTTTGCCAAATTCGTGCTCCATATAAAGATCACCACAGAGAAAGACACTCAGTTGTCTACAAAAGCTTTGAAAGATCGCCTGAACCTGTAGCCCAGCAACCAGCCACCTGTGCATTTGATTAGCTCTCTCCATTCGTATCTCTATATAAGGTCACGGCTCTCAGTTAGAACGCAGCTGCAGTATCGGCCTTACTAGCCATTAATTCCACTGAGAGACAAGACAGCAGTGGATGGCTTTATGTATGAGAATATTATCACCTCACCCCGCCAACACAGAATGCATTGCAGTCTTCAAAAGAGAACAAGAGCAGCATATCATTAAAGTTTCAGGAGGTCTATAGCAGTCTGAGAAGGTGTGCTGGCTCTTTTCTCTAGGTACTATCTGAGAATGCCCCCATTTGATGCTGATTTGATGCATCGGTCAGCCACGAGCGAACCTCAAACACAACAGGGCGTTAGCTTGCACCAGACACAGCCTGGCACATGTGCAAGGAGTGCGCCTGTATTCAATGTCTATCTCTACTCTCATCTGCCGTCTCTGTTACACCTCTCAAGGGGTGGCTAAAGTATGGGGCAGGGGGGACCTGCTTAACTAAAGTGTCTGCGAGAGGATGGGTTGAGAATAGGTTGGGACAATTCAAAGCTCCCGGCCTCTTAGATGCAAAATGAACTTCATTAGAGAGGTAAGAGACACAATCCATAAAGGCTGATGGAGTCTGGTACTACAGGCCTCTGTGAAAGTAAAAAAAAAACATTGTACGTTGGAAATCAAGAGTGTAGCACATGTGACGCTAATTTCATGAATACGGTTCCTGGTAAAACGGTGCTACAATCATTTCAAGAAGAAGAGGGTTCCTGGTATGAGTGTGCATAGAGAAATGTGATTAGATGTGAATGTGATATCTTTTGTGTAGGCATGGTCTCAACATCTACAAATTCACTTGATTTTATTAAATACGACATGCATAAAAGGTTTGCAAAAAGAAGTGTCACAGTTCTACCAGATGATAAGGTAACTGTAGACTGTAGTGGAGTGGCGTGGCGTGGATCCTGTTACACTCTGTGTCACCAACACAAGCAAACCTCCACCTATTGTTTCTGACAATAACATAAAAGCATATGTGATAATGCCTGCTAGGTTTAAACAATCAGACTACCTACAAAATCATGATAGGGCTATTATTTCAGCTGAGTACATGGCAATAGATCCATTATGTGATTAGTCTCAATGATGAAGTCAAAAACAGAATGCTTAACAGAAAACTCCAAAACATGGATGTAAAGTTGCTGATTAAGGTAAGCACACGATAAAAAGAATAAAAGAATAAAATGTGCAGCACTAGACAATAAAGTGCAAGACTTCGTGGAACATAATACACAAGAAAAGAGAAAGGGGGGAAATAGAATGATAAAGCTGTTGAAAACCACATGGGGAATTCCTGATACGAACGAACATTAGCCAGTTGAGAGGCCCATGCTCCACTGCACCTAATTGGCGTCGCAATGATGTGTTAACTTTCCATCCACAAAAAAAAAAAAAAAAACGTTGTGACATTTGCCAAGTATGGTAACCCATACTTGGAATTGGTGCTCTGCATTTAACCCATCCAAGTGCACACACACAGCAGTGAGAAGTGAACACACCGTGAACACATACCCGGAGCAGTGGGCAGCTATATCCAGTGCCCGGGGAGCAACTGGGGGTTCAGTGCCTTGCTCAGGGGCACTTCAGCCATGGATATTGAGGGTGGAAGAGACCGCTGTTCATTCACTCTCACCCACTTACAACTCCTGCCAGCACCAAGACTCAAACCTGTAACCTTCGGGTTACAAGTCCAACTCTCTAACCATTAGGCCACAGCTGCCCCACCTGAGATTGGCTTGATTTGAGAAAGGTGAAATGATTTAACGAGATCTAAAAAAGAAATAAAACACACTGGGTGAAATTTTATCATTATAGGGTGGTTGTGTACACACACTGCCAACACACATTTCAGTTCAAACAACTTGTAAAAGTGCATGTAGCATCCGATGACCCCTTTAAAAAGCCTTTGATGAGCACTCACGCTACCGAGCAAAGAATGCCATTTCCCAGAAACCAAAACTGAGAAGCTAAAGGGAGTCGTGATTCTTCAAAACGTGTTTCTCCCAGATCTCTTCAATCAATTAGGGTCTATTACATGAAAGAACATCTACCGGGAATATCCCTCAAGTGCTTACGATTGCCTGGCGCTGAAACCAACATTGTGTCATGAGCAGGTTTTATCACATCCAAAAATGTGGCAATCCCTCTTCCCATCTGCTGCAAATTTAATGATTTTGAAATAAGCCACAGGTCTGTACTCAAGATAACTGAGGCAAAAAGGTTGTTGCAGGTAGTCATTTAAAAGGAAGTCAGGTTGCTGAAATATATTTGTGTCATGAGTCGGTGTACTTTCTAGGTTAAACAATTTTGGATCTTTAAAACGGAACACAGGACACAATAGGTTAATGCTATATCTAGCCAAGAGTGCTTAAAATTACATTGTCCCAAACCTGTGTGACATTTCTCTTTGTAACACAAATGAAGACATTTGAAAAGTCTCAGAAAGTCAGTAGGATATAAATCTTGTTACAAAGGAAAAAAAGGTGAAGGTGAAACCTTCTTAGAAATAATGTCATACAGGTTTGGAACAATGTAACAGTTAATGATGAAAGGATTCACATTTTTGGGAGAACAATAATATTGTATAATATTATATAATGTTATATCACTATAATGTGATCTGATTGGCAGTGGATTTCAGTTCACAGAAAGATTGAGAAGATGATGTTGCTGGAATTGTTCTCCTAATTTGATACTTTAACCATTCTCACGCCACCCATCTACCACTTTGCCTTCAGATGGGGGAGACCCTTTCATCAAGAGTGATGTCACTGCAGCATGCAGGGAAAGCACCAAATACCCAGAAATAGGCTTGTTTGAGATGCGCCTCGCCTCGCCTCGCCTGAAATGTAGGCAAGAGTAGGCGGCTACTGCGAAGGGAGGAGTGAAATAAGTGCAGTCAAGACGGACAGTTCTGACCTCTCGAAGTGGAACAGATACCAACGAGATCAAAGACGGATATCATGTCATTCTCACTCACATACTGTGTTGCTAATAAACATGATATCATTTCAGTTCTGTTGCTTTTATATAAAAATAAATATGAAGAACAAGACACTCAAAGTGCTTGCTATTTAATTCCATACAAAGGTGTATTTATCATCTATTTTTACTTTAATGCAAACATGTATTTTAGATTTTTATAGAAACATGGCAACAATCGCATATATCATACAGAGATTTCACTGTCACAGTGATTGGGAACATTCATGCATAAATTAAATACATAATCACATGAAATCAGCTAAAAATCTAATATTTTAGAAGAGAACACAGCATCACAGTTGTCTGAATCAATGAGCATTAAGCTGTGTCGTCAGTCAGTCGTTTCCCATCATGCATTTGATCAGCGAAGTCGGTAGAGGGAAACCACGCCCAACAACACCGTCTGACACGGCCACCTTGCCGTCGCAAGAGTTTTTTGGCACACGTCAGCATGACATCAGAGAAAGTCGTACATAACTCGGACACTTTTCTAAGTGGCATGTATCTCGCAGTAATCACCGGTGATCGGTTCTGCGCAGATTTTGCTAAACTCAAACAAGCCTAATGTCTTGTGCACATTGGTAAAACTTGTATTACCTTAAACCACAAATTAAAAGGTTTTTAACCATCATACTACTCAAATCCTGGTAAATAACTGAACAAAGATGACCCTAATGACATTATTAACAGACAAAAAGTTCTAAGACCAATCTACCAAATCTTGAAGGTCACTAGGAATTTGTCCATGATCCTCCCAAAACTTACACGCAATAAACGTTTTTTTGTGCAGACTACCTATGGCCATCCACAGGAAATCCCAAAACACAACACAGACAGTTTTTTACCAACACGAAACAAGTAGAAAACATGACTTCAATGCATAGCATGTCCTGAGCAATGAAAAACTTGCATCTACACATTTTAAATAGATGCATGATTTGCTTCTGAGAACACACAGTTTTGCAAACTGACAGACTCCGGCCACAGAGTGGTTGTGGCCAGATCTGTACTGAGCCTGTGGAGAACATTTAGTGATAGCCAGATGGCGGCACTGAAAGACAAACAAGATGTGACTCCAACACAAATGTCATCAAAGGGACTTACACTTTTCACAAGATGAAGAAATAACATGTAAGATTTAGCTGTATAGCTTCACACTTGAATGCAGACTGACCGACATTTTGTTCTGAAAATAAACTGCATGAAACAGATGACACACTTCTGTGCTAAAATAGTTTTAAACAGTCCCACAACTCAAGAAAATGAGGGCACATATAATACAACAGAGAATGATTGTACTATTAGAGAACTGAACTATTAGATCCAATGCCACTGAAGTTTTTAAATACATTTTAAAGAGTCCTTCACAATTTGCACCCACAAAGTTGTGCGTTTTCAATGAAAGTTGGTAACTACCAATGGGAGGTCCACCTGAGGTGATCCACTTCCTAAAACTATTGATTACAGTAGGCAAGCAGCACCACCTACTAGTACAATGACTTGGTGACCTTCAGACTAAATCGCTGTCAATATGAATGCCTGACATCTTTACAAGGAGAGAGTGTGGGTAACACCCATTGGTCAAGTAATTACGTAAAACATGGTTGTTGGACATCTGCTAGCGTCCAGGTCTGCATCTGTTCCCCTCACTAAATCAAACAAAAACCTAAGAATTTCCTTTTGTTCCCCCAATGAGACAGATAAAAGAGATGTCATTTTGCAAACCACTTGTCTTCTCCAATATCCATAAACACACACAGTCTACACACAGTTTATTCCGAGTGCTTGATGTAACCCTACTCCTAATGCAATTCGGCCTGCCTCTCACATGCAGGCTTATTGTTCAAGCAGAGAGAGGGAGGAACACATCGCCTGGACTTTCCATCACTTTTGTTCTTCAGCCCTTTGTTGGATGCCCTCTGTCTACACAAAGGTTTTTAGTGGAGTTGCGGCATTACAGGATTGTAGCATGCAGAGTCAGATTCACTTTCACAAACCCTCCCTTTGGATTGAGGAATCTTGATCACTAATCACATGCATGTGAAGAGAACACTTTTGCTAAATATAGGAACAGCCCCAATAGCACAAACACACAACAATCTTTCCAATGGCCAGAGAAGACAAGCCACTAACCAGAGATTCTCAGCTGCCAACCACAGTCATTCTTTTACTGTCTGAAGAACAAGCACAGGGAGACAGCCAGTTTATCCACAGGAATTCTGTGAGACTTACTGACAGGAATCTAAACGATAATTGCCATTTAGCAGCATCTCTCTGTGCTTCGCTTTGAGTGCCGGGAAAACAGGTCACCAAGTAATTCAAGTGTGTCCAGAGGCAGCAAACAAAGTCCTGCTCAACTGTTTTGTTGGCACTGATTGGGATATTTTCAATGAGGTTAAGTTTAATGAAGATTAAATGGAGGAATATGAATCAATCATAGCTAACATCAACAAGTGTGTTGATCACCACACTACCTAAGACAAGACCTTGGATAAACGCTGAGATCCAAAGTGTGACTGAATGACCGCTTCTCCTTATATCAGGGCTGCCCAATTCTGCTCCTGGTGGGTTACTTTCTAACAAGGTTACTAGAAACCTTTGAGCAGGGGCTGCTGGAGAAAGTTGTCCTACAGAGATTAGCTCAAACCTAGTCAAACACAACAGCCTGTAACTTTCAGGTAACCCTGAAGACCTTGGTTAGATTTTTCATGCGTGTTAGATTGAAGCTAAACTGGATGATGGATAGGTGTACTCTACAGAAAAGTGGCTCTCCAGGAGCAGGACTTTACAATCAGTATGGGCTGTGTTTGCTCTCTCTGGGAACACTCTGATAACCTCAGGGGATTGGACTCTGGTCCCTGGGTATGCAAACTGTATCCTTGTAGGTCCAGGAAGTGAGCAGGTAGGGAATTCCGTGCCACCACCCGGATGCTGCAGCCAGGGACTCAGGTTGCCAGGCCACCATGTTCCTCACTCTGAGCCGGCCCTTGGGATGCAAAGCCACTCTCTGACGCCTGACACCATTTTCACTGTATCCGTCTTCTCTCATCCTACCACAGCAAGCTTTTGATGGCCACAGCTCTTCAGCTGAACCTACTTCTCCACAGGTATCAAAAGAGCCAAGGCCACCTGCTGTCCCTTGACTTCAAAGGCAACCTTTCTTAACACTGGTGTCACCATATTGCGGAGTCCACTGCAATACCTACCTCGCTGACCTGAGACATCAAAGCAATTAGATAAGCTGATGATATCAACGAGACAGGAACAGGTAAGGCAGCTCAAAGTCTGGTAAAAAGAAAACAATCACAAAATGACACGATTAGAGAGTTCAGACAAAGATGTCGCCTTAACAATGACCTTAACACATGAACCCTGAACACCTCATCCTTAACCTGAAAGTACCTTTCTTCCATAAGACCCTGATATACTTCAGACGAAATTTTTGTTCTTCGATTGAGGGCAAAAAGAAGTTCGAAATGGACGGTATACTGTTTCCAAACATTCCAAAACCCCGTGCTGCTGGAGGAGGGGTGTAGATTAATGTGAACGTGTTGCGCTACTCGTGCGTATTCCCTAAACAAAACAACAATGAAATAATGGAGTGTAGGCAATCTAGATGTGAGACGGGCCCCAATGGTGAGAATATTATAGACAAAAGTATAATGATTAACCGCAGTTCAGAGTCAAGTATCATGTTTGCAATACAAAACAACCATACCATTTCCATAATCAGTCCTTTATGGGAAGTGTGAATGTCTCATAGTCTTAAAACTCTACCATGATGTTTGTTACTTTATTTTATTAGTGTTCATTTATTTTATTAAACTGGATAAATTGTTACACCTTTTAAGATTTTATGTGGTGTCATGATTTACTTATGATAAAAACAAAGGTTTATTATCATATATTCGTTTGTGTATTCAGGAGATGCTGTTCTATGCTCGGACCTCTGTAGAATGTGAAACAAACCTGGGGGAAAAAAATTGCACACCAAAGAAGGTGGAATTTCAGAAGACATCCAACGATTGCGTAATCGCCACAGACTAATGGAAGCTCAAAGGTGTTGAAGTACTAACTGAAGTCATATCAGTTCTTTCTTCGATTTAATTTGAAGTATATCGGGGCCTTTAGGCTAGCCAGTGAAAATGTAATAGCTTCTTCAGGTGTGTCATAGAGAGTACCTGTGTTACCTGCTGGATCACTGTCTGGTATGTTAACTGCTCTACTTTAGACAAAAGAGCTCTGCTGTGGGTAGTAAAAATAGCTCAGTTCGTCACAGGAACCACACTTCCAGCTAACAAGGATTGAGCAGAAAGGCTAACAGCAACATTATCAAACCATCTCTTGTTAGTTTCATCTGGAGGAAGCTTGAAGAATCCAAAACCACTAGACTTCCAAGTTAGACTATCCAATAGCTCTGACAATCAACAAATGCACTGTCCACCCCCACCCAATGCAGAAATGCAACCCATACTCCTGACTCTGCTTGTTATTGTTCTACATCAGCACAATCTTTGCCGCATTACAGTCATTTTATGAGCACTAGACTCTACGTTTACATCTTGCAATTCAAGTCTTTCTGACACTGCCTGCACTATATTTAGCACCTTTTTTTAGCTTTTATATAGCACGCTGGGTGCCTATTGCTTTATATTTCTTGTAAATTTCTTGTAATTACAGTACACTATGTGGCCTCAGAAAATCACACATTATCATACTGTTATATAAATACTGCTATGTTTCAAAGGACTTGCATTTTATTGCACTTGGCTGATAATAAGAAAAGTGATGAAAAAACAACTTAACATGACTTGAACCAGAGTTATTTTTGAATTTTATCATGAGAAACAATGAAACCTGTAAAACCTATAGATAAGTATCACCGAAGCAAGCACCAGACACACAACAATGCCACAATTACCTGTGTCCGTGAGAACTGGCATCATTAACATTTCAAAGAATAACGGTTTATTTAACAAAGCCTCAAGTGATGGTGTTCCACGTTTTATCAAATTGGGATTTCAGTTCACTTTTGTGGGAGGGGTTAACCACTGTTGCAAAATACCTGCTTACGGTTAAAAATAGCACTAACACTCCTCTGACATATACTCCTCTTGTTTGCAGAACAGATAACAGGCTGTTTGACATGGAACATGTAGTTTTAATACAGCTACAGACTTTGACTAGTTTACTCATCTTCAATACAATAAAGTATTCCGTTACAGTGATTATCATAAGCTTGAGTATGAAAATTACTCAATATGAAAGCATTCACACCATTGTTTTAAAAAAAGGAAATACAATTTAATTGCACTACTGCAATAACCTTCTGTAAAATAATTACAGAAAATGTTTGTTGTATGGCTTTAAATGTCTGTTTATGCCTGAAAGCATCATAGTGTCATCATAAGTAAACATTATTATTTTCATGCCACAGCTGGTCATGTTATCTCAACACGGTGCATATAAAGGAGCAACCTGCTCCATGATATTTCTTAAAGTGCTGTTCATTTCTTCAAAGGTGCAAAACTTTTTTACGTAGAAACGAACAACATTAGGCTACACAAGTAAAACTTTACATCAGGAGGGGGTAGGCAGATGCACCCTAAACAACTACTTTACGATCCAGGAAGTAATGTCAGCCAAGAGGGGGTTTCCATGACCCCTATCATTTATGAATTTGGTGTCAATATATTAACAGGCTATAAAATTAATATTGACTTGAAAGCGAACCTCATTATTTAGGAATTTCAAGAACTATCATACACCTTCTAATACTGGATCACACTAATGTCATGGCACTCACTTGATTTAACAACCTGCAACCTGGCATGCACTGTAGCTTATTATTTAAAATACACATAGGCACACACACACACACAAACATTACCTCCAAAGCGCGGATCTCATGTTGGGTCAGGTCGTTAGATGCTGCGCACTTGGTCCGAAGCCCCTTCAGACTAGAGATGGAGATCTCGATCAGGTTCTGGATGAGCTCGCACTGGTGAAGCGCGTCCATCCCTGCGTTACTGCCATCGCCCGCGTCCAAATGCTCCTCATCACTTGCGACCATGTTTCCAACTTTGCCAGAGACACTAGTATCCATTCCTCGGCATTGGCACGGCTTTAGGGGCATGAGCTCGAACTACAGCAAACACGAGTCCAAAGACATGTTTGTAAACGCATGTAGACTAAACGGAGGTGCCAGTGCTTCTCCAAGCGAGTTATTTACAAGTTCAGAGCGCAAGCATACACCTTAAACATACTCGTGGACTGGTTTCACAGCCAGACAGGACGCGTTGTCAGTTTGCTCCGCCTCAAACGTTGTATGTATATCCCGTGAAGCCCTCTGAGAAGCGCTCGCATAGGTCTCACGCTCAGTCAGCTGTCTGAAGAAGCGTTTGATGCTTTGCAGTGTGGGAAATGAAGTTTTGTATACACGCGCATCGGACCGTTTGAGGAACACTTACGTAACTGAGTTCAATTTTTGACTTAAAAGAAAAGTTGTTGATCTGTTTCTATGTTTTTGATATTGTGTATAGGGACCTTGAACCTTTTAAAAGCGCTTTATGAATAAAACATTATTATTATTGGAACCAATCGATTTAACGGTTACATCACCTTAAAGTGAAGTGAAGTGATACAGCCAAGTAGGCTATGGTGACCCATTCTCAGAATTCTTGCTCTGCATTTAACCCATCTAAAGTGCACACACACACCCAGAGCATTGGGTGCACAGAGCCATTTATGCAGCAGCACCCAGGGGTTCAGTGCCTTGCACAAGGACACCTCAGTCATGGTATTGCCAGCCCAAGACTCGAACCCACAACCCTAGGGTTAGGAGTCGAACTCTCTAACCACTAGGCCTCGACTTCCCTAAGCAACAAAAACAACGTATCTGTGTGGTGTGGCTGACACAGAACAACAAAAGGGATAGTTCGCCCAAAAATTGTGTCATTAATTACTCAACCTCATGTCGTTCCAAACACCGTAAGACCTCCGTTCATCTTCAGAACTCAAATTAAGAAATCTTTGATGCATTCTGCCAGCTCTCTGACCCTCCCATACAGAAAGGGTACTACCACGATCAACATCCAGAAATGTAGCAAGGAGATCGGTTAAATAATCTATGTGACATCAGGGGTTCAACAGTAATATAACGAAGCTATGAGAATACTTTCTGTGCGAAAAAAAAAAAAAAAAAACTCTACTCCTAGCGCCATTTTGGAGAGTATCCTCTGAACGCAAACAGTGTATGTTGTTCTGTGTAAGCTCCGCCACACGGATAAGTTTTGAGTGTTGTTTGTGCTTTGATTTGAACGAAAACAACGTATCTGTGTGGTGCGGCTGATACAGAACAACATACACTGTTTGCGTTCAGTGGATACTCTCCAAAATAGGGTGGCGCGGAGGAGACTGTTGTTTTTTTCTTTTGCGCACAAAAAGTATTCTTTTAGCTTCGTAATATTACTGTTGAACCCCTGATGTCACATGGATTGTTTTACTGACCTCCTTGCTACATTTCTGGATGTTGATCGTGGTAGTAGCCTTGCTGTCTATGGGAGGGTCGGAGAGCTGGCAGAATGCATCAAAAATTTCTTAATTTGTGTTCCGAAGATGAACGGAGGTCTTACGGATTTGGAATGACATAAGGGTGAGTTATTAATAACAACATTTTCATTTTGGGGTGAATTAACCCTTTCAATTTGACGCAACTTTAGATAAAATATTTAATTTTTCCAAAACACAAAATTTATGATTGTTGTCAATATGTTATAATTTTTACAACCCTTTGGTGGAACTTGTCTTGTCATATAACTGCTCTTGCTGGTTCAGTAATACAGCTCCCATTATGTCATCAGAGGCACACTTTGTATAAGAGCTGGAAAAACACGTTAAGTGTGTATGTGTGTGCGCATGCATGACTGTTCACAGGTTCTGCTCTCTGCCCACTCACATGAGAAAAGACTGTTTTTACACTTTCCATTGAGTTACTACTTGCTGGGTACCTTTGATGTGTAAGTAATGTTGGTAATTCAATTATTATAAATGATTGTGTAAATAAACAACACTTTGGCTGTTCAGAGTTCATCAAAGTCTTTGTAGCGAAGTGCTGCTTTATGCTACATATGCACTATTATAATGCATGTGCCTCAACTGCAGATTAGGAAATGTAACAGAAATACATAAAGAAATGTAACAGCACCAACTTTCCCATGGGAAAAATCTCCTCTCTTCTGCAGCTTGCCAAGAAGGAGACATAATTTCAAAATGAACAGTAAAGTGGGCTGAAGCCAAAGAAGAGCAACTGCTAATTGTCTTTCCCCACGTGGAAGTCAAGCCAAGACACTTTTAACCAACTGCATTAAAATGAAAAACTGTTTTGGCTCACAACACTAAGAAAAAATGTTTACGTCCACGTCAGCTGTATGACAGGAGCTTGATGGTTTTGCAGCCGGTTGAAATGCTGCTTAGTCAGTGATCTTAACCTATATCCATCCACACCCGGTATCCTCAGAGTAATGACACTGCAGAACAGGTTAGGCTAAATAGAGAAAGAAGAGATGGAAAGACTTAAATAGACACTCCCTCCATTCCAGGTAAGCATTGGTTTTACTCTGTATCAGTCAACACATTCACACACATAAACTGTGTAGGTGGAGACATGGTACTCTATATTATTAGCTGGTTATATAAACTATAGCACATTGAAAATTCTGTTATCAGGCTGTGAATTGATTTCCATCTGGTTAATTGCTCGGATTGCAGTGTGTTTAAGGAAAGATGTTCACAAGACATGAAGTGCGAAAAGTAAATAATCATATCTTACTTTTAAACAAATAATGGCTTTTAAACATATTATTTTAAATAAAAAAAATAGAAAATTAAAACAAATGCTGTTGTTTACAATCACTTTCACTTCGAATTTGATGGTAATCATGTATACGAATAAGTAAATAAAAAATATGCATATAGTGCCTCCTGCTGGAAACTAGGGAAAGTAGTACATTTGTATAAAAACTCCCTCTAAATCACTTGTCATGTCATTAAACTGCTATTTTGTTGTTGTCACTGTTGAGGTTTCAGATCTGTGTTCCAGAAAGTTTTACAAGATCGAGGCTACGTGATGTGTAATGTGTCCTGTGTGGTATTGCAGCGTTAAATGCAACATCAGGGCAGGAAGTGATGCACAATCAGAAAAGTATTTGGTTCACAGGAAGTTGAGACAATTGAAGGAAGGCCAAAAAAAAAAAAAAAAAAAAAAGAACAGAAAAGTGCACTGCACTTATTTCTCAACTGCAAACAGCATAACTTCTGCAAAATCATCTTAATTAGGTTCTTTCGTTCCATTAACTATTTCTAAGAATTCAGAATAAATATCAGTAGTTTGACATTATATGTGTTACTATATATATATATATATATATATATATATATATATATATTAATCCCTTAATGATTCCAAATTACATGACAAAAATTGTAGTTAGTAACCCATTACACTTTTCATGTAATATAATCAGACTACTTTTAGATTATTTTTGATCTATCTAGTTTTTCACATTGATTTTTCACACATACATATTGAGTAAGAAAATATATTCCATTTGTTGTTATCAACAACGAGAAGAACATTAAACATGATATTAAGTTAAGGTTTCCCAAACTGGGTTTGTAAAGGAACTGCAGGGGGTTTATGAGTTTAAAATATATTAGGTGATAGAGGATCAGATGAAAAAAAAAGTTGGTGAATTTGTGAATTTAAAATGTGTTTGAAAGTCAGAAGTGTTCCAAAGTAATACATGGTAACATAACTGAGTGCTATTCAAATAGAAAAGGTGTGTGTTCATCAGTATGTGGCAATGTTGAAACACAACACGATTTTTGAAAATTCAGTGCTCAAATGCTGTATAGTCACCTGACTAGTGACTGGTCTTTCAGAGTGTATACAACTGGTAGGCTCTTTTAGAAAGGAAATTTAAATTATGAAAAAGAGGAATTAAGGAGAATCAATAGATTATGTTTATTAAGTTATTGTGTAAATAATATGGAATCATGTAATCCATGAAAAAATATCTTAAGTCTTATCACGTGTATTTTAAAACGTAAATTAAGATAAGCACTTAATTTTTGGAATGTGTAATCCAGATTTCATGTAATCAGTTACTACCCAGTTCTGTACACACACACACACACACACACACACACACACACACACACACACACACACACACCTCAGGACAATTTAGGAAAAAAATTCTAAATACTAAATATAGCCTATGTAATATATTTATAGGCTTCATATTTTTATTTTTAATTCTTTTTACAGGTTAACATAATTATGTTTGGCTTAAAACAGTTTTTTTTTTGCTGAATGCTGTCTTGAATAGAAATGAACTCAAGGCGTACAGTATGACTACAACAGCTGCCGCTAGATGGCGCTCGCTCACTGTCAGATCACTCACACTAGTCTGAGCCGCTGAAGCAGTCTGGACAGAATGACGCGCACAGCTATGGAAAGCCTTTTTAACATTTAATCTATAAGCTGTACTAGTATCTTTTTTCAAGTTACTAGTACTTATTTTTTTAGATACTAGTATCTTTTTCATTAGGTACTAGTACTTATTCATTAACTACTGCTTATTTTTTAGGTACTAGTGCTTATTCTTTAGGCACTAGTGTCTTTTGTAAAGTTACTAGTACTTATTCATTAGATACTAGTACTTAATCATTACATACTAGTGCTTATTTATTAGGTTCTAGTACTTATTCATTAGATACTAGTACTTATTTATTAGGTACTAGTATTTATTAATTAGATACTAGTACTTATTGATTAAATACTAGTTCTTATTTATTAGATACTAGTATTTATTTATTAGACACTAGTACTTATTCATTAGATACTAGTACTTAATTCAATAGTGACTAGTAACTTTTATATTGTTACTAGTAACAAATTAACAATTTTTGCTATTGAATTCTATGGGGATCCGTCATTGAGATATCAACTACTGAGTTTTGACTAGTATGTATTCCACTAGTGACTAGTAATTAATTTTTATGTACTAGTAGTTATTCATTTGGTACTAGTATGTATTTTTTAGATACTAGTACTCATTCATTAGATACTAGTACCTATTAAATAGACACTAGTACTTATTCATTAGATAGTACTTATTATTAGATACTAGTACTTCTCAATTAGATACTATTACTTATTTTTTAGATACTAGTACTTATTCATTAGGTACTAGTGCTTATTTATTAAAAACTAGTTCTCATTCATTAGATACTAGTACCTATTAAATAGATACTAGTACTTATTTAATAGATACTAGTACACATTTATTAGATACTAGTACTTATTCTAAATGTTACTAGTATGTATGTAATAATAATAATTTAAAATGGGGGGAAATATCATTATGAAATAAATGTTTTTCTCTAATACACATTGGCCACAATTAAGGACACCTTTTTATTGAATTATTTTTTAAACCTCAATTTGCCAGTTTAACAGCTCTACATTTTCTCCTATAATGCCTGATGAGGTTAAAGAACACCTGACAAGAGATCAGAGACCATTCCTTCATCCAGAATCTCTCCAGATCCTTTAGATTCCCAGCTCCATGTTGGTGCTTCTCCTCTTCAATTAACTCCTCTCATTTTCTATAGGGTTCAGGTCAGAGGACTGGAAGGGCTATATCAGAAGCTTGGTTTTGTGCCCAGTGACCCATTTTTGTGTTGTTTTTGAGGTTTGTGTTTGGATTATTGTACGGTTGGAAAATCCAAACATGGTCCATTATAAGATTTCTAACAGAGTAAGTCACTTTTAGATTTTTTATATGTTGGTATTTGATATAATCAAAAATGCCATGTATCTAAACAAGATGTCCAGGACCTCCAGCAGAAATATAGGCCCACAACATCAAAAATAGAGCAGTATATTTCATTGTACACATGGGTTACTTTTTATCTCTGTGTTCACCAAACCCATCTTGAGTGTTTGCTGCTAAACAGTTCATTTTTTAGTTTCATCTGACCATAGAAGCCAGTCCCATTTGAAGTTCCAGTCGTGTCTTATAAATTAATATGCTTTAGTTTGTTTTTGGATGAGCTAGGAGATTTTTTCTTGTAACCCTCCTAAACAACATGTGGTGATGTAGTTGCTGTTTGACAATTATTTTTTTTAAGGTTTTCTGAGCCCGAGACTCAACTATTTTCTGCAATTCACCAGCTGTGATCCTTGGAGAGTCTTTAGCCACTCAAACTCTCCTTCTCACCATGCATTAGGACGATATAGACACACATCCTCTTCCAGGCAGATTCATAACATTTTCTGTTGATTGTAAATTCTTAATTATTGCCCTGATGGTGGAAATTGGAATTTTCACTGCTCTAGCTCATTTGTTAAAGTCACTTTCTAATTTGTGAAGCTCAATTATCTTTGGTTGCACATCAGAAATATATTCTTTGGTTTTTCTCATTGTGATGGATGATTAAGGGCATTTGGGCTTTGTTTTCCCTCCTCTTTATATTTCTGTGAAACAGGAAGCAATGGTTGGATAATTTCATGTTTATAATAATGCTGGAGTGCTCGAAATTGTGAATATGACTGGGAATCTAGGGGTGTTCTTAATTGTGGCCAATGTGTATTAGAGAAAAAACATTTATTTCATAACAATATTTCCCCCCATTCTTATTATCCAATGAAAGGTTAGATTTTTGTGAATTTTTTAAATAAAAGATCAAAAGGATTAACAATGCAGATTAATTTTCAGTCTTCTTTGATCATATTTACCCAGGGTGTCCATATTTTTGGGCATGACTGTATATGAAAAAAAAAATAAAGTTAACATACAGCTCTTGTATGATATTTATTGTTTTTACTGGAGAAAAAAATAGGAAAATAACAGCTAATACATTTGGTGTCGTATCTCCATCCTGCCAGCAGAGGTCACTCAAAGACCAACAAACACATTAGGCTACTATATTTACGAAATTACAGTTAAAAAACTGACAAAAATACATTTTCTATGTGCTTGTGTACAAATAATCTTTTCTTTTCTATTTGGTTTTCTTAAAAAAAAAGTACATCCATCTTTTTTATGTTTCCTTTTTAATCTCTCTCCTATATGTTGCTGGCTCATTAATATTCAACATACAATTACCATACTGGACAGAAATGCAAATTAAAAAAGTACTAGTATCTATTAAGTTCAGGATATCTCTGGTCTAAAAAGTTACTAGTAACTAAAAAATAAGTACTAGCTCTATTTTTTGTTAACACGAATAGTTTAATTAAATACTAGTCACTATTGGAATAAGTACTAGTATCTAATGAACAAGTACTAGTAACTTTACAAAAGACACTAGTACCTAAAGAATAAACACTAGTACCTAAAGAATAAGCACTAGTAGTTAATGAATAACCACTAGTACCTAATGAAAATAAGTACTAGTAACATGAAAAAAGATACTAGTACAGCTTATAGATTAAATGTTACAAAGGCTTGCCATAACCAGCCGGTGTCATGGAGACTAATCACCTTGTGGGTGTTTTCAAACTGCTGGGTGTTTATAAACCATGCAATCAAAACGATGCTCCTTAACATCACTATGACGTCAGCCAATCATGTATCATGGTGTAAAAACACCCTGATCTGGTAACTCCCATTATTTTCCTGCAGAGACCTATACTTGTTTGTCATGCCCAATTCTGACCCCCGCCGGATCATTACCCTCCATAGTATTGGCATGTTTAGGGTTAGGTGTGGAGGAGGGGTTGAAATTTGGGTGGAGATGGGGGGTAATAATTTACCAGGGGGTCGAAAATGGGCACAACACCTGAAATAGATACGGTCATGCTGCTCTCTCTGACCGTCGTGTCAGATTCTATTGAACCTTGGCAGCATTTACGGAGTGGATGAATGGATTCTTTGAGACTATAATAATACTATAATACAATTTTATTTTAATTCATATATCTAGGCCTATACTAATTAAATCAAGTAATTAAAGCAATATATATATATATATATATAAATATATATATATATATATATATATATACTTGATGAGTGCAAAATAATATTAAATTGAATATCTTGACCACAAAAAATAGCTAAAGGTAGGCCATCATGTGATGTGATCCCCTTAAAAAAATGTTTGTAGATACTGAATGACTAACTGAATTGTGTGGAATAATGTGGCAATGGTTTCTTAAGAACTACGTCTGCTTCTGATGCTTTTGGGAAACGCTGTCTTATTATAGTGCGTCAGCAGCGATGGCTGTCTGCGATTGATGCCTTTCAGCATTTGCGTGTGTTCCGATGAGCAGGAGAAATGCTTCTATCCAACACAACTATTCGCTAATATAGTCTTTTTTTTCTACATAGAAACATATTTAATTCACCGAATTTCTTGATAAATAAATAAAATTAATGGTTAAAAAATGCACTTTAGAATCGATATTTATATGTGAGGATCAATCCTTTCGATACAACAGTGCACAATGCGCCCATCCCTATCAGGGACCAGCCTATACTGATCACATCGGTGTGATCATACGCGTCAAAGGGTTAAACTGACGTGTGAAAGGGTTAACCTCGATATCATTACCGCTGCTAGTCAATAATAAACCCGATAATGACCTTTCATGCCTTTTGGACAGAGTCAACACTCAGGATGTTCAGTAAGTTTCCACAATCTGTGGAATGTAAGCTCAAGAAAACATTGACTCAAATTATTTCTGAACGAAATTATTTGAATAAATATGAAATCAAAGTGATATTTACATATCTATCTCTAGCAGTTTTAAATTGCGATAGTACTGAAGGTTGGAATGCTGTTTTCTGTAAGGGTTCTTGAGGAGTGACTTTGTTATGCGGAGCCTGGGAAGTTCACAGCTGTGAAATCTCACTGTGATTCTTGTTTGTACAGTCATCGACGGGTCAATAACCCACTGAACCGAGAGCTACCAAACCCTTGCTGCTTTTTGCCCATAGATACAGAAAATGAAAAGGTTTTATATTTATAGGTCTATTTTTGCACATTTCATTATAATACCAATCTAGAAATATTTAGATACAAGTAAACAATTTGTAAAATCTAATCTATCTATAGCAAGGATGCATTCAATTGGTCGAATAAGCGAAAAATACATGTTATAGCTATATAACATTTATACGTTATCATAAAAAATATAAGCAGCACAACTATTTTTAACATAGATAAATGTTTTTAAAGCAGAAAAGTAGCATATTAGAAATTCAGTTTGTCATCATACAAATATAATAAATATTTAACATATTTATATTAAATATATATAAAAACCTTCAAGACAACAAAATTATTTAAAATACTTTATTTCGACAACAATCATAAAAACAACAAACAAAATCACTACTGACTGGAGAAGAAAAATAAAAGTACATTCTAGTAAAATGAGTTTTTGTTGACAAATTCACTTGCTCCCGTTGAGCACAGCATTAGGTATTTTGTCTGAAACAGTAGGACAAATTAACTAGTTTCCAAGCATCTCTAGAATATTCATTAATGATTGAAAACTACTACCACCGTATTCATAAAAACTGCAACTGCTAGAATTTTGGTTTGAACACTGAAGTGCATCTATGTATCCTTTCTACATCTACTTTATAGGAATGAGTCTATAGAAAACCCAATCTGTTGAACATCAGCATTCTTCATACACCCAAGCAGAAAAACAGACATGCATCGAAACACTTTCAAGTTTTAGCCACAAAAGATGGTCAGAGAAAACTGACTGTGCCAAGAACCCAAAGGGATCTCTGGCGTCAGCTTTTTCAACACATTTTTCCTGTCAAGACCATGACCAGATGAATTTGCCACATTCTTAATTGATTCAATTGCTTTAGATGACAGGCAGGGTCACATGCGTTATACAATCAATAAACACAATCATGCCTTTTTGTTTCAGGACATGCAATAAACCGGTTCCTCAAAATAGAGGTAGATGAGACATGCCCAAACAAAACCACCTCCACAAAACCTCACTTTGGCTCTCTGTTTCAACACACAAGGCAAATGTCAAAATGTTAACAGAATGAGGTTCGATTGAGAGTTAAGTGGAAAGAAGGTGTCGGGCGTAAAGTGATGTATGAAAAGCATGAAAAAAAAAACAAAAACAAAACTGAAGCTATATATATATATATATATATATATATATATATATATATATATATATATATATATATACACATATACATACATATACATACACACACACACACGTATATACACATGCCTTTACAAATCTCTGTACAGATATATATAAAAAAAACAATACAATTTGTGGAGGAAACAAATTAGCCGATGTGTTACTGAAGTGTTAGGTTTGTAATGATGAAAGCCATTAACGAAGCAGCATAAGCGTGTGGATGTTTATTATCTCTAAAGAGGCACGTCAAGGGGAGGCACTGCCTGTGTCTCTGAACTACTCAACTATATTTCGCTCATTACAAGCACATACACACTTTCACATTGTCACTTCCCTTCAATCCCTCTCACAACCAGCAAGGAAGAAGAAAACACTGCAGAATGTTAGGGAGACAATCCCCCATCACATCGCTTAAACTCAGTTTAGGAATACCTTAAACAGAGCCAGAGAAAGAACTTTCACCTTTCATTTACCAACTCTAAGGTGCTGTACAAATTGTGCCATAAAAAAAAAGGAAAACCGTGGTCCGCTGATTAAGGCTGTTTGAAGGCCACTACCTTATTATGGGCTTAAAAAAAAAGACAAATTTGAACAAAACATTGAAATACACTTGCAACTAGGAAAACTAAACTAAAAAAAAAAAAAGAAAAATAAATAAATACAAAAAGAACCAATCTCGCCTTCATTAGAGAGTCGGTTTGCGCAGAAAAATATTTTTGTAAAAAAAATTTAACGGAAAAAAAAGGCCCACATACACATTTCATTGGTTTCACAGAGCGCCGTGTTTTGCGTTCCAACTTAAAGTGTCTTGTATGCCAGGTAGTCGTGCATGGAGAAAGGAATGGGAAGCGTATAAACCTGCTGCGTGGGCATGACTCGCCGCAGGGTCAAGCGGCACAAGTGCTGGAGGCTCGCAATGCTGCGTGGAGAAGCCCAGAAATGCACGCTGCCATCACGAGACCTGTGAAAACAATCGAATGCCATTTCGTTTATTTAACTTGGCAATGACACATGATCAAATGTCATTCTGAACAAGGTCTGGCTGTGTTTATATAATACAACTTGCCAGTTCATCTTTGTCAGACTGCTATCATAAAGAGAAGTATGAGTGTATGTGGGACAGCCAACTCATCTAAATAATTTCATATACAAAGCAGGCTGCAGAGCTGGCTTGGTGCATTTCTATAATAATAGATCGTTCAGGATACTTTTGAAAATGTGATGAAACTTATTCTTGGCTTCATCTCAAAACAGAAGAACAAGCCAAGATACATATTCAATCCTTTATGTAGTAACACTACCCAGCAAACAATGGAGTAACAGATTCGTACCCCGCAGCTAAGACACTTCCGTCAGTAGAAAAGGCACAACAGAGGCCGTTGGTGAGAGGGGCGATGGCCTGAGGACTCTTATCATCGATGCTCCAGAAACGCACCAGCCTGAAAAATGAAAATACAAGTTGATTCTCTACTGCGGTTTCCAGTGTCTTCCATAACATTTCAAGCAGATAAAACATGAAACAAAGTATGAAATTTGCCTAAAATAACTAGTTTAAATAATGATTTTACATGGCACTGTTAAAAATTTGATGTAAGATTTTAATACTTTTTTTCCGGCAAGGACACACTAAACTGATAAAAAATAAAAATGCTTAAATTACATTGTATTCATTTAAATGACTTTTAAATGGTCATTCATTTAAATTTTTAAATAGTCTTTTAAATGACTATTTTTGATCAAGTAAACAGCCTTGGTGAACAAGAGCATGGTCCTATCATTTGCGCCTAACCGCAAAACAAATCAAATGCACAGTAAGTGAGACATTATCATCCGCCATTTTGTAGAGCACAAACGGTTTCATTCTCTCAGTACGAGAGAGAGGCGCCTCCACCCAGAATCAGGAGGAGGCGCGGCGAAGGCAAACTGGCCGCTAATAGTGATTAATGGATGTCATATGAGAGGCATGTGATCTTTCCCAGAAAGAGGCCCTGCAACAAATCACACACTACTTCCAGAGCTCCTATCGCCCTAATGCAGGCTATTAACTGCAACACAAACGATCAATGTTGAGTTCTCAAAAGCAAATAACCGAGTGTTTGCATTATCTTACATGTCATCAGTGACGCTAGCAATGTGCCGACCGTCATGACAAAAGGCAACAGAGCGAACCCATCGATCATTTGCTCCTCCTGCAAATATGGGTGAGGGAGGAGGGAAGAGATGCCTGAAGGGAAGATAAGAGATCAGTTAAACAACATGAACTTCGGAGAGAATTCACACAGAACTAGAAAAGGAAAAGGGGGTGGAAAAACTAGTCACGTACCCCAACTCGAACAGAACTGTGGCTGTATGAGGGTCCCATATGATGACACGGGTGTCGTAGGAAGCTGTGGCCAGCAAGGCCCCGTCAGGAGAGAACTCGCAGGACACCACGTCGTTATGATGGCCCTCCAGCTTACGGATCAGAGTGTACTTATCCATGTCCCACAGGAAGACCTGCAATGCAAAAGACATATGTTATAGCCTACTGTGTTTTCCATACAATTCAGAGACAAATAATTCAATTATTTCAAATTAAACAGCAAGATCAAAATGTGCTCAGTCTCATTTTTATGGTAAAATCCTAAGCACTACAATCAAACCCAGAAAAAGTAGCACATGCCAATGAAACAGCAAGGCTTAGTTGCACATAACTGCACAATGTCAAACTCTACAGAGCAGCTAGCAGTTACAAGTATTTAAATTACATCAATGCTCACATTTTTAAAATTAAAATAAATAGTGATACAGAAATACTACAGGTGTACACATATATAAAATTACATTATTCCAAGAATTACTACGTGTAAAAAAATAAAATAAAAATACAAACAAGTAATAACTTAAGGTAACATTATGTTACTCCACTGGTACCCCCTTTCAGTTTTAGTTCACTTGAGTTTACAATAGGCTTGCACCGCGCCGGTGGAGGCCTACGAAGAGACAAGAGATACTGCAAGAGAAGAGAACATTCGATGGCCAAAAGTTTGACGCCTTTGGCAAACACAGAATACAGACATGTCACAACTTCAAACTCTGCTGATGAATCAATCATGAGACTTTCTAGTGCTTTATTTACTCCAGCACAATTTTTAGATTTAAGAAAGCAAAATTTTTGAGTGCCAAGAAAACATGGTGCCTGCATGGTCTTTATATTAAAGGGGTCCTATTATGATTTTTAACTTTTGGAATTTTAGTCAGTGTGAAGTGTGTATGTTTGGGCATAAAAAGAACTACAAAGTTACAAATCTCAAAGTCCACTCCAAAGGAGATATTTTGGGGGGAAAAAAATCCCTTTATAACAACAAATACAAATGGCTCGTTCGGACTACATCGCTGTTTTTCCGGGTTTTGTGATGTCACAAAGCGCCCCATAAGAATATCATTAAAATAATTTCCGCCTATGAAAATTCTAATGGCTGGGGGATGGGGAGGGGTGAGGCAAAGAGTATAGAAGTAACAAGAGGCGAAACTCAATAGAACGTTCCATAGCAACCCACGCACCCATGCGTAGAGCTGCAGCTCCGCCATCTTGGACTGAACGCAACACAGCTGTCATAGAATTGAATGATACCGGTTCCAATTCAAAAGCGGTTGAGGGAATTAAATAGTAGTTTCTAGTTTTTAATATCTCTATAGCAGACATCCCATGTCTCCCGGAAGTTCTGGGAGTCTCCCGCATATTGATAGCGGCTCCCTGATGCACGCAAATTATATTATATTAATTATATTATATTATTTTGTAATATATATATTTTATATAGCATATAAATAATTATATTTTTTAATTTGTATATTTTAATAAACTCAAACGTATATAACTTTTTTCTGTTTCACTTTCATAATTTATTTCACTTAAACAACCTAGCAAATGTCTTCTTTAAAACAAGACCAACCATAAGTCTATATTCCAAAGCATTCTTGAATTACAACCATTTAAGTTTGGATAGTGATTTTCATGTTTATGCGAAAAAAGGGTGACAGTTAAAGGGTTAATTTAGTGATAACAATGAATTAATAAATCGGTCATTTGCCAGGTCAGGTGTTCATATATCTCTGAAAATATGCGATTTAAAAAGCCCATTTCGAGTCTTAACCCAATTTTGACCAAATATATAATGTTAGCAAACTGTTACTGCGGTCATGGGATAGCTTACATTAACGTTACAGCACCTGTTATCGTTGACGTTAGCTCACTTTAACGTTAATAAAACACTTTTCTATTTTACCTCTCTGAATCTTTGGGGAATCTATGAAATGCTAGTTGCTTGGTTGTACACTGATAGTTGTTACAGTTGATGGCCGAACACGGTTTTCTTTGTTTCCAAATTACAGACATAATGTTAATGCTGCAGTGTATACGGTAGTTCTGCCAACGGTAAAGCCGTTGGTTCAGTCCAAAATGGCGGCAGCGCGATAGCAGCGCCATCTAGCGATTGTTGTCAAAACTACAACGGAGTTTCGCCTCGTTACTTCTATACTCTTTGGGTGAGGTCGTGGTTAGAACTATATATATATATAAACTACACACACACACACAAACACACACACACACACACGATGTAGATGCCTCATTAGCAACTGTTTCTATATGCTATACTTAAGCCATCTGCCATATTGTAATGTCAACTTGACATCATTCACCATAGTAATCACTGAATATTCGAAAGATGCCACAATCCTGCACAGAACGGCTCAACGGTTCTGTGAGAACCTACAGTATGGTGGATGATGTCAAGTTGTCCGTTCCAATATGGCGGCCACATCTTTATACCTGGAGCATCTATACATACCTATGGTTAGAACTCTTAGTTGAGTGCATCAGACAAGATGATGATGAAGTTTTTGCAAGTTATTACAAATGCACCAAAATAATTATCTACGTAAGCGCTGCTTTGTGTACAGCTGTTACCGGGAAAACCTCGATCTCCACAGCTCCAACAGCGCCTCCTGCTGGCATAGATGAATTTGCATATATATGCAGCCAGAGTCCCATCCTAAACTATACCAGAGCAGAAGGAACTTGCTGCTTTGGCAAGGAGCATGGCAGTACTGAAACACTGTCTAAGCTGTTCGCCAATCACAATGCACTGGGACAGCTAACCAATCACATCAAATTCCATTTTTCGTAAGCCGGGCCTTCATCAAAGCCAGAACTAATCGAGCCATTTGAACCAGACTGGGGAGAAAGATATTGTAATAATCTAAATTATGTGAAAAATAATGCTTTTTTTGAACCACAAAGCATGAGAGCATGTTCTAGTACACCCCCGAAACAAAATCAAGACTTTGTAAAAGAGCATAATAGGACCCCTTTAAGAAAACATTCTTGTTTATTCCTTATAAGCTACAGACACTGCACTTGAACAAAAGTATACATATTTATTCAATAGTTTATTGCGGTTTAAACATTCTGGTGTTGTTGGAGAAACTACAACGGTGCATTATACAAGGCTAATTTACCATTTTCTCTAACTTGGCAATGTGAGTTGAAAGGGCTTCAGGGTGCACAACTACTGCCAGCATTCAGTGTTAACCTAAGCCAGATATCTTGCACGTGGAAGAAACAACCATTTTTGGAAGTTGAAATAGTGTGATTTTATCAACCTTTAGGAGAAACAAGTGCTACTATTAAATGGTGGTTCCTTACAAATTAGGAAAAACAAGCTGGTGTTTGCTGAAGTTCTCGGGCTGTCGCTAAAACAGACTCTGCTTTCAGAACACAACAAATTAGATTATTCACAAATGGAAAACAAAATGCGCTTTCACTTAGTAAATGCAACCAGCTTGGAAAGTACAAACAGGTCCTGCTTCTGGTGGCTTCATGTATGATGAAACATGGAATGATATATTTGCGCAATTCCAGATTAAGGCTGCTTCATACTGAGCGCGATGCAAAAAAGCGAGGCGAATCGCAGACAAACGTTGCTTTCATACCGAGCATGAAACGATTGATTGCCTTATGCTAATTCACGCCTGCATGCTAGGTGGTGCTGACCAGCAATGCATTTTTTCTCAGATATGCATCTTATGGATTTAACATCGTTAAAGCATTAAATATAACTAACGTGTGGTTCTATACCAGAAACACAAACTATCTATAATGCTTACAAGTGATTATTAATGTTTTTTCTTAAAACCCACTACAAACCATCATCGAGTGTTTGTAATAACTTCCGATTGTGATCTATAGTTGATTCTGATTCTATAATAGGCAAACATTTGTAGGCTACGTTTAAGCTCAAATCTGATTGGACGGCCCGTTTCATCTTGGAGGGATGGGGGGAAAAAATCGACACGGGACAAAAAAAAATCCTTGCTTTTTCATACCGCGAATGATCGCGCCTTGTGTGAATTCTCCCATAGGGATCTATTGTTTCGATTCAAAAGCATCATCGCGCCGAACTTTCGCTTTCAGTGTCAAAAGCCCTTTAGACTGACATTATCGGTTTGCAGGAAGTCTTCTAAGTATTGTAGCCCTTTCATTGCTCACACATGCCAACAATGCTCCCAATCCCCCCTTTACTATTAACTAGGGCTGTGCAATTAATCCGGGTTGTGCTTTACTGATGAGATGCACGTGACAATTGAATTTGATTAATTGCACAGTCCTACTACTAACCCTATTACAAAAGAGTCTAACTAGGGCATTAAGTACAGAAAAATCAGCCAAGTGCTTCATATCAGACGTGTCTTGAGTTTGTTTTAACTAAGACACTAATGAGTGGGTGGGCTCTACTGGCTGACTCATGTACACGTACAGCAGACACAATGTCTAGAGCTCCTCTCTTATTGTAAATGTGTAGATGATGGGAATGCTACTAAATATAGAGATGGAAAGGAGTTAAGGAAGGGAAGTAGGGGTAGGAAGTGAAGGGGATCTCACTGTCAACTCTTCTGAGAAATAAGGTAAAAGAGAACTGCGACAGCGGGAGGTAGACAGACATGGAGCAAAACCTACGTACAGGAAGCCCTTGTGGGCAGGAGCATGGAAGCCCCTGGGGCGTGGGCACGGGCACATGAGCGTCCAATGGGGGCCGCGATGGCAGCCGTGCCCCGCGTGGTCCGCACCAGCTGCTCTATATGTCAGCACGGCGCTTCCCTCAAAATCACTCAAACACAGAGCTCTGCCACCACCTGGGACAGGGAAAGCAAGACACTTATGGACACACACAACTGTACAGTTCAACCGCTGCTGCCTGTTCATGGGAGGAGAGTTGGCTAGGAGTCGGAAAGACTCAAGAGCTGGTTTCGGGGATGACTTACTGACTGGAATACTTTCTTTGTTGTGCCATAAGGGCTTTCACACACAGCCAGCATGACAGCTACATACAATACACTGCTGTTCAAAAGTTTGAAGCCAGTAAGTTAATTTTAACAATTTAAAAATTACCATTTTCCTTTTGAATATATTTTAAAATGTAATTTAATTCTGTGAAGGCAAAGCTGAAATTCCAGCAGCTATAACTCCAGATTTCAATGTCACATGATCATTCAGAAATCATCCTAATCTGCTATTTTGGTGCTCATGAAACATTTATTACGAATGTTGAAATAAACTGATTTAACAAATAGAACAAACAGCTTTTGAAACTGAAATATTTTGTAAGAAATGTCTTACCCGTCACTTTTTAATCCAACGTGTCCTTGTTTTTTTTTGTTTTTTTAAGAAAAGTATAGGCTACTTCTATTTAACATCTTAATGACCCCAAACGTTCTTGATATCAGTTTTGATATCAGGTTTAATACCACTATGTGTGTGGGAAAGATCCTAGGGATTTCACGTTTTATTCAAATTATATTTATGAAAAGATATCGTCTATTAATAGAATTGTCTATTATTAAATTTTATTAATAGTAACATCAAGAAAAGCTTCATGGGTGAAAAAGATTCATAAGAAATTTACATTTCTATATACATGCGCATAATAACCAGGCACTCATTTGTACAAACAAAAACAAACCAAAACTACAGGCAGGGTTTATAGAAGTAGATTATGGCACTCAGCATTATGATGATATATAAAGATTCATTTAGCACTCATTAATTGGTCATAGCAAAACTACGAACAGTGAGAAACACCAAACAGGTAATAAAGAGGAAGAAAGAACTGCAAAACGTACCGCTTTGCCTGCCCCTACGGAACAAAGGACAGATGAATCCGGTGAGAAAGCACTGCAGTAGACCCAGTTTTGATGGCCACGGAGTACCTTCACCATGTTACCTATTAAGACAAAGAATTTAGATTGCTTAATATATAGTAATACTTTGTTTGTTTTCTGTTATAACACTTATAGTTGGTTATAACATTTCCTAAAATCCTAAGTAAAATTGTTACAATTTACAACAAAACATTATGCAAACAGTTTACAATAATAAATTACCAATACAGTATTTATCCTTTGAAAGCAATGTTGATTTCCCAATGTTTCCACACTTTGAGACTTAGGAAAATTCATTTGAACTTGGCCATTTGTTTGGCCAACATTCCTTCATGATTAGTGTAATAAAAAAAAAAAAAAATGTTTGCAAATACAGTGAACTCCCATTTTATCTTCAAGTTCCCAGCATATAAATAAGATTCACGTGATCTTATTAAAACAGCAATCCTATCCTAGGATCTTGCAAGTAAAAGAGAAAATATCAGCAAACATTCTTTTGGAGTATTGAACCATGTCCCACATGCCAAATGCCCAAATCTCAGAGTGGGTGAGCATGTACATGCTTGAGTGAGTGTGTGTGCTGTGAAGGAAACGTCTACTCCAGAGACTTTTCAGCTTAGGGTTACACAATATCTAGCTCTAGCATGTTAATATGTAAAGCTAACAGTAGTGGCACCAAATACAAAAATCAACATTTGGCCCTCACCGTCATCTTTGAGGTCCCACACGCGTAGAGTCTTGTCTCTTGAGGCAGAAACCAGCAATAAACTCCCATCTGGGGCAAACGTAAGGTCTCGAACAATGTCTGTGTGGTCCATCAGGTTCAGCAAAAGTTTTCCTGTACAGAAGAAAATAAAATTGAGGATAAATATAGACAAAAAAAGCCAAATCATTCCAGATCAGCCACTGTTTACAGCACAAAGTCCACATTAATTGATGTTGCATCAGTATCAACATCGTCACTGTATCTTGGAAGCTGCATTTAAAGGTGACATATTATGTCTCTTTTTACATTATGTAATATAAGTCTGTCTATAAAGTTTCAGCTCAAAATACCCCACAGATCATTTATTATATAATTTTTGAAACACGCCGTTTTTGGTGCCTGTCTCTTTAAATGCATATGAGCTACTGCTCCCCGCCCCGTTTTCCAGAATAGAGCCGTGTCATTACAGCTCGGACCTGCTAAAAAAAATATATATAAAAATGTTTTAGTTCAGATTATCATCATGTTTATCACGCTGAAACCATGCGTTTTAAACCATGTTAGTTTAAACTTCTGATATACGGTTTTCTGAGTGTACACATCTGAAGCACATAAACAGAAAGTTGCTGTCACAGCACGTGAGTACTAAACTAAGTTCTTATTCACATTCAAGTTTACATTAAAAACACACGATTTACAAAATCAGTCGGATATGTCATTGAAGGTTTTAAATCCTGTGTGGCAGCAGCAATGTAAAGCAAATTTATCAATAAATCCACTGCTCTGTTGTCTCCTCTGAGGCTGGAACTCGAACTAGTGTCCGGTGCTCGTCTGTGTAGCCAAAGGCAGAACAGTTAGTATTTTTTGCTCAAACTTTCGCTATGGCATTAGAGCTGGTACACCGTTGTCTCCTGCGAACTCAAAATGACGGCGCTGTGCGTATAAACTTAGAGGGCGGTAATATTACAATGAGTTCCCAAGGGAGCTAAATCAGACGTGCTTGTTTTCTCAGACGCTTGCAGAAAAAGGCTTACCAAAACAACTGGGTTAACCTAGTTCAGCTATCGGATTAATCGATCTGATTAATAGCACTTAAAACCTGCAAAATTCAGATTTTCATGATGTCACCTTTAACACTTAGTTGACTTTAGAAATTTCTTTGACTACTTAGGAATCAAAGAGAGGAAGATTTCATTCGTGGCTTGGCTTTCATGCTTATAAAAGCAGATGTCAAAAAGGGACTTTCCAAGGAATTCTGGAAAACACTGAGCAGTTATACATCCAAGCCCTTTCTTTATGTAAGGTGCTGAATTGCCTAGAGGCATACAGAAGCACAATCACTGACACCTGCCAGCCTAATTTGCTTTAAATCCCTATAATTAGCTCCATCTACAGTGACAGAACTAAAATCTTTAACATGCGTTTCTAAAATGTAATTGAGGCTTAGTAACAGGACCGATTTGTATCTTGTCAAGCATGAAAACATACATTCACTTAGCATATAGAATGACGGGTGCATGGCACAAATCCTGTCGAGATACTGTACAATATGTTGCGATCAAATTTCCAGAATGTTTTCAGAAGGGAGAAAAATAAAGGCAGCTGGAGGAAGAGTCTCACACCCTGAAAAGAGCAAGTCAGCTGGGTAAATTTATGGCATTGCGGTTTTAGTTTGAAAGGAGGTGGAGTCATCCACTGAAGAAAACATCTCTTACCCCTCAGAACAGCCAATGGCAGTGTCTTAACAGGACCTGCCCATCTATTAATATATTTTACAGCTGGGCAAAAAATAATTATATATCTTGGAAAAGTCACTACTTTTTCTGCAGTCAACAACCGCCTCTCTGTTTCACAAAAACAGCGATTCGTTCTCTGATAGCAGATTTACACATGCTTTTATGACCATTTAAATGTGAAACTTGAACAGAGGCACAGAAGCAGAACTTAAGTGGCCAAGAAACCAATGGCAAAGCAGTACAAAGGTTCATAAAGTGGAGAAATGTATTGTGTAAGGGAGAGCGTACTTATGAGGTTGAGTAAATATGTTAAAAATTATATTTAGCACTGACTGATGACTGCAAAAAAAAGCTAAAATTCAATAGGTGTATGCGAGACATACATTTGTAAAATATGAAGTATGATTAAGTGATAGAAATGGTTAAAAATTACAGAAAGGTAGGGCTTAAAAGATCATGTCAACATCTTATATAACCACCACCTCCCCTCTCTCTTACACACACACACACACGAGCGCACACACATCTGTTGGGATATAGAAAAACAGGAAGCTGACATGCAGAAGTGTTGAGGGAAGATGGTATGGGTTTTTAAACACATTTGCTTTAGTGCAGAATCATCAGGAAAAAACTGATTACTTGATTCAATGAGAGGACCCTCACCTGTATAGACGTCCCAAATTTTGATGCGGCCATTGTTGAGGCCTGTGGCCAGCAGCAGCTGGTCCTGGCCGAACTTGAACCTGTGCCATTCGATATTAACACAGCGACTCTGTTTTTCAGGGACAGAAGAGCCGAAGGCCAGGCCCCAGACAATGTCACCACAGTCGATGGTGTGCTCTCTGGGCTCGCCTGGCAGCAGACTGCCCTCACTGTTCTGCCGGGACAGTCGTCGAGGACCTGCACTGCTCGACCGATCTTCATTTCGTACAGAACTAGGGCGAGGAAAAGAGAAAAAAAAATAATTGTGTTGTGTTGGTATGAAAATCATGTCTGTGCTTCATGGAAAACAGGTAACAAATTCTCTTAAAGTTGATAAACTGTCAACAGCAATTAAAAAAATATATATCTAGCATGTCTGTTGAAATAAGCTGCACATTGTAACTCTTAGGAATATTTGAACACAAAGTAAACTCCCAGCTTTAGAGGTTACTTAAGTGTTGCATCAACTTGGACCCATTTGATGTCACTAGGCCAGTTCCTGAATCATTACAAGAGGTTATATTGCATGAATACAGAGCAGGCGCTGCAGAACTGAAACAGCCTGCCACGTGTCAGCTGAAGCTTTTAATGGCACAGTGGCTTCTGCTTTTGCATTAAAGGAATAGTTCACCCAAAAACCCGCAAGTCTTTTATTAGTATTCAAAACACAAATGAAAATCATTTTAACCAAAACTCTGATGCTTCAAAAAGTTCAAAATATGAATAGAGCATTTAAATCCAGGTCAAACTTTGAGTTTTAAAGATGAATAAGTCTTATGGTTCTGGAACAACATGAGGTTGATGAAGTGATGACAATTTTTTTTATTAATTTAGAAAAGAATAAAGACTCCAATAACCTGTATAAAATTTTGCCTTTGATTTTAGTGCCACTGAAATATTATCACAGTTCTTTTTTTAGTGTTTATTAAACTTTTAAAGTTTTAGTAATGTTGCTGTATGTTCAATTGTGAACCTAAACTTAAATTTAACCACCAAATGATATCCTTTGTGTGTACAACTACTAATAAAGCTACTACACTTCAATGCAGAATGAAAACTGTTTTACAATACCATGGTTCTCTTTTATGGACATGTAGAACGGTTTGTTTACTTCCAACTATCATAAATTCTGTTAAAGTTTTATTTTAAATGTTAAAGTTGTCTGCATGGTTTATGTTGCAATATTATTTCTAGTATTTTTATTACGAACACCTGCACCAAAACCAGAAGATAATTACTTAACATTTTATATAATGACTGCCAAAATAGCTAGAAAAGTACAAGACCTTCTGCATTTAACACTGGCAAAGAGCCCAAAAAGTTGCTCAGTTTGAGACATGAAGCCAAAGGGCAATGATGTGAACTTCATAATGAGGACTCTGCATTCAGTACTGGACAATAGCTGGTTGGCAGGGCTGTGTGCTCAACGGCGCTCTCTCTATAATGTAAGGTGAGAGGATGACTGCCGCTGAAGGCTAAACAAGCCTAAACACTGGGCACCACTGTAGCATAGCCACCATGTGAAAGCCCAGAGGGCCGAACAAGACAACCAGCATACGTGCAGACTGCCTTTGTCAGTCCATCAATACACAAGCTGTATTGTAACAATTCACCACAGTGAGAAAAAAAAGATAAGTGTGTATACTCACAAGCTGGCTAAGCATTTTTTCCATGGTACAAGTCTCACAATTCGATGTCCTTGAGACCAAGCGAAGTAGGAACCATCAGGTGCAAAAGCTACAGTCCAAGTCTCCCGTCCAGACTTCTGGTCAAAGGGAGCAACAGGAGGTATGAGTTCCCCGATGAACTTAGCTTTACCTGTAACAAAAAAAGCACATTTTTAAGCCTTTAAAGCATTTAATAAAACCAAAATGGCTGGCAAACTACCTTTTGTTACTATTTTATAACAAACATGCATTTTGCCTAGCCACAGTGGTCACTGAGTTACATTATAACTATATTTCCATCTACTTTTGCAAAAAAAAATTTTTTTTTAATTCTGTTATCATTTACTCACCATCATGGCGTTTCAAACTTGTTTTGACTTACTTTCCTTACAGAACACAAAAGATTATATTTTGAAGAATGTTGGTTACCAAACAGTTTTGGTAACAATTATTTTCTATTTTATGGACAAAAAAAACTGAGACATTTCCCAAAATTTCTTTTTTTTAATGTTCCACAGAAGAAACAAAGCCAATGTTTCTTTAATTTTGGGGTGAACAATCCTTATATACATACACACACACACACACACACACACACATACATACATAGAATATATATATTACTTTTTATGCAAATAACTTTGAAAATGTTGTGGAGCATCTAATTTTGTGTCAATGGCACATTTTTAGTAAACAGCAAGCAATCCAAGAGTTTTATAATGGACTAGAAGCGATTCATTACGTAGGTACTAATTACAATAGTGTATATGTACAAATTGGAATGTATATAATATTACACACTAATAAATAGTTGTCTGTAAAATGTCTGTAGAATTCATTAACAAAACAGAGCAATTCGTTAAGCGAAACAATACTTGTCACTAACAGGTTAATGACTAGTAGCAACTGAATAGTAACTGATCAATATTTGAATACGTCGCCCTGGATATTAAAATGTAAAAACAAATCACATAAAAAAACATTCAAAAATGTAAAGTTTATATAATTAACACAAGTCATAACAGCGTAACGTGTCGCTGAGATGGTGATTCATTCACAGTGGTCTGGGGAGGGTGTGTGGATGTGCTCTGGGTGTGTACCGTGAACGTGGGACACAATAATTATAGTACTCGCAAGAACTATGAAATATTTAAATAACTGTCAATATTTAAACGGACGTACACGGCGTACGGATTTGTTTGAGTTCAATCTGCGTCCAAGCGAAAATTGTGTGCTAATATGGCTGAAATAAACACGACACGGAAATTAGGAGTAATTTACGTTAAATCCATATCCACACAAAAGTGAACACTAATTATATAGGATACTACACACGTTTAAAAAGAAACTAACGTAAACAGTAAGAACCCCCCCCCATGCAAAGCAGTGACGAGAATTTGAGAAACTCACCTATTTCATTTTCGTTGACAAAATCTGGGAAGCTTGCCATCTAAATCGAAGCGAGTCTCTAAAGTCTGAATATTCTTGGTTAACGAAAAGCAGGCGCTCAGATGAATGCGCTAAACAAACGGATAAGGCTGTATGAGTCAAACGCTTGGGAATGCGGAGCGTCTCACGTCGACGCAACGCTGACTATATTTACATATACGTTACGACTGTTTGAAAAACAGATAAAAGGACCGTTTTAAAGTTCAAATTCAGTTTAAAAAAAATGAAATTTAAACAAAGAAAACGATGCAGTAACAGTCTAGTTCCTTTAATCACGTTGCGAACGGTTGGAATTCAATGTATTGTAATGGCTGCGTGCCTCCTATCGATTCGAACACACACTGATGGGCGGGATACTCTAGCGACGTCATAACAGTTGCCGGGGCGACGGAGGAACATCGATTTCTGATTCGCGGAAATCCGTTTACGCGTGGCCTCTGATTGGCTGTTCGCTCGAGAAAATGAATGGAATGGATTCGTGGAATACGTGCTGATAAGGAGTGCGAGGATGAAGCGCTCATCCAGTGCTGCAGTTTAAATCCATATCCCCAAAAGCAACAAAATATCGAATTCAGTGATGAAATTGCTTGAAAGGTGTCGGGAGATTAATGTACAATTTATTTCATTTTATTTTTGGTCGGTTGTGCCTATTAATGATTAATGTCGTGAAATGTTCCATTGCAGTGAGAGAACAAAGAAAGTTTAGTATGTTCATGCACAACCGGAGGCTGCAGTTTTAGTACCCCGTCTATAGGACCCCGGTTATTGGACCCTAGTTTTTTGTGACAGCGCCACCTACCGAACTGGATGATATAGCAACGGTTGCAGTTTCAGGACCGCAGTTATAAGAGCCAGGTGGTTTAGTTTGTACATGCATAGTTTGAAAGACATTTAATCTCAGGAGTACTTTTATTATATTTTATAAAATTAGTTTTTTATTCAAAATACATCAGAGGTAAAATGTAAACAATTTACACAAAACAAATTACACATCTACAGTATATCAATCTTTAAACTGAACAACTGAAAAAGTAAAGTCTTAGTTTCTTGGATTATACTGTATATTGATAAACCTCCTTAAGTTTAACTAATTTGCTCGTTATCAGGTAAAATAAAAATGGAATCAGAATATGCAGTCACTAAATGATATAGCCAGATATTGTAATGGTTGTAGAGAGGCAAGACAAAACTCGAGAATGATTAAAGAATGAATTTATTGACATACATACATACATATATATATATATATATATATATATATATATATATATATATATATATATATATATATATATATATATATATATATAATTTGTGCAAGAACAAAAGCACCAAAAAGACTCCCTTTTCCATCAGTTGCTGCACATGGATGTAGGCTTCAACTCTGACAGTCTGAGAGAGAGAGAGAGAGAGAGTGAGAGAAAGAGAGAGTGAGTGAGTTAGAGAGAGAAAGAGAGAGTGAGTGAGTGAGAGAATGAGTGAGAGAGTGAGAGAGAGAATTAAATAAGAAACATTTGTTTAACATGTTCAACTGAAATATATCTCTCTGATTTAACACTTATGAAATGTTTTTGAGCTTTTTCACATTTGGCTCCCAAACTCTGGAATAGCCTTCCTGGGAATGTTCGGGGTTCAGACACACTCTCTCTGTTTAAATCTAGATTAAAAACGCATCTCTTTCGCCAAGCATTCAAATAATGTATCTCTTAAATTGTGACTGCAGTTGCATCTGATCAAATGTGCATTCTTATTCTTTAGCTTGGGTTAAACTAATTAATTTTACTTTGTTTGAACCGCAGCTATGCTTATGATGTGTCTATTTGTTTACATATTTTGGTAACTAGGATTTACACAAGCTCCAGTCTGGATCCAGAACACCTGAGAAGAGATGATGCTGACCCCTCAGAGGAGTGTTTTCGGTGATCCAGTTCGGTAGGTGGCGCTGTCAGAAAAAACTAGTGTCCTATAACCGGGGTCCTATAGGCGGGGTCCTAAAACCGCTGCCTCCAATTCCCTTTCATAGGTCACTTCAATGCTGCGGTGAAGTCACCACTATGGGAACACCTTCGGTGTGACGAATGTCTGAAGCCCTATACCATCCTGCCAATCCTATTGGCCAAATAGCGCGTGGCACCACCCATGCATGCGTACGCATATATATGCCTGGTGCCGCGCGCCATTTAACTCAGATTTCATTCCTTCAGTAACGAAGCGAATATAGCGAATCTTCTGTGCCCTATTATCTCGCGTTCTCCAGCGATCTTCACGAGCAGTATTACTCCTCTCCACGGACGCGATGAGTTTTAGGAAATGCAAAGAGCCGTGTACCAGGTACATCGTGAAGGGGGACACTCATGACAGGTGCGTAGTTTGTCTAGGCTTTAGGGCTGCAACTAACGATTATTTTGATAATCGATTAATCTGTCGATTATTTTTACGATTAATCGATTAATCGGTTTATGTACTTATATTTTAGTTTTTTCCATTTTTTCCCCCAAGTAAATTATTAATAAATGGTCTTTATCATTCAGCATAGATTTAAGAGATTTTAACCATTTTGCACTGTCATATCCTCATCAAAAATATACCTGGAGTTGTTTTATTGTGTTAGTAATCCTTTGTCGAACTCTTCTGCAATCAGAACACTGACCCATACTCTAGCAAATTTCACAAGGAGATTTAAAATAATGTTTTCACCATGGCAGTCCTTAGAGCTCCTAAAGTAGTTTAACATCCCGAACGAAGCTTATTAAGGAATCTTTCAGAACATATTTTCACGAAGAATAAGGATAAAACAGAATAAAATTGCAGTGCATTGTATTTTATTATTTACTGGGAAACAGCTTTATAGCTTTTGCTGTGAAATTGTAAACAATCCTTCAAAAAAAGTGCCAATGGCATGAAACCTGAATGGAACTCACAATTTAAAGTAAAATCCATCAGAAGGTTGTCCAGAAAAAAAAATAGGACACACACAAAAAACCTGCTGTGTGAAAAAGAGCAGTGAATACTTAGGAAAAAAAAGTGCATTTCAAATATCTTCATTTACCTCTCTCATTCAGTCATAATAAGGCTGCACGACTGAATTTTGAACTGGTAAACGACAAACTGATTACAGAACATGTTTGTAAAGCTTTAAATGTTAACTGTTAAAAAGCAATGTTATCAGCTTTTACGACTAAACATTTGCAAACAATATTGTACTGGAGAATCTGCACAAATGAAAGTCTTAGGGGCCGTTCACAAATTGCTCCTAAAAACGCGTGGAAAACGCTAGGCGCACCGCTTTCTCCTTCTTCCAAAGCGCTCGCACAGAAGCGCCCCTGAGGCGTCTGCCTTTGCTAAGCAACCATGACGTGCTCTCTCCTTGAAGACACGGGCATTTCAGCAAAGGATAAATGGATTTGCAGCTCAAATAAATCGCTTGCAGTAGCTCTGCTACTAAGTTTATTTCAAAATGGAAATCCATATACAACTATGATCAGCTGTTCCTTTCATCTTGACTGAGCTTTTAACGTTGTTACGGGAAAGGATGAAGCTGATTGGTTAGTTCTTGTCACATGACCCGCGGTGCGGTTGCGGCATTCTGAAAAGTTTAAATGTTTTTAACTCGATGCGGTGCAGTGTTGGAAATAACGAACTTGAGCGCGCAAAAGACGCGATATGTGAACGTCCCCTTAAACAGTGCAGTAGAGCAGAGTTTACAGGTTACTCTTCTTTTTTGAAGGCTCAAAGTAAAGTACTCCCACATCACGCTGAATGCTGCAGACATATAGACATCATATGATGTCTATGGCTGCAGAGACGCTGCTCGGGAAGCACGTGACATAAAACAAGGCCAGCTATTGGCTATTCGCTACTTCTCCTGTTGAACTGGCTGAGTAAAACCTCCGGTGGCTCATTACTGCCACACTTTGGTCACCGCAGATTTGAAATATGCACGAAATGAGCCGCTTACGGCAAATAAAAGTTATTTAGCAACGAATCGATGACTAAATTAGTTGACAACTATTTTAATAATCGATTTTAATCGATTAAATCGATTCGTTGTTTCAGCTCTACTAGGCTTACACCACGCACAGGCGGCGCTTAGCGGCCTTTCTTCATGCCCCCATTGCGATGGCCTGCGGCTCAGAGTGCTGCGCTCGAGGGTAGATGTTTTTTCCGATATCGCCCCCGTGTCTAACCCCCGCCATGTCACTTCTGCGACTGCCGAGGCACCGCACGAGGTGATAGCTTGGGGTGACATGTGCGACATGGATTTTGAGGACAGCTCAGCTCTGGAATATTCTCCTCATCGCTCGCTCTCCCCTACCCTAGTGCAGAGGAAAACTTTTATTGAGCCTGTCATCTTTTCCTGTGAGGATTTACGGCCCACACCGGAGGCATGTAGTGCCATCTCCTTCGGTTGTGACCGCCATGATGACGACGTTTTACCGCGGCCTCGGGGTCTGAGGACTTCGCGGCCGACACTAGCCCTCTCCCTCCTAGTGGACAGGAGAGGCGTGTTTCCCCCTCCTACAGTGAGCTGTTGGACGTGGTTTCTCGTGCGGTGGGTACATTGGGGCTGGAATGGGAGGTTGAGAAGGCCGAGGCCCAACCTTCTTCGAAGCTGGACGACAGTTTTTTAACCAGTCGGACTCCTGCACAGCCCCGGAGGCCTTTACCTTTTTTCCCGGACCTCCACAAGGAGGTTTCGAGGTCCTGGAAACAGCCGTTCTCGGCACGGATTACGAACGCTGCGGCTGCGGATTTCGCCACCATTTCTGATATGGCAAACCATGGCTATGCAGCGATACCGCCGGTGGAAGAGACTCTCGCCGAGCACCTCGTGCCTAATTCGGCCGCGGCGTGGAAGTCTCGCCCCCTTCTTCCCTCTAAGGCGTGTCGAGTCACGTCCAGTTTAGTGGGGAAATCTTACATGGCCGCTGGCCAGGCGGCTGCTTCGCTCCATTCTATGGCGGTCCTTCAGGCCTACCAAGCGGAGCTGTTAAAAGGATTAGATGGAGGGGATATTTTTTTCCCCATGAGGCGGTAAAGGAATTACGGCGGGCAACGGATTTGGCGCTTCGTGCTACCAAACATACTGCTCGAGCAGTGGGCCGTTCCATGGCCGGTTTGATCACGGTTGAGCGCCACCTCTGGCTTAATCTCACCGACATAAAGGAGAAGGATAAATCTTTTCTCATGGACGCCCCTGTTTCCAAGGACGGTTTGTTCGGAGAGGCTGTCACTTCAGTGGTGGAGAAATTCAGGGCAGCGAAACAGCAATCAGCCGCTTTCCGCCAGCTGATTCCCCGCAGACCCAGGGAGGTTGAACGCCGACAGGCGCCCGCGCGTTCTCGCTCAACCTCCTCTCACCGCCAGCGAGTAGCCTCTCGGGAGGAGCCTTCACCTATGGCGCCCCCTCGAAAGGACTGGGGCCCTAGGGTTGTTCCACCGGCTCAACAACGTCAACGTAAGAGGTTGAACCTGAGTTCGATGGCTAACGCCTCTCGTTCTCGGGCACCGAACAGCAGCTCCTGATCCTTTTGCTGCTTGCCAGGGACTGTGCCCTCCGCTAGAGAGCGCTGTTGGACCGCTTTCGCGCATCCAACATTCTCATTGCAGTCCCCACGCTCAAACTCTGACTGTCTCGCCGCAAACAGCGCCTCGAACAGCATTGGATCGAGCTGTAACGCCAAACGCTCCCTCAGAAATTCTGCGCAATCCAGCTTTCAGAGTTAGAGGGGCGTTTCAAAGGGTCTTGCACGGACGGCCCGACATGACGGCTCGCACAGCCGCCGCTTTTCCGCTAGCGGCAGAGCCCGATGTTCAATCTGTTGGCCTAACTCCTGCCGTGGACACGTTTCAGGATTACGCACAACGAGATGCAATGACTATTATGCATACACTTCCCCTGTGCACAAACACCGTGAGTTTTTTGTGCCCGGACATTTCAATGTGTGTGATAGCGTTGCAGGAAACGGACATTTTGAGACCGCTAATATTGTTTCGGGCCGCGTGGGAACGCTTGCCCGGCATTTCTCAATGGGTGTTACGCACAATTTGTCACGGATACACCATTCAGTTTCGGAAAGGCCCACCCCCTTTCCGCGGAATTCTCTCCACGGTGGTGAAACCGATGGATATAGCGGTGCTGCGACGGGAGATGTCAGCTCTACTGAACAAAGGGGCTATAGAAGAAGTACACCCCTCTCAGATGGAGTCAGGGTTTTACAGCCGTTATTTTGTGGTACCAAAAAAAGACGGCGGATTACGACCCATTCTGGATTTACGCCGTCTGAATCTTGCACTCAGGCCGAGCAAATTCAAGATGTTGACGGTAAAGTCTATTTTGTCTCAGATTCAACCAAACGACTGGTTTGTCACGATCGATCTGAAGGATGCATACTTTCATATTCAGATCATCAAGAGACACAGGAAGTTCCTCAGATTCGCTTTAGAGGGCAAAGCGTATCAGTACCGCGTTCTTCCCTTTGGCTTAGCTCTAGCTCCCCGTACTTTCTCAAAATGCATGGACGCAGCTCTGGCCCCGTTGCGGCTTCAGGGCGTCTGTGTTTTGAACTATTTGGACGATTGGCTGGTGTTAGCGCAATCGCAGACTCAAGCACACTCTCATCGGGATTTTGTGCTGAATCATTTACACAGCCTGGGCTTATGCACAAATTTCCAGAAAACTGTGTTAATCCCCTCTCAACGGATTACCTTTCTGGGAATAGAATTGGACTCTCGCGCGATGACAGCGAAGCTTTCTCTCCCGCGTGCTCAGTCGATTGCGTCATGCGTGCGGCACTTCAGAGCGGGTCACGCAGTGACAGTGAGATTGTGCCTCAGACTTTTAGGTCTAATGGGGACGGCTCTTCCCGTAATTCATCTGGGATTGCTTCACATGCGCCCGTTTCAGTGGTGGACGAAACGATGGAATATTTCACCCCGTTGTCTTCCGCATCGAACGATCTCGGTGACACGGAGGTGTGTGATGTCGTTAAAACTGTGGACGTCAGCCGAATTTCTCCGTACCGGGGTTCGGCTGGGGATCTGTCTTTCCCGAGAGACTGTCACGACAGATGCGTCTTTGACCGGTTGGGGAGCTGTTTGTCAGGGGCGCCCAGCCCACGGTGGACAGCGGCACAACACAGCTGGCACATAAACAAATTGGAATTACTGGCGGTCTTTCTGGCTCTCCAGTATTTTTCGAGTCTGCTGATCGGCCGTCATGTGCTTGTCAGATCAGACAACACAGCGGTCGTGTCGTACCTGAATCATCAGGGAGGATTACGCTCTTGCCCCCTGTGCAGGCTGGCGAGACGTATTCTTCTTTGGTCTCGCAACAAATTTCTGTCAATCCGGGCTGTTCATATCCCCGGACGACTGAACTTCGGAGCAGATTTACTATCCAGACAGATTCTGGAGCAGGGGGAATGGAAATTGCACCCCCAGACGGTGAATCACCCATGGCGGATTTTCGGAGAAGCGAAAGTGGATTTATTCGCGTCGAGCACGACTACGCATTGCCCGCTATGGTTCTCCCTATGCCCTCCATCGCCTCTGGGTTTGGATGCGTTAGCTCACAACTGGCCCAGGACCAGTTTGTATGCGTTTCACCCAATTCGTCTGATCCCAGCGGTATTATGCAGAATACGGCTGGACAGAGTGGAACAGCTGCTGCTGGTGGCTCCGCGGTGGCACACACAGCCGTGGTTTGCGGATCTGATCAATCTGTTAACGGGCTCTCCGTGGGAGATTCCCCTCAGACAGGATTTATTATCGCAAGCACAGGGACTGATTTGGCACCCGAGGCCAGATCTGTGGAAACTGTGGGCGTGGCCTCTGAGCGGAGTGAGTTAATATGTCCCGGTCTTTCTGTTGAAACCTCCGAGACTATACTAAACTCTAGAGCAGCTTCTACGAGACGCTTATATGCTTTCAAGTGGAGACTGTTTACGACATGGTGCGAAACTCATAATATGGAGTAATTAGACCTAATTATGTCCCTAAGGTCGCATCTAATCCCTTTCGCTTTCAGGTGGTCCTGGAGGCTTAATCCCCTGCTGTGGCGGAGTCTGGAGATCTAAGTCTTTGCCCTGTGAGAGCTTTAAAGACTTATGTGGATCGTACTGCCCCATGGCGTGAGTCTGACCAGCTGTTTGTCTGTTTTGGACATAAGAATAAAGGCCATGCAGTTACAAAACAGCGCATGTCCCATTGGCTGGTGGAGGCAATATCCTTAGCCTATGAGGCACGCGGGCTCGCTTCGCCATTAGGAGTTAAAGGTCATTCCACGAGAGCAGTGGCTTCTTCTCAAGCCTTTCTCGATGGATCTTCTATGGATGATATCTGTGCTGCGGCAGGCTGGTCCTCACCGAGCACTTTTATCAAGTCTTACAGTCTGGATGTGAGGATGGCTCCTGGCTCCCGGGTTCTCTCCGCTTGAGCAGATGCTTCCTTGGATCACAGCTATCAGGTACGTCAGGCGTTATGGTATAGCGTTCCCATAGTGGTGACGTCACCGCAGCATTGAAGTGACCTATGAAAGGGAACATCTCGGTTACGTATGTAACCTTGGTTCCCTGAATAGGGAACGAGATGCTGCGGTTCTGGCCGTGCCATACCTTGATAGCATTCTTCTTCTTCAGTCATGAAATCTGAGTTAAATGGCGCGTGGCACCAGGTATATACATGCGTACGCATGCATGGGCGGTGCCACGCGCTATTTGGCCAATAGGATTGGCGGGATGGTATAGGGCTTCAGACATTCGTCACACCGAAGGTGTTCCCATAGTGGTGACGTCACCGCAGCATCTCGTTCCCTATTCAGGGAACCAAGGTTACATACATAACAGAGATGTTGTGCAGGAATACCCTTCTCAGTTTAGTCGCAATTTTTAATATAAAAGATTTGTAGTTCATATGCTCCTGTTGAAAATTCTCTGTAAAGTTACGATGATAATGTAAATGTATTATTGTACATTTATTTTAATAATTGTATTCTTATTCAGAACTAGACCTATAAATCTGAATATTAATCACTGATTTATTTAAGCTACCAATTGTTTCACTTAGTAACGTTAGGCATTTCATTCAAGAATACATAAAATATATCTGTTACTTTTTTATTGACACGGTTGCACATAAATAGGGCTGTTTTTATTATAATACATCCATACATGTATATTATTTTATTGTAACATAAAAATGGGTATAAATATTTTCGAACAACTCAAGCTGTTCTACTGCAATGAGCAACCAAGCAAGAAGGTCATCTGTCAGAAAAGATAAAACAAGATAGTTTTACAAGATAGTTTTTTGTAAAACAAGATAGTTTTACAAAGAACTTGGCCAGATATTAGTCTCTTTGGCATATCACAGTTTAGACCTCTTTAGAAGAGTGGGCTGAAAATAGCTACATCCGAGCATAGCCAAGTCCAGCCCCATTCCTGTCGTTTGCTAAAGACATTTGACAACCTAAAACATTCGGAAATAAAAAGTGGTCGTATAAGATGACACAAACTTACATTTGTGCAATCCTTAAGTGACTTACTGCTTTTATAAAATAGTATGTTAACATATTTTTTCTTCTGCTTGTAGATGCTATGATTTCATTTATATGACATACATGTGCCAGAACATTCTGTTGGCAGTTCTGATAAAACAGATAATGTGATGAATGCAGTCTGTCTGCTCATCGTGTTTATCTTTAAATGTGGTTTCAGCCATTTGTTTTTTCCCCCTAAAAAGGTAGAAAGCAAAATTATGATCGAAAAATAATTTTGAAATAATGTTTCTTTGTCAAGGGAAATGCTTGTTTATTTATTGCCAGATCATTACGTGTTAAGGAGGAAAACTTTTTAGGGTTAACTTTTTAGTGTGTCATATAGATTAAGTGTGTTAGATTCAATGGTTTTTATCTTTGATTTTTGCAACGGCGGCTCACTTGATGCCTGATAGTGAAATGTTTTTATTTTGCTTTTGGCTGATAAGCGATGCGAGTTGTAGCTTTGTACCCAGTTTCCTAGTAATTCCAGTTCACAGACAGTTGGTGAAGGGAAGTTCATTCAACGGTGTAATAAAAAAAGACAAATCGTTTAATATACAAATTTAAATGTATGTAAACCCAAAAAAAATGCATCGATTAGGAAAAACACATCCATTATAAAGACTTGTGCTGCCATCTAGTGGTTACATTTAGAACAGTGGTTTTCTAACTTTTCATAGCCAAGAAACCACAAACATGAGCCCCTTAAGAATCATAAAAAATATAATATATATCATTGTTTTAATATATTTTAAAATGAAGTTTATTACTGTGATAGCAAGACTAAATTTCCAGCAGCAACGATCCTTTAGAAAATATTCTAATATGTAGATCTTGTCCTCCGTTATTATATCGATTGGTACATATAAGCTATCTGTAATGAATTTCTGTTGACTTTATTGGGGGTGAAAACATGGTCAGACAGAGTACAACAATTGTATTATTTATTCCAATAACTAATAAACATCTGAATTGTAAGAAAAGTCCAGAACTTGAAATAGTCTTAAGTGAATGGTGTGATGTGGAACAATCACAGACTTTGGACAAGTAGACAAAGAGTCAACTTAATTTGTGTGAGAGTCATATTTTTCAGAAGAAACTACGGGGACAGAAATAATGGGTAAAACAAATATTTCATATAAAAAAATTGCCAATTTGCATGTACGGTTGCTTTCTTCTAATACAGTAGAACAGTATATACCACTAATTGTAAAGAGCCACTTAAAGTCATGTGGCTCACACACAAAACTTTCTGAACACAACTCCCAGTGAATTCGGCTCTTTCGGTCCCATACAAAAACAGAAAGTGGAAAAAGGGATCTTGAAGAGATTTCAGGTAAACACACAAGGACATGTGATCAAGAAAAGGAACTTGGCTACAAACTGAAGCAGATCAGCCACACAGTCCTTGAATTCTTCATATCAACCTTATGACCAGTAAACAGGGGGTGCTAACTTGCCTATTAAAGCCTTTGCGCTAACAATTTTTCAGTTTGAGTTGTGCTTTTAGCAGAAAGTGAAATGAGAGCAAGTTCCCTGAGAGGATAACATATTTTAACAAGCAGGATTGAAGGGAAAACCTCACAGTCTTGCGTGTCCGTGAATCACAGATGACAACGCTGTATGCGTTATTTCTCTCAACAAGGTTTGCCTCTTACAAAACCTTTGTTCTTTCAATTCACATCATTTTCAAATGAGATTACAGACTTTTTTTTTGTGCCATTCATGAAAATTTGGAAAAAAGTAATCATGCAAATATGCACGGCCTTAGCACATATTTCATAATGGTGATTACAGTTCACAGAACATGATTTTATGTGGTATACATGTCATTCATGATGCCTAACAATACTTACATAATTTGTAATAATGGCAAAAATCAATCACATATTGAGGTGACATGAACATGACCTCATATATATACATATATATATATATATATATATATATATATATATATATAACAAATCCCCTTAAAACAAGCAAGCTCTTATAGCCACATTGGTACATTTCAGAAGCACAAAGTGTATCAGTAACATCTGAATCCTGCATATAATACTGAGACGAGATGGTTTCAAACTGACAGATTTAACTGTTGGACTATCTGATGTACATAAAACAAACATCACTGTCACACAGTGTTTTCCAACGGGCCACTTTACACTGAATCAATACTAGGATGCACAACACTAAAAGGAACATAATGGCACATTCTTATTGGTTGATCGCAATTAGACCTCCAACCAGTCACTGGAAGCACAGCGTTAGGGTAAATCATTCAGTTTGATTTGCAAGAAAAAAAGAAAGCAAAGCACACAGCAGCGTTTTGGTTGGTTCAATGACAGCATCATTCAAACTGTTCTATGCTCATTCTGAAAAAACAAACAAACAAACAAACACGTTTAGATGACAACTATGCTGGCTCAATCAATCACTTTTACGGTTGAAAAAAGTATTTAAATATTTTATAAAACAGATATGGCAGTGCAAACATGAGAAGGCAAACTCTTCAGTGGGTCAAAAGATAGCCTTTCTTTTTTGTGTAAAAAAAGACAAAAGCCTGAAATCAAATTTTGGAAATCGAAGATGTATTACATAGAAGATGTGCATTGCCTCAGTCTTAAAGAGGGACATCTCATCTGAATTTAACTATGAAGAAGTTGTATGGAAATGGACTATTCAGCACCCTAAAATCACAACAGACTAAATTTTTTTTATTATGCAATGATAAAGAAAGGTTTATGAGTAAATAATGGACGTGATGATCTGGGTACATTCTTTGAGGAAATGCCGTTGATGAATAATGTGCAGATTAGACTCCGAAAGTCTATTAAAAATAAAAGTGTTCTATACTAATATGCTGAAATGACTGACCGTTAACTGTGGACAGTAATAAACAAATCAAATATCTGTGTATTTAAATTCCTCAGGTTAATTATATAGATACAAAAACAAAAAAACAAACAAACAAAAAAAACCCAAAAGGGAATTTTGTTTCAGATGGTTTAGGATAAAAAAAGAAAAATACATAGTTGAAGATCAGTACTATAGCTGTTGAGTATTACATATGAAACCAAATATTAACAAACAGTTACAGTACAATAATTATAATAGTAATCAAATGTAGGTAACAATGATCTTAGGCTCGCAAAAGGCTGCTACAAAATGATCACGCAGTCCAGCCTCGACTGGTCCTCTGGAGTCTGCAATTGCCTGCCACTGAGCTAAGCACTGGAGCCACTGAGATAAGGAGCTATCAGCCATGGGTCATTCTGAGGTCACCATGGAAACCCTAATTTCCCAAGAGCACAGAGGGATCTGGTAAGAAATTAGCAAGAGGTCTGTTACTAGATATCATGTCAGTTATACTTTTTACGGAATGTGATGACACCACTATATTGGCATTGTTATATAACACATACATACATACACACACACACATACACGCATATATATACACACACACGAACATAACTTATATTTGTTTACAAGTTAAATTAAAAGCCCCTCTAATGGGTTTAGAAAATACAAAAGGATACAACAGGAAAGTGGTTTATCTCACTGATAGTGAGACCCTCACCATGATAGTGGTTCCTTATGTGGCTCCTCCTCTTCCTGTGCAGCCAATCGTCTAAGCTGACTTTCTTCATCTAGAAAGACACACGACATTCAAAATTAAAAAGGTATTTACTCCAAAGTAGTGCTGCACAGTTAACTGAATTCATAATATGGCCTCATTTCAATTATTAAAGGCTGCTAAATAAATATTATAATAAATAAATAAATAAATAACATACATAAATATACAGTCATGGCCAAAAGTTTTGAGAATTACATAAATATTAGTTTTCAAAAAGTTTGCTGCTAAACTGCTTTTAGATCTTTGTTTCAGTTGTTTCTGTGATGTACTTCATACGTTTCAAAGGCTTTTATCGACAATTACATGACATTTATGCAAAGAGTCAGTATTTGCAGTGTTGGCCCTTCTTTTTCAGGACCTCTGCAATTCGACTGGGGATGCTCTCAATCAACTTCTGGGCCAAATCCTGACTGATAGCAACCCATTCTTTCATAATCACTTCTTGGAGTTTGTCAGAATTAGTGGGTTTTTGTTTGTCCACCCGCCTCTTGAGGATTGACCACAAGTTCTCAATGGGATTAAGATCTGGGGAGTTTCCAGGCCATGGACCCAAAATTTCAACATTCTGGTCCCCGAGCCACTTAGTTATCACTTTTGCCTTATGGCACGGTGCTCAATCGTGCTGGAAAATGCATTGTTCTTCACCAAACTGTTGTTGGATTGTTGGAAGAAGTTGCTGTTGGAGGGTGTTTTGGTACCATTCTTTATTCATGGCTGTGTTTTTGAGCAGAATTGTGAGTGAGCCCACTCCCTTGGATGAGAAGCAACCCCACACATGAATGGTGTCAGGATGCTTTACTGTTGGCATGACACAGGACTGATGGTAGCGCTCACCTTTTCTTCTCCGGACAAGCCTTTTTCCAGATGCCCCAAACAATCAGAAAGGGGCTTCATCGGAGAATATGGCTTTGCCCCAGTCCTCAGCAGTCCATTCACTATACTTTCTGCAGAAGATCAATCTGTCCCTGATGTTTTTTTGGAGAGAAGTGGCTTCTTTGCTGCCCTTCTTGACACCAGGCCATCTTCCAAAAGTCTTGGCCTCACTGTGCGTGCAGATGCGCTCACACCTGCCTGCTGCCATTCCTGAGCAAGCTCTGCACTGGTGGCACTCCGATCCCGCAGCTGAATCCTCTTTAGGAGACCATCCTGGCGCTTGCTGGACTTTCTTGGATGCCCTGAAGCCTTCTTTACAAGAATTTAACCTCTTTCCTTGAAGTTCTTGATGATCCTATAAATTGTTGATTTAAGTGCAATCTTAGTAGCCACAATATCCTTGCCTGTGAAGCCATTTTTATGCAACGCAATGATGGCTGCACGCGTTTCTTTGCAGGTCACCATGGTGAACAATGATTTCAAGCATCACCCTCCTTTTAACATGTCAAGACTGCCATTCTAACCCAATCAGCCTGACATAATGATCTCCAGCCTTGTGCTCGTCAACATTCTCACCTGAGTTAACAAGACGATTACTGAAATGATCTCAGCAGGTCCTTTAATGACAGCAATGAAATGCAGTGGAAAGGTTTTTTTGGGATTAAGTTAATTTTCATGGCAAAGAAGGACTATGCAATTCATCTGATCACTCTTCATAACATTCTGGAGTATATGCAAATTGCTATTATAAAAACTTAAGCAGCAACTTTTCCAATTTCCAATATTTATCTAATTCTCAAAACTTTTGGCCACGACTGTATACCTAGTGTCAGTGTTCTAGAAAAACAGTTTGAGGAATATAATAGAAAAGAACAACATTTATCTGAAATAGATTTTTTTTTTGCAACAATGTAAAGTTATTTAATGTCCCTTTTGATTCATTGAAACATATTTGATTAATAAAAGTTATATTGCTGACACTTTGAACGGATGTTTGTATATATTTACATTTAAACATTTAGCAGATGTTCCGAAGCAATTTACAAATGAGGACAATAGAAGCAATAATAATAATAAAAAAAAACAATATGTAAGTGCTGTGACAAGCCCCGTTAGTCTAAAGCAGTACTCTTAGCAAGGTTTATTTATTTATTGTTTAATAAAAAGTAATACTAAAGCAACTACATAGAATAGAAAAAGAATACTAATAACTAAATGTTAGAGGGTCAATTTATATATATTACAATAATAATAGTATAAAATAAAATATTAATTGATTACGTTCATAGAGTTTATCGCTGAAAATATGAACATTTCAGCATTCTGAGCAATGAACTCTACCCAAGCAAATATGCTTTCAATTACCCAGAGATGTAAAGAAATAATGGCTTGGAAAATTGGAAAGAAAGTCATACCACATGGGTTTCCTTCCACATCATCTAGGAGGTTGGCAGTGGAGTTGGCTGTGCCCAATCTGAGAAAGGGCAGTCAAAGTAAACAATCGACACTGAACTGAATCAAAGTTACTGTGCCAAGCATCATAAATAACATTTGCAAGGTTTTCACAGCCTTCTGAACACAAAAAAGGGGAGCCACTGAGTTTAACAGTAAAAACACAGCATCGTAACTAAACCTATATCTCTAAATATTTCCTCATCCGTATCTTAATTTTTATTTCATACTTGCCCTAAAAATATTCTGATTACTTGTTACTCATATTGGACTGAATTAGGCTAATGTTTATCCGACACATTTTGAAAGATACGAATGATGCCGTAGCAGCGTTCTTCTTTTAGACTTCCTCCGCTTCGTCTTCTCTGAGAACCCTCGGGCAATTTCAAACAGCTTCTTCCTGGTTGCTGCAGATGAGAACGCAACAGACATGTTAATGCCCTGTAAAATCCTGAATACGCAAATATCTTCCAGTGGACTGGGGTGTTTTAGGCAAGATCCTTACACTTCCCCATGTGCTTAAGCTTGTCTCTAAACAGAGCGTCATCTGAGACTGCTGTGCAGGTCTCTACAGATCCCGAAGCATAATGGTCACCTGTGTTTCAGGGAAAAAAGTAAAGCATCTTGATGACTACAGTACGAAGGTTGCAAAATGGTTGTGTGTTAATTTTATATTTTAAACAGGTTTATCAAAACTTTCTACTATTAGAATGCCTAATGCATCACAAGCCTCTGAATTATCAACGTGATCCAAACTGATGAAAAACCGGTTGCACACAATGTACAACATGCCTGATTGATATTACAATTTTTTCTCAAGGTAAAAGGCCCGGAAGTGTCTTTTTTTACTGTAATATAAATGTATGAATAACTTTTATATGGTTAGCATTTTAAATTAACACTTACTTAGGTTTGATTATCCACTGATCCGTTTTAAAAAGATTTGATACAACAGGGTTTTGTCAAACACCACTGTATTGCATTGCATTATATTTTTTCCACCCCACAATTAAAACTAGTTTTGACTATAATAGCAAGCATTTAACTATCACCTTACTACAATATTAGAAAAAATAAAGTGATGACTGATATTTATTTGCAATTTATGCAAGTTGTCTGCTATAATGTTATTAAGATTTCACTGATTTACATTACAAGCTATCAGAATTTTCGGGCTATCAGAATTGGCAAGTTTTATATTTTTGCTCAGAAAACTGATGTTTTATTCCCCTTCAGTATGAGCTCTATATTCTCCCATCTCATACTATATAAGCCTGATGTAACAAATATTATACTTAACAAAAAACATTATTTGTCAGGCTTTAAAGGGTTAAAAAGTGAAGATTGGGAGTTTTGAAAGAGAAAATTATGCATATGCACAGAGACAGTGTGTGACATACATGCTCACATACACAAACATAAACTGCCACTGTTCAGGTGGATGATATCTACCTGTGGAGTTCTCCATGCTAGCTGATGAATGACTGGATTTGGATTTCTTTGACTCGTATTTCAATCGATCTACAACATAGAAGGCAGTCGTTATGTAACGAAAACTAGGCCTTGACATTCAATGAGGATATGAGTTCGTCCAACGAGAATCATTCAAGTAACATAAAATCTCACTGTGAGAAACAGACACTGTTAATGGCCTTGGAGAGAAACCGAAACAGTCAGCAGCAACGTTCAAAGCCGGGTTGAGTAAATTATCATAAGAATTGACTCTTCAGGATTTGTGTAGGTGGAACTGTGAAAAGTGGGGAAGCGGAGTATGCCAGAAACTGCTCATTGTCCCGTTTAATGTGTGGGCGAGTGTCTTCCTACCTCTTTCCAGTGCAATGAGGAACTCTCGGTTCCTTTGCAGCTCCTTCATGAACTCTTCATTCTGCAGGAAAAGTGCAATACGCTCATCCTCTAAATATTGCTTCAGTTTGCGTTCCTGCTCTGAAGTACCGCCTGTTCCTGTGACGGACGCCACAGTGGGGACCTTCTGGGGTACTGAGGAGGAGGGGGGCTTGGAGATGCTACTCTGAGAGCCCTGCAGAATATTGAAAGGTAGAGGGATATACAATAAAAATGAGACATTCTCATGAAGAACCCGAAAGCTAGTTTTTAAAGTAAACATGGTCAGCATCTCAAATATGAACATTAAATCATAAAAATGAGGTTAATTTTATTTATTTTATCACTGGTCTATATTATCCTATACTATAATAATTTAATATATTTTCCCATTATGGTAATGTAGAAGAGAACTGTTCACACTATGTTAATGGGATGGAAAATATGCTTAAAACAGGCTTTGTTTTTTTATATTTCCATTTAAATTTTAGTTCCATTTAAAATCTATACATGTTGAGAGAAGATTGGTTCTACTGAAAAACACTGAAGTGAGAACCTTATTAACATGATAAATCTCTTGTTGCCTCAAAATACCGATATAATGTCTTATGTATGAATGATCATCATATGCAGGATAGCTGTGTATAGAACAAAGACGCCATTATATTTTATTTAGCCAAGTTTAAAAAAAGCTTAGTTTAAGAGCTTCAAGACAACCGTACACTGGCCTGCATTGCATTAGCATGTTTTAATGATCAAACTCCTGGAACTCAGTGAACTATTAATGGATCTTTAATATCATTGATAAAGAAAAAAAGAGCTGGAGCAAGATCAAGGCCAAAATAAAAGCATGTACTAGTTTTTGACATCACGTCCAGTGGTCACATGGTCTCAGAGTTTGAGATAGATAACTGAAAATACAGACCCTTTTTAACCCTTAAGTGTAAAGGTGGTAAAGGCAATGTGACACTCTAGATAAGTCTATGATATACACCACTTAAAGTCTGAGATCAGTAAGATTTCTTAAAAACATTTTTGAAAAAAGTCTCTGATGCTCACCAAGGCTTAATTTCTTTGATAGAAATATAGTTAAAACAGTAAAAATGTTGAAAATCCTTGCTGATTAAAAGTATAAATTTGTAAATAGTCTCAAAAAATTACTTAATATTTAAAACAAAAATAAATAAATGAAAAAGCATAATCTTACTTATTTGAACTCTTATTGAATCAAATGATAAATGCTGACCTGTATACTGTCCAACTGTTGGGGCAGGATTCGCAGGAAGTCGTCAGGCAGATTGCCAAGTAATGGTGGGTTCCAGTTTTTGTAACCTTGCACTTGTCTGTGTCCAAGGGGAGGTTGGGCCTCAAATCTGAAAGATAACAGAGGGCAGTGTCACTGACACTCATTTCAAAACAGATCAGATTTCAGATGACACATAATTCAATTACAGATGTGTCTAACCTTTTTAATGTTTGTGAATTCATGGGTATTACGATCCGTGGATAAATGGAATTACATGCATATGGTTTATGAAACCACACACACAAGGATCAACAAGAACTGCAGTTTGGTTAATGAACACCAGGGGGCATCATTTAGAGAACTGTTAACTTAAATGAACAAGGAGGCCAAGATCCATGATGACCCCATTACATGTTTCCAAGACTGATGTTTCAGTAATTTGTTTAAAACAGCTCTCAAACTCATTTCTTTGTAGAAATTGGAAAGAATGATCAGTAGAGAACATCAAAGCGCTATTTATCACCTGGGTGGAGGAACTGGAGGAGCATCTGGGTATTTCCTGTCATATATGTGCATGGCATATGTTGGTGGTGAGTAGACAGGGGGCGGCTCTTCATCTGAGCTGTCTGGCTCGAGGGTCCGCTCAAGAATCTGATATAAGAGAACAAAATGCAATTAGCAGCAACTTGAAACTTTTATCACGAAAATAAATACCAAATTACACTGCACAGATCCATTCATTTATTTAGTAGTGGCCAGGTACTAAAACCATTAATGCAGAAGGATGTCAAAAATATTGGTTTCGTGGGAAGTTTATTACATAATACTCGACTAATCTTTGCTTGAAAGCTACGAGACATTGCTTTAATATAATTTGATCATAATTCAATTAAATCTGATTAAATTACTGCTATAAGGATTAGCTTGTGAAATTCTGGTATCATAACAAATCTAAATTATAATTATGGATCTCCTGTATCCATAACTGTATTTGAATTAAATTAAATATTAAATTAAACACAATTCTGTTCAAATTAAATCACTGCCATTAAATGTAGGCTATATATTAGACTGGTTATTTTTATTGTACCTTAGATCAATATTTTGCAGTGATTTTTATACCAACAGCATATGCAGTCTAGTACATACTGTTTCAACACATCCCCATCTAAACATAAGATTATAAATAATGCAAGAGGTAAAAAATATACCAGTGGGGAATGTCCTTAAAAACATATAAACAAAATGCACTGCAGTTTATGCTTCACTTAGGATCGCATCGAAGTCTAATGGCAGAGCATCTCCACTGGGCCATGAAGCAGACGGTTACAGAGACACAGACAGATAAGACTGTAATGTGTCTCAGATCCATCTCGGGGCCCAATACTGACACACTCTCTTATCGGAGCAGTCAGGTGTAGGAGGACTTTGGGTAAGAAACCTATTGATTATCACACCCCAAAAAGTGCAATAAAACCTAGTCCCAATTTCAGTCGGTTTCTGATGCAAAAACTATTGTATGACTTCAGGAGACTTATAAAATAAACAGTAATATAGAGCTTAAGCCGTATAGACCACTTTTCTTATACATACATATATATACATATACATATATATACACATATACATATACATATATACATACATATACATATATATATATATATACATACATATATATATACACACACATATACATATATATATATACACACATACATATATATGTCATCTTCCACTGAAGAAATGTGATAATATAGGCAATATGGGTTACAATAGATGCTTTTAAAGACACTGACCTCTGGTGGGATGCTGTCATCTGAATCCGAACTATCATCTGAGTCTTGTCCGTCAATGCTCATCTGCAGGAGTTGGTCGATGGTGGCATCCACAGCCCCATTGTTGGAGCGCAGTACGCACTCAATCACCTCATAGTCCATGCTAGGGAACATGGTTTTAAAGTCCTCCATGGCCTGGTTGAACTCCAGCCGTCGAACTTGCCGATTGGGCCTGGAGTTGTTGAGCTCACCTGTATCTGAGCCCCGAGACCCTCCATTACTGCTGCTGCGTCGGAAAAGGCTGGTCATCCTACAGGGAGACCGGATTTCTTACCTGACCAACGACGCCACGCGGTCAACGCTGGTGCCTACTTCCACCTAAAGTCTCCCAAAAAAATGTATCTCCCTCGTCTCACGTCTTTCTTTGGTTTCTGGAACTATTCAAGTTCACTTTTTCATCATTCCGGACACAATCTAGTCCACTGGAGCGAGAGAAATCGTTTCTTTCTCTTCTTCTGCTTGTTAAGCTGCATCCAATACGACAGTACAGAGTCACCAACACGAGGGAAGATGACTGTCTGGTCTTGAGCGCACTAGCTTTGTGTCCGACTGTGCGATCTCCCCATTAGCTCTGTTCAAAGTATAAAAAATACACAAACAAGCTGTTAAAAGGACAGGGTTTGAAACCATACAGTTCATTATAAAAATCTTTGACTGCCAACCATCAACCATTTAATAGTCTGAACTCATGCTTCTTATTGGCTTTAAGACTAACCAGCTTGTATTTAGTCCACACATTTCGCAGATATAATGACACAGGCAGAAATAAGCAAACGAAAGAGGAAGAAGCAAAAAACAAGTGAGGTCGAATTCTAGGTTTGGAAGTAAATACAAGGGTGAGAAATCCTGGATGAGCTGGGTGACAGAAAGTGTATCCATATAATACATATATAAAAGCATCACACTAAATTAAACATTAAGGAGACTTTTTGTGTCGGGTTTATGGGCCCAACCACAAAATTATTTTATTTTATAAAACTGCAAATGCTTTATTTTGTTTAAATGCAAAGCTGCATTTTCACCAGCCATTACTCCACTTTTATAGTCACACATAATACTTCAAAATCATTGCTGAAGAAACATTATTCTATTTATTAACAATTTTGGAAACAGTGAGACCTCTTCCTTTATGGATTTTGTCTTCCTCGGAAAGATCAAAGGATCATAATTTATTCGCAATTAAACTTTCATTTCTTAAAAAAAAAAAAAAACACACTAACCCTACATTTTTTAATTACAGTGTATACTAAAACATTCTTGCAGTTTCAACAAAACCCTCATCTCTGTTAGCCAGCAACATACTGTGACCTTATTTGCGGACTTACATATTTAACAAACATTTACAACTGCAAGGTATAAAAATACACAATAAATGTAGTATTCAATGACAATGCAGCCCTGGTCCAGTGGGTCATGTGACCGTTCCATCATCTGGCCCGAACTCTTCCAAACTGGCCCCACAGGGCACACGTTATCACACAACATCAGCTTAGCTTCAGTAACAGCACTAGCTTGGAGGAACTGCAGCGAGGAAAGTTTAGCTAAATTATCATCATTCCAGTAAGAGATAGTTTGCACAGACACATAAGCTTAAGAAAAAGTCATGCTGAGCTCACCCCAAAACAAAGTAAGTCCAGGCAGGATTAGCATTAGTTTTCATTGTGTTTATGAAACCGCAGAGTGAGACCATATAGTGGCTGAAATCAAGAAGCAACCCGCAACTACTAGAATGATCTCAACTCAATAAATTAGATGGTTAGACGGAAGAAAATGGCTGTAAGATGTCTTTGACCATAAAGAATTTTATTTAACATAATAAGCTCTCATTTCAAACAAAATTTAGCAAAAACAGTGCTTTATAACATTTTAAGATGCTGAGTATGTAAATGGCCTTTACAACATATACTGCAGCGACAATTTCTTATTTTACACACAGAGATAGATGTGTAATTAAAATAATGTATAAAATAATTGAATTTAGTAATATTGCACATAAAAAAAATGTATCATTCAAAAACTTCCAGGTTTAAATAAAATGATTTCTAAACCGTAAAATCTATTATTGACAAATAGCAAATCTTAATTTAAAATTAAAAATCATTTACCTTTTTTTTTGGCTACTTAATGCAAATCCTGACCGACCCTCAGACCTCGGTACTCTCCACATCCTAGTGCTCCAAAGTTTCCATATATCTGCTTTGGGTTATGATGCGAAACAGGAATGCTAAAAATGTGTGAGTCTGCAGAGCACGGGTGCAAGTTTGCGGTGATGTTCTCATATGCCTGCCTCCTTACTTGCCCCATTTCAACCCTCCCTTTCTCTCTCCTCTCAGTACAGGGCAGAGAAATCCCTGCTTCGGTGAAACAATGCACATAGCCGAGCCTGAGCCAAGCCCACATGGCACTGCCAGGACCCAGCACCCCTCACCAGCCTCTCGTTGGCATGGAGACATTTTGTGATGTAAACAGGATGCTTCGCCGTGAACTGATATGAAAGCGTATGCATGCCTGCAGGGATGCCGGCAAGAGAGCAGGGAGCACTGTTTAATGCTCGAGGAAAAATTCCTCTCGTGGCCAATTTCAGTGGCTTGAGGTTTGGGTTCGGAGTGAAAAGGTATTGTTTTAGTTCCCTACTGAACCAAGCGCCTATTTTGCATCTACTTAGTCATTCGGCTTAGACGCTGCGATGCCTTGACGACGCACAACAAGAAAGGTCACCGAAACAAGAGTAGTTTTCTAAGAGTATGACCTATTTGGCTGGAAGTAATGGCAACTCGGAAAAATAAACAGGAGAACTGTGATTTCTGGAAAATCCTTGGTCTAGGATAGGTTTAAGAGTTTATTATAGTGCTTTCAATATAATAAGTTTATTATAATTATTATTATTATTGAATTATTATTACAATTGAACAATTATTATTATTATTTCACAATATTACTGTTTTTACTGTATTCATGATTAAACAAGTGCAGCCTTGGAGAGCATAAGATACTTCTTTCAAAATCATAAAAAAAAACTCTTACCAGCCACAAACTTTAGAAATGTAGTCTATTTAACTATTAAAATAAATAAACTGTTTACACTGTAATTAACGATAATTGTAATTGTACGATAATTAAATAATATTAATAATTATAATAAAACATTCCCTTTTAAATTAATTTTATGGTCTATAAAATAACTCGGCCTGAAAATAGTTCCTCCTCAAAAGCAATATTATGCCTATATTTAGTGCAAAGCTGCTTGTTGTCTGGAAGAGGATTTCAGGAATTCTTTCTGAATTAATTCATCTCCCTCCTGTCTGGAGACAGGAAATAGGGAACAGGATGCTCCATTACAAAGCCTTTAGAAGTCCCAGAAACACGTTTGTAGCATGTTTAGTGCATAGACTACATTAAATAATGTAATATGAATGTCACCAACTCAGCAGAGTAAAAGATAATCTAATAAACTATCTTGTTCACAATAAATGCAGGGATGTCAACACCTGGAGTTTGAGGCATACAAGGTACAAAGAGCTGTAGTCAATTATATATAGATGAGCTTATTATCAGCTGAATTTCTGAACATCCTACTTTCCACTCACCCTTCCTGCTTGAGACTCTCACTTCCTGTTGTGAAGCTCCCGTCTGACCCATCACTAACACTCCATATCAAAGAGCTTTGAACTGAAGACGAACACAGCAGAGATGAGTTGCAGTGCATGTATGTGTGCACTCAGAGTTGGCACGGACTGCACAAAGCCAAGGCCATACATTCCAGAGCTATTTTTCACAGGACTATGATCTGTATTCTGAGAACCTTTACTAATGGATGCCAGATCTCGATTTTTACTCATCCAGAAAACCAACTCACTGTCTTCACAGCCAATGTAATTAAAAAAAAAGTCAGACAAGATGTAAACTATTCATGTTAAATGTGCTTCATACATCTGTTCTGTAACCTGCTTAGGAATTATGACTACTGGGATGTTTTACAAGCAAGGGGCCGTTTGGCTGCTAGTTCTTAGGTAATATAAAAACTAAAAAAAACAGCTAGGAAAGTACTTTGACCTCAATCCAATCTACTTCATGATTTACAGCTGAACGGAACAGTGATTAAAAAAAAGAAGAATTTCAGAATTTCACTGTTACACTACAGGTTTAAAAGTTTTTATTAATATTTGAAAACGGAAGTGTCACTTTTTTTTAATTTTTTTAAATTTTTTTAAATTAACAGCATTAAAGGGTTAGTTCACCCAGATAGCAAATTTATGTAATTAATAACTTACCCTGATGTTGTTTCAAACCCGTAAAACCTCCGTTTACCTTCGGAACACAGTTTAAGATATTTTAGATTTAGTCCGAGAGCTCTCAGTCCCTCCATTGAAGCTGTGTGTACGGTATACTGTCCATGTCCAGAAAGGTAAGAAAAACATCATCAAAGTAGTCCATGTGACATCAGAGGGTGTATTTTTGTGACAAAAATACATTTTGGTCCAAAAATAGCAAAAACGACGACTTTATTCATCATTGTCTTCTCTTCCGTGTCTGTTGTGAGAGAGAGTTCAAAACAAAGCAGCTGGATATCCGGTTCGCGAACGAATCATTCAGTTCACCAAATCGAACTGAATCGTTTTAAACGGTTCGCATCTCTAATACGCATTAATCCACAAATGACTTAAGCTGTTAACTTTTTTTAATGTGGCTGACACTCCCTCTGAGTTCAAACAAACCAATATCCCGGAGTAATGCATGCGCTCAAACATTACACTGACTGAACTGCTGTGAAGAGAGAACTGAAGATGAACACCGAACATGAGGGTAAGTTATTAATTACATAAATTTGCTATCTGGGTGAACAAACCCTTTAATTTAAAATACTAATATTTTGCAACTTTATAAATATATTTACTGTCACTTTAGATCAATTTATGCCAACCATGCTACAAAACCTTTGAATGCTATTCAGACTATATATTGTTTTTTATAGGAATGGTCATTTTTAACAAACAAGTAAACTGGTAAATTTTATGTTCAAACAAACAACAGAAATCATAGAACATATGAATAATATTGAATAAATCATTTATCTGAACCAATATAACAATACATTAAAACACAGCAATATCTTTTAGAACTAAAACATTTAAAGCATGTAAATTGCTCTAAATTTTTCTGTGATTATGCAAATTATGAAAACAGTTTATGATTTAAAGAAAAAGTTCAAACTGAATTCAAGGAAATTAGTTAAACTTCAAAAGTACACTGACATTTTTCAAACTGAAGTTTAAATTAAAGATGTCATTTATGCTGTTAAAATCTCAACATAACACTACCATGTTCCCTGAAAACAGAAAAAAGCCCCCAAAAATCTACACAATATACAATGTTACTTAATTTTGTTTCTGCAGCAATATAATATTGAATTCATCACAAAAATTCTATACAACAACCCAGTCCTAGTTAGAAACTGACAGATTAATGGAAGTGGATCTGACAAGAAAGCTAGTAGAGACGTCCGTGACAGAGAATAAGAAAACAACTGCCAACCGCAGCAGTCGTGAACTCTTGAACCAAGGATTTAGCAAACTCATCCAGGTTAGTCAATAAGTCACATGGTGCACAGAAGCTTTTCAGATCCAACACATGATGTGAATTATGGGAGAAGAAATGCATCATATCCTGCCTGCAAGCTGGCTGCAGGCCAGTGGACATCCAGATGCTGCAGTGCTTTAAAAAACTCCATTTAGAAAAGCCTGAATACCATCACCTGCTCAAAGGATGCATGGATGCGAGATGTCCACTTTTCACATTCATCTTGCTTAATGTAGAGACAACTTGATTTTAAGAGTATTTTAAAATTCGCATTTAACAAATAATTGGATTTACTAATATTACTTTGCCTTATTTCAATGCTAATTCGATGACAAAGCACTGATAATGAGTTGGGAAGTATAATCATGCATAGCTTAATACCATGTTTAAATATAACTATGGTTTCTATAAAACCTTACTGCTATTTTTATAAAATTATTTAGAAATGGCCAGTTTCAAAATAAAGATGAATTAAAAAAAATGAATTATTAATGGTTTTGTGGCAGCTGAAAATCAACTAATTAGCCAAAATGTTAGATAAAAGAGCATGAGGCAGGGGATTTGTAGAGATTTGTGAACAACGATCGTTCCAATTCAGTGCAAATCTGGAGCTTTCTGCAAATGCCGTGTGGGTCAGTAAATGCTGTAAATAAACTTCGAAGCAGGGATATACAGGTCCTTCTCAAAAAATTAGCATATTGTGATAAAGTTCATTATTTTCCATAATGTAATGATAAAAATTAAACTTTCATATATTTTAGATTCATTGCACACCAACTGAAATATTTCAGGTCTTTCATTGTTTTAATACTGATGATTTTGGCATACAGCTCATGAAAACCCAAAATTCCTATCTAAAAAAATTAGCATATCATGAAAAGGTTCTCTAAACGAGCTATTAACCTAATCATCTGAATCAACTAATTAACTCTAAACACCTGCAAAAGATTCCTGAGGCTTTTAGAAACTCCCAGCCTGGTTCATTACTCAAAACCGCAATCATGGGTAAGACTGCCGACCTGACTGCTGTCCAGAAGGCCATCATTGACACCCTCAAGCGAGAAGGTAAGACACATAAAGAAATTTCTGATCGAATAGGCTGTTCCCAGAGTGCTGTATCAAGGCACCTCAGTGGGAAGTCTGTGGGAAGGAAAAAGTTTGGCAAAAAACGCTGCACAACGAGAAGAGGTGACCGGACCCTGAGGAAGATTGTGGAGAAGGACCGATTCGAGAAGCAGCACTGGACTGTTGCTCAGTGGTCCAAAGTACTTTTTTCGGATGAAAGCAAATTTTGCATGTCATTCGGAAATCAAGGTGCCAGAGTCTGGATGAAGACTGGGGAGAAGGAAATGCCAAAATGCCTGAAGTCCAGTGTCAAGTACCCACAGTCAGTGATGGTCTGGGGTGCCATGTCAGCTGCTGGTGTTGGTCCACTGTGTTTTATCAAGGGCAGGGACAATGCAGCTAGCTATCAGGAGATTTTGGAGCACTTCATGCTTCCATCTGCTGAAAAGCTTTATGGAGATGAAGATTTCGTTTTTCAGCACGACCTGGCACCTGCTCACAGTGCCAAAACCACTGGTAAATGGTTTACTGACCATGGTATTACTGTGCTCAATTGCCCTGCCAACTCTCCTGACCTGAACCCCATAGAGAATCTGTGGGATATTGTGAAGAGAAAGTTGAGAGACGCAAGACCCAACACTCTGGATGAGCTTAAGGCCGCTATCGAAGCATCCTGGGCCTCCATAACACCTCAGCAGTGCCACAGGCTGATTGCCTACATGCCACGCCGCATCGATGCAGTCATTTTTGCAAAAGGATTCCCGACCAAGTATTGAGTGCATAACTGAACATAATTATTTGAAGGTTGACTTTTTTTGTATTAAAACACTTTTCTTTTATTGGTCGGATGAAATACGCTAATTTGCCAAAATTTGAAAAGCTGTATGCCAAAATCATCAGTATTAAAACAATAAAAGACCTGAAATATTTCAGTTGGTGTGCAATGAATCTAAAATATATGAAAGTTTAATTTTTATCATTAAATTATGGAAAATAATGAACTATCACAACATGCTAATTTTTTTGAGAAGGCCCTGTAGATGGGTAATTAATTAATCATTCAGTTTACAAAAAAAGAAATGCAAATAAAATAAATGTAAAAAAAATAAAAATAAAGAACAACAATGTCTTGTTAAAAGCATCTGCTAAATGAATATGGAGTTATTATTTGTAAACGTAATAGGGCTGTCACTTTTGTGAAAAATCTAATTCTAATGAATATCGAATATCATGCAATGTATTCGAATATATTCGAATACCTACAGCTCTCTTTTTATTTACAATGTTCCCCGGGGTGGAGAACACACGTTCGGAGCACACAGACCTGCCTGGCTACTAGCTTTTATTCGCTTGATTTGGTCAAGGGCCTATGCTACAATACGTCTAGAGTGCCCTCTACTGGATAAGATGGCAAAGAATCAAATAAAAAACAAATGGTCTAATCATAGACTGTAAAAAATGCGCAACACATGGCATTTTAAAAATCGGATATTTTATTTATAGTTCGATTACGGATATTTCAAGTCATGTTCGAATGCATATTCAAATATCGAATAAAAAGTGACAGCCCTAAAACGTAAATCTCCCAACGATTGCATCCCTTCTTACAAAGTAGAAATCACCCAAATACAAAACAGCCACATTCTTAGGCAATGATAGGTCAAGGAAACAATGAGAAATTTTGGGTGTTGACCCACATTAGTGCACCATGGCCCCGTCGCAGTGACTCCAGCCATCCTGATTGAGAGCACTAAACTTGTTTTGACAGCCGATAAAGGCCAATTAAAGCCTGCAGGTTGTGTTTTCACAGGCCTTATCCAGGGCATTATCAAGAAGCTTTTTTTTCCGGAATAGGTTTCACTTTGCATTAATAGCGTTAAATCTGACAGACCGCCAAACACCGTAAGGCTGAAGGACTTCAAAGGAGAATAAAATGCATTATTGGCACACAAGCTTTGATGTAATGATTCCTCAAGTGTGCGCTGTGATCAATATTTAACAAAGCTCTAATAACGTCAAAGCGGGAGAGTACAGTTTTAAACCACTCAGAAAATGCAGAAGATGTCCAAAGAGACCAAGACACTTTTCAGATGGGAAACTATCGGGTGAAATCAGCACAAGTTAAAAAAGATAACAAACGGTCTAGCAAATCAGGAAAAAAAATAAAGAAGTGAGAGAAACGCTCTTTCACCAAGACTGAAGAGAGGAAGGAAAAAAAACAACAACATGGGTTTGTTGACAGCAGATCTTTCCAAGCAGTGTGTGCCATGATCAAAAGAATGCTAAATCTAGATGCTCAAATACCAGGCCTTTTTGTTCCTTTAACGCCGCCCGGCTTCAAACTGGCAAACACAGATTAAAGACAACGCTTGCTCTGCTGGGTACAAAATCAATCCGACATAAACAGACAAAAATGAAGTTAACAAATAGAAAATAACAATATTAGGTCTTGTGATTATATTCCGAATCAAAAAAGGCAAATGGAGCAGTCAGAAGCAAAAATATGGCTGTTCTGCAAGCAGATGAACAGAACGGACCCACGGGGGGAGAACCTGGAAAGCCTCCACACGTTCTCAAGTGAGCCAGTCAGCTTTAACACCTTGGCAGACGGACAAGAGCAAAACTAATTGCAAAACAGACCTTAGACAGAGGCACAATCAATTACGCCGTCTGTGACGTCTGGCTGTGAATGAAGGAAGTGTGAAGTCTGCAAAGTAGAATAATTCGTGGTTGAAAGGGAGTAGCTCACTGCTATCTGTAATGGGAAGTAAGTCTATCTGAATGCATCACTGACTGGATGGATGCCACAGAGCCACTCATTGGCGAAATCTCTTGAATAGTGACACAAAACAGTTCGGGTTTGATTCATGGCTGTTTCTGCATTTGTCCTGGAAGCACAATTCAAAAAGGCTTGTATGTGGAGTAAACACCCGCAGTATTTCTGTGGGAAAGCACTGTCATTTGTGACTCCAGGTTAGATGAATAAACAGGAATCAGTCAGGCAGGCACTGAACCAAACAGTGCAACGCTTGACAATCTCCCTCCTCCTCTTTCTTCCTCCTTTCCTCTGACCTGGTTCCAAAGCCATAGTCAACATGATGGAACTGGGGTTTCTGAAACAGGAAGGTGGAAAGAAAAAGGCTGACTTGACTATGACACCCCCAGCATGTCCACTGTCCCACTGCTGGATGGTCTTCAGAGTGTCGCACCCCTAGTGCATCTGTTGAGGTTCGACGCCATAAACCCAGTAACGATAGTGATGATCCGAAAGTCCAATATTGACAATAAATGTTAAATTTAAAACAAATACAAAGAAAGTTTTTTTTTATCCTATTCATGAAAAAACGATCACTGTCATCTTTTCTTGCCCTCTTTGCAAAAAAAGCTGTGATTTTTCCATGACTGGCTTTCATAGTTAAGATAAAATCCTTTTTTGATAGACCTGATAATTATTTTAGTATAATCATATCAATTAAAAACGTAACGTTAAAAGGTGTAATAGTGTATTTTTTTACCATATAAAATTTAATAAAATTAGCAGCTAGCTATAGCAACAGATCTAGTTTCATCTCACTCCAGTCTAACTTTAAACTAAATTATTTTATAGGTAATTTACTACACATTGTCATAGGCCTATGCATACTGTGGATTAAGGCTAAATTTTACTTAATCTTGCTAAATGGGGTAAGCACAATTACTTTCTCATTTCAGATGTGTATGTTCTTCTAAGAAGTAATGATTTGTTATACACCGATTCAGACACTGACGGGCAGACCAATTGCTTTAACCGTTCATTATAATGAATCGGCTCAAAGGAGTCATTAGGTCACAAATCAGACCTTAGCGGACGTGTTGTGTGGGAATCCTGGCTGTTAGGACATCGCAAAAGATTTGTCAACACACACACCTGCTATACTCACCTGCATAAATGTATTATAGTGTCCTGCACCTACTAGTAAAAAATATATAAAAAAAAATATATCTGGTGTCTGAATAATTGCTGGTTTGATTGTGCATTAATTCTTGTTAAAACTACAAAGTAATTCGGTCAAGAACAGTGTGTGATTTTCTTTCTTTGATTTTCTTGGATTAACATTACAGCAGCTATATAGCTAAATTAGGCGCAGTCACTTTAAGAGACAATGAATCCATCCAATATAATACACATCAAATTTTTTGCTAAGCTTTTTACTTTCACTTAAGACATAACCGACAGTTTTTTTCAAACATACTTTCCAAGACGGTATGAATTTGACGGTATTTGTATTTGATGGTACAAGAGCAAAATAAGGCAAATTTAGTGTTCAAGCGTTTTGAGACGCCTCTCTCTGCATGAGCTCTGAACACCAGAACACCGCGGTGCTGAAATGGGCTCTTTCACATCCTTTTCTGTTTGTTTAAACTGCGATTTGTAGTTGTTCGTTCAGGTGCAGGAGGAAGTTCGAGGAGAACTTCACAAAGGAGAGCTCAGTTCAGTGTTGCTGTCTGTGAGACGCGGCTCTCTCTCCGTGTGCGCAACGAACACAGTGCGCGAGTAACAGCTTCTCAGTTGAGCTTTTCCGCGTCTTGTGTTTGAATGCTTTAAACTCTTTTTATTGTTTAAATCGACAAGTGGCAAGGCTTAAAAACGTGAAAATGGTAAGCTTTTGTGACCACAAGCAGCAGTGGCCTGTCAACTGTCCTGAGCGTCTTTTTAGGCTGGCCTCAGCCAGACGGTTGAGATCGCCAGGGGACCCCCTCAGCCGTGTGCCCCTATAATCGTCACCACCTTTCATCCCACTAGCGACGACCCTGGGATCAGCTGATTTTGATGTGAGGGAGCGAGCAAAGACAGACTTGAAGACGGAGAGTGCCCGCGCGGGGGGCGCTGTGCTCGTTCTCTCCGTCACCCCGTCAGTAACCTGCTTCACTCACAAAACCCAATTACAGATCAAATAATGCTTTGGCGGGACAAAAAATCGTTTTGGCGGCCGCCAAAAAAAATTCAATGTAGGAAAAACCCTGTATATATATATATATATATTAGTAAAACCATGGTTATTTTTCGTAAGGGTAATTTTACTACTGTGCCAAAATAAAAGCTCGCTGGTTGCAATATGGCTTACTAACTTTTTAAACGTGCATACATGACTCTCAAAATGCATGTTCTCTTCGCTTAATTAGTGTAACATTTGAATAAAACTGTTAAAATATATCAGACACTGCTTACCTCCTTTTGCCATCAATCAACCATTGTATACCACTTCCTCTGAACGGTGTGCGTGTGACGTCACACGCGATACTTCACCTGAGTCCGTTTCGTCTGATGCCTAAATGTATGAGACCTGACACCTGACGTCGTTTTTCCTGGGACCTGAAGCTTTTCAGTCAGAGGCGCGATGTCGTTTTGTCCGATGACTGAAGCCTTTTAGTCTGAGGCATGATGCCTTTTCATTTAATGACTGAGGTCTGAGGATGTCCTAAAATGTACACCGTAAGCTAGCTATTATTCGCTTGATTTGGTCATGGGCCTACGCTACAATACGTCTAGAGTGCCCTTTACTGGATAAGATGGCAAAGAATAAAATAAAAAAACAAACAGTCTAATCATAGACTTTAAAAAATTCGCTACACATGGCATTTTAAAAACCGGATATTTTATTTATAGTTCGATTACGGATATTTCACGTCATGTTCGAAT